>NW_024582411.1:2679783-2685687 GCF_018398535.1 Haplochromis burtoni
TGTATGTATGTATGTATGTATGTATGTATGTATGTATGTATGTATGTATGTATGTATGTATGTATGTATGTATGTATGTATGTATGTATGGCTCTTTTGTTAGTTTCTACATTAATGGGATTTATGGTTTGGTTCTTGCTTGTTGCTGCTACAGAGAGACAGACATACTGAGGGAGATGGAAAGAAGAACTGTGTTATCTGATCTCAAATCTGTGTTGCCTTTTGTAGAACATTTTAAATCACACCTTTGCCTCAAACTAAAAAATGTGTGCAAAACAGGTACTTCCAAATAGATACATTGAGCCGTTTAATACAGATTCGATCACTGACGCAACGTTTTTTCCCACGTTATCGGCACAATGTAATATATTCTGTTGATTTCGTTTTACTGAGACCTTCAGCAGTGCTTCTTACGCAGATTTGCTCCGTTACTCTGACATTCAAGGCAACAAATGACTCAGGGTGTGACTGATCTCGGTTAGGTAAGAGAATGCTAGCATTTTTCTTGAACTCGCATCATATGTGCGGCCCTGAGACAAAGTTCTTCTTTGACTGAGCAGTAATTCGATGTCACACAATCAACGAGAACAGAGAAGCACTTTATAACAAACACATACTATATACAGAAGAAGCATGCAGAATGAGGAAGCGCACTTTCCACTGAAGATAAGTGATGCCCATTGTTCGGGGATATCGATGTGTGGAACATGAGGACATGGATTCCAGCCAGCATGTGTTAAAAAGATAAAGGCCACAAAAACCTGAGCTAGAGAAAACTGTAAACTATGTGTGTGACCCATGTATGTAAATGTACTCCTGTTATTGTTATTGTAACTGACAACAGATCTTTCCTGACAATAAAACAAAAGTGCATAAGTGCAAAAATAGAGGTTACTCCTATTGTTTTGCACAATGCATTAATGACTGTGATGCCCATTTAATTTTTGCTGATTAACAGTGGTCTTCCTCCCTGGATAGTCATTAGGTTCTCATTAACGTGGAGCAAAGGGAATGACCTACTAGTCTCTTGAGCTTTCCCAGATGGGTGGGAGTGTCTTTATGGATCCTGAACTTCTTCTCGTGTACATTCCTTTGGTGTGTTGCTAGGCATTTTGCCAGATACAGCTAAATTACCTCAGCAATGGGATTGCGTTCATCCCCTGCATTTAAAGTCTTACTTAGGGGATCTTGATGTTGAAATACTCATAGCAGCCTACGACACAAAGACAAATCGGACAGCACAAATTTGCAGCTTGACGCTCAGCCATCGGTGAGCATCAGTAAAGATACAACAGTGCACTGCAACAACAACTGATGTTTCTCTGTGTCAAAGAACCTCTGGCATTCATGTGTACAGTTATGTTTTCTCTATACACTACAACATTTGTTCTTGCAGCGCTACAAAGGCACAAATGACATGATTTCCTGAATTCATACTTGGCTGGTCACATTAAAAAAAGCATTTATGAATTAACTGTATGCCTTACAGGTTATATCTGGATAGAGTTTAATATTCACTGAAGTGAGATACATTAAGAAGTATAATTAAGTATGTAGACTTGCATATTGTTTTCACATGAGTGAAGGAGAGCGGCAGTGCAGAATACAAATTGACCGCTTAAGATCAGCAAGGGATAGTGGATGAAGTTACACTGGAAGAACCTGAGCACATCTGGCTATGGTGCCATATTAGAATTGGTCCACTGTCCTTAAAAAACATGAAATCTGCCATCTTTACAGAACGACCCCAAGCAAGTGGAAAGTGTTAACAGAGAATTTGAGTGGAAAAGTGATAAAGACTGAGAATAACATAGCACCAAAAGATTCAAATACGGCAGAGAAGGTGGAAAGGAAACTGTTGCTTTAAACCCAGCAGTCTAAATCTTACTGGAACTCATAAACATGAAACAGGTATTGATGTGAGTGTAGCACTGAGCGCTTATAGTAATCTGACTCTCAGTAAGCCACCAGAATGACAACTACCCACTATTAATTTTTTTCTTTCCAGCTAGCTATGATATAGAGTGCACACTGCCTGCTGTTTACGCAACACAAATATTGTCTGTTTGATTGATGATTCATAGACAAACAGGCTGTGAAACCGCTCGCAAAAACAGTAGGTCTATGGCAATTGTTTACAATTAAACTTCTGAGGGATAGTGCTGCGTGAAATTTGAAGTCCATAATTTTCTGATAAATTTTCTTTTGCTAATATTTTATACCCATTTCTATTTTGTTTTAAAAATAAGAGGCATCATCCAGAGGCTGGAGAAACAATTCCAACTTGTAGTGACTAAACGGTTGCCCAGACCTTCTGCGTGTTGGACACTCATGACTACTTTTGATCGCAAGGAGACTGAACAGGTTGCAACATTCTTATGGCAGGTTTTAGTAATTCCCACCTCTAGCTTTGCTAACCAAGCTAGCAAGTTATCACAATCTTCCTCTGTTAATATGTCCACTTCAAGCTCCGAAATGGAGACTCCAGCAGCCAAAATGCCATCTCAAACCAGTGGGTGACATAAGATGACTCAATATTGAGTCTATGGTGAAAGTTACTGAGGGGCTTATTTGCTCTCACTGAGGCTCCACTCTGTGAGAAGCCAAGGTGTGACCACTCAATAGTGTTAAACAAACAGTTATTCTCCTCACCTACCCCCACACACACACATCTGCCACATCCTACACTTAAAATGAGTTTACTGTTATACTGGTCAGTTTTAGGAGAATGTTATACTTTCCCTGTATAAAGCACTTTTTTTTACTTTAATTAAGCAGTCAAAGAACTTTTTACCACAGCCAATGCAATCATGCACACATACAGCACTTTATTGCCTATAGATACTTCAATGTCTAGACTGGAGCAGCCGGGTATCAAACCGCTGACCTATCGATTTTTCAATTGATAAATGACCGGCTCTGCCTATGGAGGCATCCCAAAGTTCATAAAAGCAAAGCCGAGTGGAGTTTATTAGGAAAATTTCAAGCGGTCTTTGAAAAAGCAGACAGAAATAACTACTTGTCTGGTGTCTGCAGGTGTCCGTGTCTGCATCTGAAAGCAAATATAATCCTCAGCTTGCACGAGACATAACGAAAAGACATAAACTTCCTTATAAAAGAAAAAACACCAGTCAGAATATCCAGTGAATGGAGCTGTTTGCACTCATTGGTATGGTATTTGGCATATGACTAAGCCCTACAAAAAGCTACAAACCGCCCGTATTTAAAAATGGGCTGAGAGCATGCACTGTGTGGAAATACATAAAACAATCTCTCAAAACACACATTCACCGAAACATTGTTACAAAGCCCAGACACCTGTGGCTGTTTCTGAAATGGCACCCTCCACATTTCTACTCAAACACTACTATTACAGCCATATCCTGCCTCCACATGCTCAACCAGGGCTGCTGCCCTCATAATCCAGCCTTTTTTTCCCCTACTGAGCTGCTACTTTTGGCAACATGTCTCTTGAAAGTTTTCATATCTGACTAATCAAATCCATTTTAGAAGTTATGAGAGATGCATGTAATGAGGGTGTGTATTAAAGAAACTGCGAGAACACGTGCTTTAGCTGTAAATCCAGCTGAGGTCTACATAAATCCTCAGCTAATCTGTCTGGACTTGATCAGTCAGGATGTTTTGCTCTCATTTATGAATCTCCATGGCCAGGGGCTGCCATCATGCTAATATTAGCAAGCATGTGAGAAAACAACACCACGCTTCACTTCAACATTTCTAGAGCTGTCTCATGCTGGCGGCTTCTCTGGTAACCCAGAGTAAATTGAGAAGGGTTTCTAAAATACCATTATTTCAGGCACAAAAAAGGCACAGACACAACCCACATGCAGTGCTCACATGGCTAATGTGAGTCATCTTTTCCCTTACTTGGGATGCTTCCTGCCCTGCAGACGTCACATTAAACAACACGCAGTGTTCAACAACTTTTCTCAGATGACTCAATGTTATGTCATCCTAACGCTATTTCAACTTGAGTCTAATGCTTGGCATTAGGGTGGCCAGCAGCCAGGGACCTGCCACTCTTTGTTATTGCTAGCGACATCATCTTTCATGTTCTGACTCCCCAAAAAGTCTTTTATTTGAGCTGCTCAGGAACCTCAAGATCAACATTAGCTAATACACCTTAGGACTAGCAAGTGATTAGAATGTGCTCACGGAATAAATATAAAAGCTGACATCAGATGATTGGCCACATTGACGAAGTGCTTTTAAAAATGCCTACTGTGCTGGTGCATTGTGGTCACCCACAGCCACCCCAACACACGAACAACAACGATAAACATTTCAGCACACAAACAAAATTCTAAACTGTGATGCCACAAGAGGATGATCTAAATATATGGATCCAATGAAAGTAGATAACAAAATACCTTAAATATCTCATTGTTACTGGTTTATTAGAAGTAGATCTTCTAGTCACAGTCTTAATCTGTCATGACCCCCAATCCTAACCATAACCCACCGCACTTTTCTAAAGAAATCCAAACTTTTTTTTTGTTCCCCAATTCCAAACACTTGAGGGAACAATTGTTTTTTGAAACCGTAGAACAACAAGTTCTGATAGTACAGGATGTGGGTCAGGGTTAGGGTTGGAGTTGTCACTGATGACGACTCTGACCTCAGAGGGTTACTGACAAGATAATAAATGACGTTAACCTGTTTCACCAGCAGCTGAGGCTAAAACTATGAGCAATATTTCATACAATGAAGGTGATTAAAAGCACATTAATGAGCAATGTAGGAAAAATCTATTAGTGGAAAAAGAGCGTTTGCTAAAGAGAAATCTAACCAAAGAAGGGTATTTGGGATATATTGAGACTTGAGACACTTGCAGTCACTTCATCGAGTATTTTATGTTTTTGGTAAAACAGATAAAACTAAAATTAGTACTAGTCAAAGTGACAACTAACACACACACACAGACACACACACAGACACACACACACACACAAACGCACACGTGCACAGAATTCCAGTGATTCAGGAAGCAGGTCATGTTTTTCCATACAGAACTAGGAGGCCCTAAGAGCAGCAGTAGAGGGACTTCCTCTGCCAAAGGGCCAAATTCCACATGGTCCGTGACCATTAACCCATCCAGGCTGACTCAGACACCCTCCGACCCCTCCACCCCCACCCCACCACCACACACACACCCTCAAACTCACAACACTCAGCATAGTTCTGAGTATCGCCTCGACTTCACAACCAGCTGTCAGGTCCACCCCAACACAGCACAGCAGGTGACTTCTTGAAACCTCTGAAGAGTTTGTCAGTTCTCCCCTAACCCTACTATTTCTATCACCATCACGGCACAAGACATGCAAGCCGGCAGTAAGAAAAACACACATGGTGATTAACTGAAAAGGGGACATCCAAGCAAAATCCTCAGTCAGCAGTCAGTTAGCTGATTTGAAAATGAGTCTGTGAGACCTTAGAGAAAACTTTATTACTAAATCCAGGCCCACCTCGTGCATATATGAAGCACGTTTTAAACGATTATTACATATGACAAGCAAAACTACAAATGAGAAAATTCACAATGACATTATCAGCGTTATTCCAGTGGTGTTACCATAACATCTCAAGTGTTTCCACCCAGTTCAGGTCTATCTGATCCCTTCCTACTTGGTATGCAGTTAATGAGCTTTTTGAACCCTCATTAGGATACAACTCTCCCCCACCCACCCAACACACACATTTGCTCACAAGCTTCACAATCCACCCCCCCAACTATTGTCTGTCAGTGTGGAGACACACAGCTGCCTGCCTGTCTTGTCTCCTGCAATCCAGAGCAAGCATCAGTAACACAGTGACACCATGGTGGGGACACACACACACACAAGGCAAAGGGCAAAGAATGTCATCTCTTTCTTACAGTGTGTG
>NW_024582411.1:2685707-2711050 GCF_018398535.1 Haplochromis burtoni
GTGTGTGTGTGTGTGTGTGTGTGTGTGTGTGTGTGTGTGTGTGTGTGTGTGTGTGTGTGTGTGTGTGTTTGGGCCCTCTCCTAAATGGCGATTATGAAAGCCTGGAAGGTCAGAGCAGTGTCTGCACTGTGCTGGAATGCAACCAGGCATTACAGGGAGGTAAACTGTTTACACGCCTTTTATATGTGACACCCAGCAAGTTTTCTTCAAGCAGGCTGCTGTATAACTGATTAAGAGTGGTGGAAGCAATCTTTCATTTCTATAGATTATCTATATTAGTGCGCTTGCTTGCCTTTGGTTTCAGATTGAAACGAGGTTAACCAGCAGACCTGGTGAGACTCTGCATCAGAGCACAAAAGTTAATCATCTCTCACTGGACATTTTGTGCAGCTGCTGCTTATTTTACAGTCACCCAACCTGAACGGATTTTCTCTGTCTAGTTCACATATTTCCAGTGAGATCTGGAGGATCCGTTTTGGTTGCACTTAAAAAGAACTCAAACGCACTTTTTCCTCTTGAGAGTGACACAGAGAGACACCAATGTACCAACTTTGTACAGCTTTTGCATCCTTCTATTTGAAGTATTACATTGTGTGGCTTGGTGGGCCAGTGCACCCCCTCTCAAAGAAAATCACAGGACTTCTAACAACTTAGCACGAACTCTAAATCCGCTGCTTTACTTTGTAGGGAAACTTAGGTACAAGAAAATAGGACAACTCTTTAAGCTCCAAAGACCCACTTTCCTTTCTCTTATGACTAGCGGCTGTACAAACTGCAAAGTGGAAGTGGTCCTCTCGGAAATCGTCGCGTTAAAGTGACAGACGTTTAATTCTCCATATCTCGCACTAAAACCTCTCCATCCGTCCGACAGTCGCAGGCCTCGGCAAAGTAGTGAGGAAAAACAGACCCCGGTGTCCGTTTACGGACGGAACCCGTGTCCGGCCTCTCCCTCCTTGTTTGGCCGTGTTTTTTCGGGCGAGCGTGGAAATCAGAGCGAGGCTTACATTCGCTTCAACTGCAAGGTTTACCGCTACTGACCTGAATAAACTGGATAGTCAGGGCTGATTTCCCGACGCCACCTCCTCCGACCACAACCAGGCGATACTTCTCCTGCACCGAGCCGTCCTTCCAGCCTGCCATCGAGGACACCGCCGCCGCTGTCGCTGCCGAAACACCAGTGAAGCAGCAAACACCCACTTTTCCCCCTGTAAACTGAAGAGGCCCTCGTAGTTGGAGGCACCGGAACGCAGATACAGAGGCCAGCTACGTGCCGAAACAGTCTCGCCTGTGCAGCAGCCCCCCTTTCTCTTTTTATTTAGTTGTAGGGATGTAAACGAAGAGGGATCCCAATCGGAGCTACCACCGCCTGTCCATACGCCTGACCGCGTTTCGGGCTCGCCAACACTGCACCGTTCAAGATGCTGATCCGATAGTTAAGAGTAATCAGCCAGGCTAATACTGATGTCTGACGCTAGGGGCTGTTTCTAGAGGCAGTCTGCAAACTGCTTCAACACCCTCCTGCACGCACACACACCGACGCAAGTAGACCTCAACCCACTCTGCAGCTCTGCCCTGACACTAATATCATGCACCCTGCAGTCACATTCCTGTCCTCAAATGGCTCTGCGCTGTCTGCTCGCTGTAATTACAGCCAATTACGCAGCGATAACGCGCCCCGTGGCCGTCGTCGTCGCAACGTAAATATGGTTTAAACATGCTGGAAGTTACTAGTTTCTTTACTTTTCAGTCCAATGAATAAAAAAATAAAAACTGTAAAAAAAAACAAACAAACTCAGGGTGACGTTTCTTGATATGTTATCTACAATATTTCCACAGCTTAGTCGGATTTAAACATTTTATTTGTGCTGTGCGCGACATCCAATTTTAGATAGATTTAATTAGAAAAAAAATCACTTATTTTAATATTCAATTATTTAAAAAAAAAAAAAAAAAACCTTTTCCAGCACAGTGGGGAAAAATAGGTTTTGTGGACAGATAAAGCAAACGGAGGAAATGCAGTAAAAGTGATGTTTGCAGGAGTATTTCTGCACGCTGCACACACGCCTGCTGCTGCCCCGCAATTTACTATAAAATGCGCACATGTGTGCACTTTATATGCAGCGTCATAACTCATCACGCAGGTGGAAATTGAAAGTGATGGACTGTGATTTGTGTTTTCTTTTTGTTTTTTCCCTTGTTGAAACGGACTCATACCAGTTCGTCTAAATTACAACCTTTTATTTCATTGCGCAAAGGTCCCTACTTGTGTTGTCAGCGCGTAAATCGTGTCTCACTTCGTGCTAAATCCAATGTTTAACTGCATTAAAACATCAACAACAAAACATAAAACACCACATGGCTTTGGGACCCGTGGCGCCACCCGGTGTCAGAAAAGAGAAAACGCGGGGCCTTAAATCAGTACATTTGCATAATGACTGAAACTAGCCCACTGAAGTCATTATGCAAATGTACTGTTTATAAGATTGGGGAAACCTGCAGTCAGCTGAGACTGAAGAAGTCACTTGGATGAGTGACGAAACGTTTCTCCCACAAAACGCTACGTCCAGATGAGCAGAATCAACTTTTGGAGATTTACTTTCCTGGATGATTGAGCATGCATCAAGACTCCCTCCAAATGGTTTACATGGTGAGTGCTGTCAGTTTCAGTCGTACCAGAGTGGTTTTAAAATATAATACAAAATATTATATCACCCAAACCTTCTTAAAATTTGGAGGAATTGTGACAGTGATCCTGTGTTTAGCATGAACACTTTGTGTCTACATATTGATGTGGCAAAGCAAGAAAATCACCCAAAAGCACAATGCCAAAGTCATGCCTTGTGTTAGAAGGTGTAGCTGTGATTCTCATAATAACTATACCCGAACCAGACAGTCTGTGCTGTGCACACGGCAGTTGGAGTTGGCTGTTTATTTTCACAGTTGAAGGTCTGACCTCAACGCCACCTTTCAGCCTTTATCTAAAAACCCTGGGGGGAGATTTTTACAGATACTGTAAATGTATGACTGGGGTGGTGACCCTTTAATCTGGCCTACTCCCAGAAATATCCCTTTACTCATAAATAATAAACTGGAGGGCGAGTGGAATATGGAGGCCTGTGCCAGCACTAATCTATCTCCATCTCATTATCACGCTGACAGTGAAACTTGCAGATGGCTCAGAGTTCATTTCAAATCTTGGCAATATATTACCTGAGGTTAAAAGAATTTATGTTCTTGCCCAGGTTATGCATGTAGACAGACATTTTCAAGGTGATGTCGTCAGTTTAGAGGTACTGGCGGTACAAATTCCAATCAGTTACCCCACTGTGGGAGATATTGTGGAAGGAATCTGAGGAATTCTAATTAGATCCCAGAGCTACCATCACAAGCTAGACACTCTCTTCACTTTGGGGCACAACGTCCTTTAGGTAATTGTAACAGCTTCTTTAAAGATTATTACTAAACATCTACTGTCATGCACATTAAGGCAGGTACAGCACAACTTTCCATACTTTCTAAAAGAAGGCATACAGTCCAACTACATTTCTGGGTTACCGTTGTGCTGGAGATGCTCCCAGCTGTCACAGTGGGTGGGGTGCACCCTGCACAGATTGCTAATCTGTCACAGGGATAACACAGGGACAAGCAGACAACCGGTCACACTCACACCTATGCCCAATTTAGAATCTTTACAATGAAAGGCTCCAGCCAGCTGATTCAAACCTATTACTAACCACTGCTCCGCCCTGCCATCTCCAAAATTCAATTCAATTTTATTTATAAAGCACCAAATCTCATCAACAGTCACCCCAGGAAGCCTTATACTGACCCTACAAAAAGGGTACACACTTATTTAATGATCATTGGTTTAGTTTGGATGTTTTTCTGTCTTATGCCTTTAAGAATATCAAATTCAATAAGAACCTTAGTGGTTCTGGGAGGTACTAGAGGATTTTTTTACCCTTTTCTTACTGAATTGAACTGGAATTCCCTATCTTTTGCATATACTGTCTTAAGTTTCATTTGTAAATTGCACTATTTTGAAAAAAAAATAAAAAATAAAAATAATGAGGTTTTAATAAGAAAAAAAGGCTCTTAACTCAATGAAAACACCACAGAGCATCTTTTGGACATTATTTCAATACATTTATTGAAAATGAAACAGGACAGCGAAAGCACATTGCTGAGATGTAGTTTTCAGAAAGAGGTGATGTTAAAAAATATAGAGCACAGAAGTAACTGACCATATAATAGTTCATATCTGCTATGACGATGATCAAACAGTAAGTTAGGTGACACAGAACAGCAGCTGTTTCAGACATTTGCCTTTTTTTGGGAGAGGTTGATCTTGTCACCCAGACTCAGGGCCATCCCCTGTGGAACAAAGGAAAGAGGGTTAGCTGCGACACATGCTACACATTAGCATATCTGAAATACAGTGAAATCTATCAGCATTTGGAGATTAATAAATGCAAATTTTTTGTTAAATGCGTGCATTTAAGGATGAAAGTCCACACTTGGGGTACTTTAGAGAGGCAAAAACTGTGTCACTGTGCAAATACTTGCAGAACTGATCAGTTATTTCAAATCAAATCAGTCATGTGATATTTTTACAAATGGATGCATTGCTTTACTGAGGGGAAATAAAGTCCACCTAGCCTTTACCTCTCAGATTCTTAAGAGTTCACGGTGTGGCAGCTGTGACCTACCTGACTTTTAGCTCTAATGCGTATGTGTCCATTGACAGGTGCATCGGGCCCCAGGTGGAAAGGCTTCTCAATGCTGACATTAGCCAGGGCATCTTCTCCAAAGATAGAACGAGCATAAAGGTTGGCCGCCATGAAGCCACAGAAGCCAGACAGAGCCTTGTTTATGAGAGAAGAACGTTGGTTAAGAACAACAAACAACATCACAGTATCTGCACATTCATCTTATAAGGAAGCACTGGCATGTCTTATGTTTACATATATTCTTTATATAGTCAGCACAAGAAACTATCCTGCTATATGGCCGCTAATGATTCTTTCCGATGTGCACTGGTGCCAAAAATTTTAATTACCCTTGTTATTTGTATTTGGGAAAGCTGCCAAGATTTAAAAGGTTGTTTACTTTCCTTAGTCTGTGGTTTACAAAATGTTCTCATACCAACCTTTTCAGGAGTCAAACACTTCATGTTGGTGGACTTGAGGATATGCTGGAGATACTCGTTCAGCTCAGTGATGTTGGTGTTCACTGTCACCTACAATAAAGAAAGGACAATCAGTTCTCAGTGTTAGTTGAATGTGCATCAACTAAACCCATTTTTAAAAAAAGAGAGAGAGAGAGAGAGAGAGAGAGAACTTTTAACATGTCCCACTTTTTGCAAAACGAGTCAGCTTTCAGGAATGTGTTTTAACCCCTTAAGTTTACCTTGTTTTCCCACTCAAACTCTGCCCACATCTGTCTGAATTCTGCATCAGTGCAGGAGGCTGGCTGGATGTAGTCCATGATGTCAATATGGATGTCGCTGAGGACAACGCAGTTTCTGTCGCTAGCAGCTCCTGACACATCGTAGACTGAAAAGAAGAATCCAGACATCCCCACAATTAATTTAAAAAATGCATCTACAGAAAAAAAAAAAAAGAAAAAAAAAGGTGTGACTTGAGATGTGATGCTAAAAATAGTCAAAAATTCTTTTACCGATGTTTCCAAATATAATGCCATTCTCTGTAGATGCCACCTTCACATTGGCCTTGATGTTAGCAAAATCATGAGGTGCAAGAGTTAAAGGTGAAGGCTTCTCAACCAACTTAAGATCGCCTGCAGGACAGAAAGTTGAATTACATTATAGTAGAAACCCAAATGTGTACAGCTTAAATGAGAGAAAAAAAACATCTTTTCACAGAAGTTGAAAAAACTACACTAACCTAAAGTGGCCAGCTCAAGTGTGCAGTTCTGAAGAGTATCACTGGTCTGATTGACCACCAGCACATCCAGCACAATGTCATACTGGTTCACATGAACGTAGGCTTCAGCATAGACTGGATCTGAGAAGCCCGTCAGCTGGGTCACCTAAGTTGGACAAAATGCATTCATTTAATGATTAATAAACAACCTAGTACAAGCACTCCCTAAGCACTAGTTTATTATCTTTTAATAACCTATTAAAAGCAAAGCATGTGCACAAGAAGGGCTTCAGCAGCGGTTGCTGCCATGTTGCCAATAATATGAAATAATATGAACAGTAAATAAGTTAGACTAAGCCGTAAACTTGAAATGCACGCAAACAGCAATAATCAGTCCCTTTCCCTCTTTTTCTGTTCAAAAGCACTACTCCAACATTATCTCTCACATTAATTTCCAGTTTCCTTTTATGGAAAGGCTTTTAGGGGTTAAGTATGGTGCACCTTGTTGAGTTTCGATGCCAGAGGATCGGCGGCCTCCTTCCTCTGAGTGTTGCCCATAGCAGCCAGCAGGCTGAGCTGGAACTGGTCCTCCTTGGAAGTCATCTCATTTTTGGCCATGAGCTGCATGAAGGATATTGGATCGTCGGCCTGGACCGTTACATTGCGTTTCTCAGACTCTTTCTGTAGTCAGAAGAAGAAACACATGTGGTTATTTTTGGAGGAAATAACAACCCCAATGGAACAACAACAAAAGTATCTATAATGTAGTCTAGTATAGTGAAAATAACACAGCATAGCAAGTTACAAAAAAGACATAAGAAACAGTTGTTCAACAGAAAGAGAATAAAAACAGATGTTATTGTGCAGAACTAAGAGAAACTGGAAAGACAGAGACAATGCTGCTGTCAAGAGAAACTGGTGCACTATAAAAAAAAAAAGTTTTCCATCAGTCCCAAAAGTCTTATGTGTATACACATCAGGTTTAAATGATCATCTAGGGGTGTGATATTACTACACTCCTCCTTAGACCTATCAGGGTGCAGGCTCTTGAAAACAAAAGTTGGCTTATAAACATATCACAGGTTTCGTATTAAATTTGGCACCAAAAATTTGCTCATTTTCTGTGTAACGAGGTTGGTGAGTTTTAGGTCAACTTTCATTACCTTCTGTGACAGCTTCTCTTCCTCCAGCCTGACAGCCAGCATGTGTGACAGGGATCTGCGACACTCCTTGTTGAAAATGTCATTCATAAGTGGTGAACACTCTGACAGGACCTTCAGGCAAAGTGAGATGCGATCCACATCGTCGTCTGTAATTGGCTTCTTGGGCAGAGAGCACTTACCCAGGTGCAGCACAGTGACCATGATCAACATGGCCTCTGCAACAAAAGACTGCAAGGGGGGGGCACCAAGACAGCAGGGGTCAGAGGAAGCAAAGGTAGGGCAAATTATTAAAAGTGCTTTTATTGAAATGAAGGAAGAATAACTTACATTTTGCTTCTTTTTATCTTGAACAAGAGCAACATAGCGCAAAGCCACTTTGGTCAGCGTTGTGGCCAAAGAAGCTGCCACATAGAAGTCTCCATCCATTAGGAAGCCTCTGAGTGGAGGTCTGGAACAACAAATTCTTAATGAGCGAGGTGGATGGAAAATTCAACACAATGAAGGGTATACAGTGTTAGCAAAATGCTTTTCCTCCATGATGTCCAGTGTTTACCTATCTTCCTCCTTCTTTGAAGGCCTGGAGGAGCTGAGGGCACTCTGTGTCACATAAGTGCCCATTTCTGTCACAAGTTTCTGAGCTGGAGCTGCGCTCACTTCATCTTCTGGCTTCACCTCACCGGTCTCCTTCTTAATCTCATTCTCCACAATTGGGATCTGTCCCGGGGAGAGACAATTATAAACGTTTTAATCAAAATAGCGTGCGTTACTTGTAATCCTGACAACAATGAACAAACATACCTCTCCCAAGGACCTGCGAACTTCTGTCATCACACTCTGGATGTCTTCCTTGGTGCTGCAGTATTCTCCTAAGATCCACAGTGCCCCCCTATAAATCCTGAAACAGGACAATTGTGATGAAGTTTATAAACAATCACAGTGCTACACAATCAAAGAGTAAGTAGTGACTTCCCTTTAGCAAGCACAGCCTATACAATGGTTTCTTAACCACGAATTGACTTTCATCTGCTCTTTAGACTCATCAGGATTACTTACTTGACAGTTCTGATGGCATGAAAGACTTCCAGCATCTTCTCGATGATCAGGGGTCTCAAGTTGTCAAACCTCTGAATGGCTTCCCGCACAAACTCCAGCACATCGGCAGCAGCTGCCTCATTAGTGTCACTCAAGAATTCCATCAGCTGTAAAACATCAACATATAGAAAATGTTTAGAAAATGTTTTATTTTAAAGACCGTTTATGATAAAAATGTATATTTAGAAATCTAAAGATATCACGAGAATCTTAAAAGGAAATAAGAGGAAACTCACCACAGGTATGACATTGGCTGCCATGTCAGGAAAACGCACGCTACACGAGTGGAGGGTGCGCACCAAGAGCTGCCTGTACTTATCAGTGTCTTCATGCTCTGTTACGTTGTTTGTTTTGATCACTTCTTTCTTCAAAACAATCACCAACTAGCAGCCAGACAGAAGTCACTACTTTAACACTGTATTCCAGTTTTTCTAGGTGTCAATGCAAAAACAAAAAAAGCAACAACAAAAATACACAAAAGCTGCAAATGTCAACAGACCTCTTCTACATTACGGGATGAAACAAGGTCCAGCGCCAGCTGTAAGGTCTTCTTTCTGACTTCCAGGTCAGGAGTGCTTAGAACACGCAGGATGTCCATCACAAGGTCCTGAATGAAAACGTATTAGTGAGACCCAATTTTTAACACAGTTGGTACTGACACATAACAATTTTTGTATATTTTCTAATAAATTTTATGATCTCAAAAAGACTTCTTTTGGGTACCATTCCTTTCCTTTTATGGTTTCTGTAGTGAAAGAGCCACTAACAACTTTATTTGTTAAGTGCTAGAAAAACTAATAAAAGCCATTATGAGACGTACCTGGAGCACACGCTCATGAGTGGGATGCTCCTTCAGTTCGATGAGACGATCAAGAACGATCAGTTTCACATTATTGTCGCTCTCCTTGATGATCAAATCAATGTAGCACTGGGCAGCAGCCTAGAGTCCAACAAAGCACAGAATGCATACAGGCTTTAATAAAGCAAAGACAACAATCTATCTAAACGTAATACAATGTATAAAGCACTGTATAAATGATACAAGACATACACACAACCACTGAAACACTGATGACGTACCTTAATGGCTGTGGGAGCGCTGGAGAGTGTTACAAGGGTGCCAGCAGCCTCATACTTAACCGCCGGGCTGGAAGACTGCAGCAGGTTGTAAATGCAACGGATAAAACGGGCACGCTCAGAAGGGTTAGCATGGCAAACCTAACAGAGGGGAAAAAAGAAAAACAACAAGAACTTGGATGTGAAATCATCCATTGTGCTAAAAGGTTTAGATATGCCCACCACAAGCTGTGACTCACTTTGTAAATCAGCTCCACAATAACCAGCTGGAGGATGTCTCCAAAAGTGTGAACTTGGTCAATACATGTGCTGAGGTAGTCCAGAGCGCGATCCTGCAACATATAAATGCATGAATGACAAGGTGTGAGATAGACCTTTGGCATATTTACTGTATGACTAAAAGTAAAAGTAGAAACAGTAAGAAAAGAACAGACAATATGCTACAGACCTGGTCTGCATGAATCAGCATCATGAAAGCATTTCTCTTACAGCTGGCATCTTTCTCATTGACCAGGAAATCATGGATCAGCTCTGGAGCATCTGGGATGAGATGTTCAAAGTTCCTACAAAACAAACAGAGCTGGTTGTTGTTCATGATGAATACAGTTCAAAATTTATACGTTATAATATTTAGCAGCTAGTACCTGTAGATTGTGTAAATGGCCAGGACAGCGTTACGGCGCACATAACTGTGGCGGTGCTCCAGGCAGGCCCGGATCGCTGGCATGAGAGGCTCAAGCAACTCAGACTCCTTCAGCTTGCACAGGAAACGCAGAGTGGAGCCACGGATGAACTCATTGGGATGCTGCAGGTCCTGAAATAGAAGAAATATTTAAAATTAGAATTGCTGAACTTATTTTTTTTAACCTTTAGTTTTCCCCCATTGCTATAGTTATGCTGTAATAAATAGTGTAACCTGATGTGTATATTTAAAAATGCACTGTTTATAGCAGCTGATAGTATATAACTTAGATTACCTTCCTGTAGGCATCACAGACCAGGATCATCTCCTGAAGGAGTTTGCCATCAGGAGTTGTTTTGGGAACAATCTCCCAGAAAACCAGCAGCAGCTTCTTGATGGTGTGGTCTTGAAGCGGCAGCACAAAACGGATTATAGTCATCAGCAGTCCCGGCAACTTCTCGCCATTCAGGATCATGATGATGACCTTCTTCAAGGCTTCAGTCTTGGCCTTGATCTCTCCCTTTTCTAAAGAAAGATTATTATATTTAGCATATCAATCAGTTATTATTTAAACTAGTCTTCATCGAATTAAATTCATCTGATACTAAACTTCACCAAAAACTCTCAAAGGACGTTGTGAGGTTTTACCCCCCAAAGGACACTGACTTATTTGCATGTTAATGCAAAAAAAGTTAAACCAATCCTGATCAAAGCTTGATGTCATACATCAACAATGCTTCTTTGAATCAAAATTAATCTATAAAAAAAGATTTGAACAGTTTTTCCCCTAAACCAGACATTATATAATGGCCTATAAAAATAACACTCATACATCACAAATGCATTAAGATGTAGAAAAAAGTGGAGAAAGGCTATTTTTCCCCTTTGTACTGTATATTGAGGTAAATTATTAAACTTTACAGCAAATGGTTACCTAGATCTGCCTTTAGGCTGACTTCAGAAGGGGGCTCTGAGTCCGAGGCAACATTGATCAGAGTGTAACAAACGTTCTCTGCAGCCGTCATTTTGCTGCTGTGCTTGTATCAGATTAGAAGAATCCAAATGTATGTTGCTCACTGGATAATACCTATGAAAACAGAAAAAGAACAGATTTCGTCAGTGATGGAGAAAACATTTACACTGGTGAAAAAATCTCAGTGAAGTCAAAACTAACCTAATCTCATGGAATACGTTTGCCAGTTCTTCCTCTTTGTTTATGCTAACTATGATCATCAACATGTTTCCACACAAGATAAAAGCACATAGATTTTATACACACAATTTGATAAAGTCCTATACTTATAATTGATCTATATCTGAAATAAAAGCTGTGGTAGTTTGAGTTAGTCAGATCAAGTTGTTGCCTTTTTGTACACATTTTTTTCTGTTTCCAAATAGCATTTCCCTGGTAATCTGTGGTAGGATAAATTTGTCCTAGAATTTCTCTTGTAGATATTCAGAAACTACAGCACATCAGTCCACTCCCTTAATAGCTCAACTGCACTGGGTACAGTTTTGGATAAATGTTAAACTTATATTACACATTCTTAAGGCCCTCTGTGGATTTGGTTGCACTATATATCGAAATCTTTTAAATCTGTGATATTTTGCCTTCAAGTCATTGAGGTCATCCTCCCAACAACTGCTCAAAGTGCCATCTTCTCACCTAAAAACTTAAGGTGACTGGACCATCGTTATTGCCCCTAGTCGATGAAGCAGTCTGGCTTCCCGGACAAGAACCTCTAAGGTATACCCAATTTCAGCTGCTTTTAGTAGAGTTCATCATGATTTGGCCAAACGTATTGCAAATGTTTTCCATTGCTTTTTGTGCGTGTGTGGATGTTTTTACCAATATTGAAATCTAATTATGTTTTTATTCTTAGTTTCTCGCTTCTTCTTAACTGCAGTTTTATTTTGCCGTCTGTTTTTGTGAGTTCCGTGTTTTTAGTTGGGTTCTAGGAGACCTGTATTACAAATGAGTGTGTCAGTAAAGCACTTTGTGCTAACTTCTGTTGCTTTAGAATTTAGCTATAGAGCTACAACTGAATTGCAAAACATACTACTAGCTGAAACCTGGAGAACCAGGTGATTGGTGTTCAGTCTACGTCTGGATTAAACCTGAAAACGACAATTACTTCTCAAAATTAAAGTCAGATCAAAGTTTTCAGCTGCTTTTTACGGAAAATCTTGGTTCCCTTCATCACAAAACAGCATAAGCTAACAAGTCAAAAAATAGTGACACGCAGCTAATAAGCTTTCTAACAGGTTAAATGGCGTTACATGCGTAAAGACAAAAATGCTAAAATAGCAAGGTTTTGCTCATTTTTATTAGTTAGTTGTCCCCAAAGCTGGTTTTTCTAGGTTAAAACACAGAACCAACTGCTGACTATCAAGAATTAGCTGACAGGAGTTTAGCTTTTGCTTCGGTTAGCAATGAAATGGAGGACAGTAACGTTAGCTAACGAGCTTATGAGTTACCACCAGACAGCGAAACAAATGTCACTCATGTTGGTTAAAAATAAGTCCCAAAACCTACCTATCTGCAGGACTATTATCCTCCCAGGTGACCTTCGACGTGCAGTTTGAGATATTTACATCTGTAAAATTTCTCAAAAGCTCCCGCAGGCGAGCTCTCACTCCCTCGGCTCTGCACTACTTCCTAGTGACGTGGAAGATTACTTTACCGAGAGCCACATCACTGCTACCGTGCGCCACAAGGCTCAAACCGAACGCCTGTGCAACACAAACGCAAAAAATAAATAAATAAAAGAAAAGAAAATCAATCAGTGAACAAAAAGAAAATCTAATAAGCTGGTCCTCTCTTTTTGCTTAAAAATAACACGAGAAAGGCCGCTAATCTTATACTGCCAACTTTAAATGAATATATTGTTATGTATGTTGTCTGTCACCTTGTTTCTATGGTTGAGATACGTTTACTTTTTTAAGCTGTTTTGTAAGTAAGTAAGGCATTATAGTTAACTAAAATTAAACTAAAACAACACAATGAATAAATAATTCTTGCCCTCATAAACATGAAGCAATAATGTTGAGTGAAATGCAAATGAAATATATAAAATCAACAGTTTATGTATCCAAATAATGAATCATTAAGAAAAAAGTAATGGGTATAACTGAATGCATACCAATCAAGTACATTTAATTAGACCATATTCCATTAAATTTTACATTTTACATTTTACAGTTATGTAAGAAATTACGCGGAACACATACTTAAAATCAAATTATTAAAGTTAGCATTTTGGGGATAAATATTTTTTGACAGTAGATTTGTCAACGAATTTAAAAAAAACTAAAAACTATAGTTTAGATTTTTTTTTTAAATTACAATTATTTTGTCAACTTGGAAAGCTAACTAAAAATTTGGTAAAAAAAAAAAGAAAAAAAAGAAAAAGTGATGATGATGGCTTTGATAGACATGCTAATTGAGACTTTGGGTATCTACAGGTCTCCTTTCAAAAACATATGTGTTTTTTAATAGTAATACCCACCTGCTGAAGTCTGCCTAATCTCACCTTGATAAACCACCTACACACTACACCTACAAGAGCTGCTCAGGCATAGATAATGCGTGTATGGATGGACCCCGAATTAAAACACGAGTACCTTAACAATAACAGTATGCAGCACCCTCCAGTGGAAGGTTTTAGTGTTTACTTTAGTAACACATTGGATGGGCAGAGACTTGAGTGAATCATATGAGTGCCTTAAAATCTTCCATCCATCCATTATTATCACTTTTCAGTCATGCATCAATCAATGGACAACAGCACCAAAGCAAAGAGACTATTAGGATATATTTTTAAAAATCTGAATACTTAATTATTTAATTATTAATAATTTCCATGACTGAAAGTGATTTTATACGCACAGATGGTGAATAGACAAGTCCCATTAAAAGTCTGTTAAACAGCAGTTATTTGGTCAGTAGGTTTATGGCAGAATAACGCCCAGTAAAAGAATAATGCTCCCATGTACAGTAATGTGGCACTGTTATTGTTACTTTTTGAGGTGTCAGGTTCTATGTGTTTATACACCACTTATTATTTATCTCTGGCTCTCTTCCACAGCATGTCTTTATGCTGTCTTCCTCCCCTCACCCCCAACCAGTATGGCAGATGGCTGCCTATCCATCAGCCTGGTTCTGCTGGAGGTTTCTTTCACTTAAAAGGGAGTTTTTCCTTCCCACTGTTGCCAAAGCACTTGCTCATAGGCGGTCATCTGATTGTTGGAGTTTTCTCTGTTTCCTCTGTATTGTCTAAGCCCTTTACCTTACATTATAAAATACCTTGAGACAACTATTGTTGTGATTTAGCACTATATGAATATAATTGAATTGAATTAAATTGTCATATCAGGCTTTCACAACGCTGTTTTGCAAACTATCTGTTGTAGACGCCACAGTAGGCAAAATTGATCCCAACACTGATTAATTCCCACTTCCACAGACCCGTTTATTGCGCTAATTCAAACTGAAGCTGATAAAGAAGATTTATGGCTCAAGTTAAGAGCAAAGTACACTTATCACAAAGAGCCCTGCCAGCCAGGGAACAAAATACATGTTTGCTTCATACAGATGGATGATGAGTCTTTTGGAAATGATAAGTAATCATAGGATTGGCATTTAACACATATCCTGTTCAACGGGCATGCTTACTTTTGGGGCAGTAACGTCATATTGTGCCAGACCATTCAGATTAGCTTAAGAAGGAATATAAAAAGTCATTGTTACTTATATTTCACATAATCATAGTTGCCAGTATAAGCGCTGACTTTCATTCATTTTGCTTGTGTGTATTTTCATGCAAAGCACAGTTTATTAAATTAAACAAACTCTGTCTGCACCTTGCCCTTCCACTGAGCTCCGCTGCAGAGACAAAGATGCAACCAATCAGGGCTACATTGCCTTCATTTTAAGGGGAAACACTTTAAGGGCTCTGTGACTGACTAAAGGAAACTGCAGTCATTATTAATATTATTAATGAAATGTGATTTTCTACTGTGTCGGTGGAAAAATGACAGAAATAGCAGCTCTAAGAATACTCTGTTATGGCGTCAACATACTTTCTTCTGCATAATTAAGGTAACCTGAGACTGTCAGTTTAATTCATGGGACTTCAGCAATGCTTAGCAGTGGAAAGGAGTTTTTTAAAGGCCAATTTCTTGGTTTCTGCCATTCTTTGCACATTTGAAATATCAATGAAAATGGGGAAATGCCTTCTGTGCAGTTCAGTGCAGGTGATCTCTACACAGTAATAGTAATTTAACCACAGCTCGCTCGAACCAGGAAGTCATTTTTTTTAACTCAAAGAGATGTCTAAGCCTATCATCAGCTAAAGAGAAACAACAAAGCTCACAAGCTGGTTACAAAAAACAACCATCAGTATGGTTTTGTAACAAATGCTAAAACAGTTGAATTAAAACGTGAAAGGTTTTTAAGACCTAATCTTTTATAAATACCAGCAATCCTTGTCCCTAGTGAGACTTACAATTGTAATAACATAAAAAATAACATTAAAATAACATTTTTAAAAAATCTACATTCAGCAGATTTTTGTAATTTTTAAGAATCTATATATGAATATAGATCTGTTTTCATCACTTGTAGTTTAAATCAGACATTATTTAAAATATATACAGTGAAATAAAGTACACTTGTATAAGCTGCACTTTGGAATTTGCAGTTAGGATTTTAACCTGTTTTGACTTTATTCACCATGCAGTAAAGGAGAAATTTACTGTGCAAAATTATGGTGAAAAAATTATTTGCCCTTGTTCTGATATCAGTCTGGAACACTGACTAATGTCAAAGAACCCAGAACAACATCTAAAGAACTGCAGGCCTCGCTTGCCTCAGTTAAGGTCAGAGTAAGAAAGTAAGAAAGAGGCTGTGCAAAAATGGCATCCGTGGGAGAGCTCCAAGGGGAAAACCACTGTTGAGCAAAAAGAACACAAAGGCTTGTCTCACACTTCCCAAAAAACATTTCGATGATACCCAGCACTTTGGGGATTTTTTTTTCTTTAGGAGTGACTAGGTCAAAGTCTAGACTCCAATCTAATCAGGATGCTTTGGCATGACCTTAAACAGACCATTCATACTTGAAAACCCTCCAGTGTGGCTGAATTATAACAATCCTACAACTAAAAGTGAGCCAAAATTCCTCCACAGCAAACGCTTGATTGAGAGTGGATGTATCCACAGCTAAAAAAAATAAATAAATAAAAAAAATAAAAAATTAAGGGAGTACTTAAATTACACATAAATCATAATGATTTAAATGTTCAAGATCAAAAAAAAATGTTTTAACAAACGCTGTGTAATTTGTAAAAATAAAATAAATAAATACATAATAAATGTTAAAAATGGTCCGAGTGTCCCTTAAATGTTTTTAGCGGTATAATTTTGTATATGTCTACATTATGTCCCTGGATAATGGGTGATATCCACTGTTGTTTGGTTTAGCCTGATCAGATCGATAAAATCGACAATCGATTGAGCTAAAGACAGGCAAACCAAACGATCACAGTGCAAGTCGATGGATCCAACGACTGCGAAAAGCAGCGATGACATTTTAACCAGAAGACCAAAACAATTTCGGCGTCGTGCAGTATCATTTTATTTAAATTAAATTACATTTATTTGTATCTAATAATAAGCGAGAGAGGAGAAAGAGTCAACACTACAAGAAACTCTGCGTTAGTGGGTTTATTTATGAAGCGAAGACTTCCATGAAGCCTTTGCACACTTATAAGATGAATAGTGAACTAACAAAGACTTCCCGTGCACACAAGGGATGCAGACAAAACAAGTAAACTGCATTGTGGGACATCCTGCGATGGAAATTTAACAGTTTTCCTCGCTATATTATATTCTAATGAGCTTCTTCTGTCTGATCGTACTCTGCTAATATTGGGTTATAAAGTCTATGCGTGCGGCTCAGGATTGGTTCGGTCTGTGGGCTCAGCGCTCCACATCGCAAAAATAAGCCATGCAGTGTGAGTTGTGGCCTATAGCCGGCGACAGAGAGCCCCATTTCTGTAAAAACAACATCTCACCTTCTTTCTTTAGTCCAAGTGCTGGAGCACGTTTGAGTGACCATGGAGTGCGTTTGCTGTCATGTAGTTGAGCGTTAATACGGCGTGAATAGCAGGAGAGGGGGACTTTCGCGTGGATACGAGGAGCCACAGTCGAGCCATGGCTGCACGGGAGGAAGGAGAGGTTTTGCACAGTAAAACAAGGCACCACGACGGAGCTGGAAGTGTAAACAGCTCAGAAGGCTTCAGGAACGGCTATGTGAAGAGCTGCGTCACCCCCCTGAAACAGGACCATCAGAGGGGATTTTTGTTTAGCGTGTGCAGGTTTTGCAACGAAGACATTCTCAGCTCCAAACTGTTAAAGGTCTCTGCCCTGTACGTGGGCGCTTTTGTGATTTTCGCGGTCTCCTTTCTAATTTCCAGGAGCTTGCAAAGTGACTCGCTTTGGGATTTGCGGACTTTTTTGTCGGGCTTCTCCCAGTCCATCAGTCCTTTATTCAGCATAGGATGTGCTTTCTTCTTCCTGACACTTTACCTGAGGAGGAAAAAGAAGGAGAGCACCAAATGCTGGCTGGTGTCACTGCCTGCATCGTGTTACCTCGGGGATTTTTTGGTCTTGCGGTTTTTACAATGGGGAGAGGACCAGCACCAGATGCAAATGGTGGGCAGGTTGTTATTCGTGTTGGGATGTGTGGGTCTGCTCACGCTGATCCCAACGCTAAAACTCAAACACAGTGTTCTCATACTGGTTTTTGCCAGCGTTGTGTGGCTTGTTTCTTTCACAAGTTTGAGCGGTCTGCCCGCACTGCTCAGACCGCTCTTTGCCTGCTTTGCGGGGGTTTCTGGCTCCCTGTTGGGGCTCTGCTTTGACCGCTACTACCCGTCGAGGGAAGCACCGAGTGGGATTTCCAGCGCGGAGGAAAAGGTCCCTGTGATCAGACCTAGGAGAAGGTCCAGTTGCGTGTCGCTGGGGGAGACGTCGACCAGCTATTATGGCAGTTGTAAAATGCCTCGCAGACCTTCGTTGCCCTGTATATCCAGAGAGCAGGTAGGTCTCCCCCCTGCAGGACCACGTCTGTTGCTGCTGTTGTTGTTGTTGTTGCAAAAGTAGGCCCACTGTTCATCCACAGCTACTCTGAGTGCACATGTGCACAAGTTGAAAGCACAATACTGTATCACTAAAGCCCACACAGAGCATTTACAAAAGTCACTTTGGTAGAATTTGTTTTCCAAATTCAATATGGTTGCTGCAGGTTGCTTCTAACACGTATATAATATTCTTATATTAATGCTAATAATCTGTGATCGATAATGTCGAGCAAATGGCCAAAACCCCGATTTTAACCCTGAAACACAATGCTACCATTGGTTTGAAGTGCACTCGGATACAAAACTTAGGCAGTGCTGTCTCTCCACATTTTCGTGGGAATGTCCTCACCGAAGAGCTCATGTGGCACACAAGCCATAAAATGCAAGTGCACGTCAACATCCTCCTGGCAGCATAACAGCACAGCCAGCAACAAAGCAAGTGATGTGGGCTCAGTCCCACATGACAAACAGTCAACAACACAAAATGATGGCGAGCGCGCACTGGCATCTTTCAGTGTCCACAATCCCACAGCAGAGCCTGCGGTGCTCCTTTCCACTTTGCAGCACTTCTGAAAACTGATACACCCACATGGAGTGATATGCGTACAAAATGAAGACTATCAGGTTGCATGCAATATGTTGGGAGCAAACAGCTTACGCCGCCCGTCGCCTTAATTTAAGTGTAGGCAGTGTAGACAAATGCCAGCATTATTGTTGCCAGTGCTATTCTTTAGTGGATGCCAAGCCATCAGTTCACACACATTGTTTTGTGTCCTTCGAGGTTTGTTAGAAATGATAAGAGAACTAAAAATATATGTCCAGTTTGTCTCAGTTGTGCTATTTCCAGTAGTTGTTTTTAACCTCATTGTGTTGTGTGCCGTTAGAAGCCTGATAGTCACATTGCACTAGGCCTCAAACAGCACCGAAAAGTTGAATGCACCTTGTGTGTTGCTGAAAATGATGGAGAAGTGAATAGTTACATGGTAGGTTGTAATATCTGTGAATTAGGCTTTGGGATTAAGGCCTCAGCTCCAGCATTTGTCAGCTTCTCATTATTATTATTTATAAGAACTGACCTTAAATATCTTTGGGAAAAATATTTGAATCGAAGTGGAAATTTGCAAAGTCAAGATTTGGCTTTATACTGTTTTTTTTAGTCAGAAATCTCACAATTATTCTGTAATCTTTCATCAATAATACATTCATTTTAAAAATTAGAAGCAAACAACCCAACAAAAGCAAAGAACTGTTGCCTCGCTGTGTGCCTGCAGTTAGTTTTTAGGCTTTTTGCTGATAGGAATTTAATTTAAAATTACTGGGCAATACTGCTTTCAGCTAAAAAGTAAAAACGGGACACTGATTGCAAATTAATAAATTAATAATAAACTTTAGTTCCCACATGTTATCATCACAGTATCCTGGCCTCTCTTCCAGTGAACACTAAAGCAAAGAGTTTTTCTTTGTGACTAGAAGAGACAAACAGCTTAAGTGCTCTCCATCTGCTGCGTGGACACATGCCAGTCAGGTGAATTAAAGCCTGGATTGCCCGTTAGTTGTCAATGTGTGAGTGAGTGTGTAGTGAAGAGCTATCAGGGATGTTTGTGTCTGTTTTATATTGCACATAAGTAATAATTAATGATTTAAAGACCTGACCGTTTCTGTGTCAGATGCAGATTAAAAAAAAATAAAATACAGAGACAGATAAAAACACTCAGGGTTCATTGGTAATGTCAAACACGTTATTTATTTTCACATAACAGTTCAGTTCATAACAGTTCTGCATTTCTGACTAGGGTGCTGGTTTCTGTCTTTCAGTTGCAAAGACAGGAGGTTGTTTTTCTGTTTGCAGCAACATGTGGTTTTCAATATAAAATGTCTATCGCCTTGGGAAAACCGATTTAAAGTTCAACCCCAATGCAGACACAAGTCAAGATGCTGTGGATCAGAACTACAGACATGAGTGTGCTACTAGAGTCAGACTAAAGATATTCAAATTGTGCTTTCAAATCTCAAAACAGAACATTAGAATCATTGTCAGATCACAGTTGCATGCTATCATGCTCCCTCATCGCACGCAAAACTGCATGTTGATTTGAACTATTATGTACTTTATTAGCGCTAACTTCAGCATCAGTGCTTTTTGCACCATCATGTATAACAGTTCCATTAATGAAATGGGGCTCGTCAGGGCTTAAACCCACGGCCAACAACCTTTAACAAAACAGATAATGATGTAAACACAGCTTCCCTTTTTTTAATCTCTGATAAAAGACCGTTTTATAACTGTGGCAGTGCAGAAAATAATGGAGCAGATAGAGGACATTCCAGTTGATGCGTCACATTTCTCCGTATGTTTTTTTTTATTTGTATTTTTACATTATGATACTCCTTGTGTAAAAAAAAGAAAGAAAAGGATGTAGCGCACAACAGTGGCTGTTTTTTGTCATCAAGTGGAATTTTGCAAAGTTGAGACTCATCTATATCCTGTGTTTGGTGACTTTAGCGGGTTCTGTCAGAAAAATCAAAAACAGCCTTTAGTCTTTCTACAATACATCTATTCACAATAGTAGGAAGCTTTTTTTAAAGTCATGATTGAACTAGCAGATATGCTCTCAATAACGCGCCATTGTTATTAGTCTTGTTCCATCATGAATACCCTTAAAAAAGGCAGCTTCAGACAGTGCAACTCCTAAGAGACACCACAGTCAGATATATATTTATACCTTTTTAGGTGCATGTTTCTAACAACAATAAGTAGCAGATAATGAATAATGTTTAATTGGTGCTTACAATAAGTGTAAGTAAATCAAGGACATTTTCCATGTTTCTTTTCCACTGAGCTAATGTCACTGATGACAGACTTCCTAATTTGAAATGTGAATCTATTGAAACAAGATCCCAGCCGCTGTGGCATTATATTGCAATAGTAATGAGACAAGATTATATCCAGTGACGAAACATAGAATTAGAAGAATTTTCCCTGGAAATTTGAATTAAATGCATAAAATAACAACTTTAGTGCTTTTAAGTTAACAATAATTAAAATAACTTAACATTGTAACTTGTAGGAAGTCTGCACGATAATGTCACATAATACCACTGAAAAATGTATATCACTATGTAACCATATTAGTTATTTCCATCCACTCTTGGCTCTTCCTGTCACATGGAGCGCCACTAGCGAGCGCTCCGGCAGCGCTCGATGGGGTAATTTGTTTACATATTTCAGTTGCACGTCACCAGCGGATAGTATCTGCCTCTTCAAAGCCTGTTTGTAGTCAACGGTGTGGTTTTTCCTCAAGTGGGGGAAAAAGTGTGTCTTCACCCAGCAAAATTCCCGTGCTTTGTTAAAGTAGCTCCCTTTTTTGGTCCTAAATCATCATCGGAAGCTGACTCACAGCTCTTACGCTCAGATGTGCCTGGGCCTAAAAAGATAAAATATTAAAAAACAATTTGTGCAGTTTCCCTTTTCACCTTCTCCTTTTTGAGGAGTGCTGGATCTCCTCTAGTATGTAAAAAAAGCCAACCTTTAACTTGATTTTCATGGTATTGAGGTTCACAGAGAAGTGAATCTGGCAACTATGGCAACACGTCTGTTGATGCGGCCAAAAATCATACTTTAGTCAGCACCGTGTGTTTCCCTTTGGTTGAGATCGTTACTGCTGGATGTTCTGTCTTAGACACGTGAGGACCTCACAGTAGAAGGTATATGATTATAATCTGCCTCTGGGAGACAAATTCATGTACTACCTGATGAATGTTGAAAACAAAATGCTACACAGCACATGTTTGTGGCTACACGCCAGGTCCAGTGTGTTCCTTTTATCATTTGACTAGATATCCAGCTCTTATCACCAGATGTCGGGTGTGTTTATATAAAATTTCTTTCTTTGCTGTTCGTCCTTTCCAAGAGGTCCATGATGAGGTTGCAGAGTGCACAATGAAATAGAGTGTAATTGGACTTCCAGGAAGCAATAAAAAAAAGCAAACGTTTCTAAAGTGAGAGATGTACGACGAGATGGTGTTGACATGGATCATTGGTCATATTAGAGTTATGTATGGTTTTTGACTTTTATGGGCTCGTTCCCAAAACTTTTTGATCACGCCTCATGAGAGGAGAGACATAATTTTGTGCTAAATCATTTTTTAAGTGTCTTTCTAGAACGTCTCTGATTTTGTTAAAGTTACACCACAACATATTTTCGTCAGACAGTAATAACTTCTTAACTTCTTTCAAATCACTGTTTATGAGCGAGAAAAATCATTTTTCTTTATGTTAGGGCATTTTTTACTGCCTTCTTTGCCTGTCTTCTCTTTCTTTAAGTTTTATTTTCAATTGCAAAGTAGTCAAATTACAAAAGTCTGTTTTTAAAAGTACCCTACTATTTAATCATTGATCTTTCTTTTTGATATTTTTGGTATCACTAAGATAGAACTATAATGATGGTTTACAGGTGCCACAGATATATACTTCTATATCCATTTGGTTCATTATGCAAAGCCTTATTTTAATTTTACACCTCAAATGTATGTACATAACAAGTACTGTCTGTAATATGCACATTCTAGCAGATTTTCCTTAAATTGTGTAAAACGGTGTACATAGTTTTTTGGTGTGCAGATATTGTTTATGTAGTTGGCTCCCAAAATTTTATTTGTCTTGCTTTGCATTGTGTTTCCACCGTGGGCCTTACACTGGTGGAGGTGGAACAGTATGAGTAAAAACATGGTAATAAAAGCAGTTTTAACCTCGTTTTTTTCCCCCCTAAAATCTCGTTTACAAATCACTTCTGTGAGTTAAATGTGAGGATACATTTATGAACATATTGTTTTAACCTTAAAGCTTTAAGATGTTTTTCTTTTAAAGTGTTATGTCAGCCACCAAGTATTGCTCACAAAGTCCCCAGTCACTTGAAGGTATTATTCCAATTTCTGGTACATTACAGTACCAGAAATTGGTTAACAATTGTGTAGAACTAGTATTTCTTTGATGTTTAGACAAAAGCCATCACTGTTGTTTCTTAAAGGTAAAGTTAGGAATTTTGGACTCCAGAGTTGCTGTAGAATAACTTGAATTGAACTTAGGGTATGCACTGCTATTACACTCCGTTGCAGTCCTGACAGAACCAAAGGCCGAGGAGTTATTCCTGTTCCTGTTATAGTTTTTTGAAGTCCGGTGCCTGGGGTGCATGCTTAATTGGTCCATTGCAATGTAAATTCTCTAGGAAAAGCCCCTAAAAAACCAGCAGGCATATCTGAAAGGAGTTTTGCACTCACTGTCTGATGACAGAATCTATGTCGCTCTGACCGAAGCGGACCCTAGTGGACTGGGAGACATGGGTTTATTAGATAGCAAAAATCAGGATTTACAATTCCCAATTAAATTTGGAATTAAAAATTCAATCATTCAGTCCCTAATTTCAGTTACCAAAAGTTGGCATTTGAAAATTAATGAAAAGGTTTGTAGTCATAAAAAATATTTGATGGAATACAATACAACAGCAAGTCAAGTATCATGACTGGCTAAAAAAGGAGCATCCTGGTTCGACAAATTGTTTAAGAATTGAAAAATCATGTTTGTGAATGGAAAATTGAATGTCCAGTCAAATATTATTACCTTTTAGAAAATCCGATCACCTGATGTCTGAATGTGTAATCTGAATCAGTTTATACATTTCAATACTGCATCTAAAATGCAAAGTAAAGCTTTCTAAATAAAATCAGGAAAAGCTGAAGTCTTCTCTGACTCGGTGTCCATTTATGTGGAGTGGCAAAGTGTCCTGTACGACGGAGTTATACAAAGAAAATGAAGGAAGCATTTTGTTTTAGTAAACTACTGATTTGTAATTACTGGTTCATTGCCATAAGTGACAGGCTTTGGAAGAGCTTTATTTTGAAAAGACTGAACCTCCAAACAGGTGTAATATGTTAGCTACGTAACACCTCCGACTCTGAAGACATTTAAGCACATTCACGGTTCCACTCGTCTCCAGTCAAATCATGAACTTTTTATTTTAACTGTATACTGTTTACTACCTTTGTAGATTTTATCTGTCATTTTTTAAATACTCTCAGGTAGTGGGCAAGCATAAAAATGAAATAGACTTTGCCGTTACAGCCTTACTTAATCTTTTGTCAACCGCAACTCTACAATTTAAATAGAATTGTACCAACTGCACTAGTGTCAGCGCTTCTTTGGGCAAGAAGCAAATGCAAAAATGAGAGGACATCATCAGGATTTCACCTTGAGTCAAAAAACTACTTTACTATTCTTGAAAGCCAATTTCTCAGCTCTCGCTGCTTGTGACTGTATGGGAACAGTTTCTGTTGCTAGTTGAGAACACGATTTTTTGTAATGTGTGATCCTTGAATGTGTCAGATTGACAAGATAGGAAAACCCTTTGTGGTTGCTGTCACCTTAAATTCAGACTATGAATTTTAGACCTAGTTTTAGTTTCAGTTAATGTTAACTTGTGCTCTCAGTTTTACGTTTTGTCACTCAAAATCTGCACAGCCAAAGCATTGTGGGTTAACTGCAATCGCAGAATCTTTGATTTACTATGTTAACTGTGTGTGTTAAATTCTTATTTAATAGATATTTTAAACAGATCAATGATTTCAATCTGACTTAGCAAAAACTATATTTCGCTAATTTCATTGTGGGATCAGTCTTGCACTTTGAGACTGTCTAATAGTCATAAGGGTCACCGGATGGAAAAAACAAACAAACCCAAGAACCCACAAACCAAGTGAAAATTTATATTAACCGCTCCATATTTGGTTATGGGCCTTTAGAATAATTTATCTCCAATGACTGTTTTTCCAAAACAGTGATTTTATTGTCCAACCCTCTCTGTCAGCGTGCGTCTGTGAGATCAACTGAGGTATTTTGAGACGGAGAGAGTAAAGTAGACTTAATTTTTTTTAAAAGTAGGATTAATGTATTTGGGCTTTCATGGCAGAAATCTAAAAGCTCTGCTTCATGACTAAGACCTCAGAGGCTGTATTAGCAGGCCAGTGTTGAATTCAGGGAGACAGCCCTTTTATGTGTGGTTACCACTTCACGGGGGCAAGAAGAAGTAAATAATACACTTAACTAACCCCCCCTCCCATCAGCGCAACCCCCACCATGCAGACAGGAACAGAGAAGCAGGCTGTAGAGAGAAAGGTTGGAGGGAGAGCAGCGAAAACGCAGAGCAGCTCTCAGCTGTCACGTTAGCTTGCTGTAAAGCCATGTGGAATGATATAACATTGACGTCACAACCAAGTGACGTACAACAGGGTTATTGCAGAGAAGGGGGG
>NW_024582411.1:2711070-2765432 GCF_018398535.1 Haplochromis burtoni
GGGGGGGGATTACAAGTCTTATTAATTGCCTGGTAGCATATAATGTCTGCCTCCAGCAGCGATGAGAAAGAGCGAAGCACTCAGTCTTTAGGCAGTGTGCAATATGAAGTGTGTTTTGGTGGAAAAAAGGTGCCACAAAAAAAAAAAGAGTCTACTTCATATCAACTTATTCATTCAGAAAATCACATAAAGGTCCAAAATATATAGAAATTATATATTTATCTGTAATTATACTTTGTTTTGATATATGCATATATTTTGCTGGCAGTTTATTTAATTCTGTAAGCACTGTGTAAGTTAATGTTTACTTTGAGCAAATCCTGCCTTATCAGTATTTTCAGAAAAGCAGTCACGTATGTGTTGGAGAATCAGTGCTTGTAATCTGCTCGGGCCTAAATGCAGTTGATCTACAGATCAAATCGTGGTGAAAAACGTACGTTTTTACTGTTATGCGTCTTTAGCCTCTTCATGTGTTGTTTGTGGAGATGTAAACCCTTGATGCACGTTTAGTTTTTCCCCCCCTTTGATTTGCTGTTATATCAAAACTGAAACACTGTCTGAGCAATGTATATTAAATTCAGGAGTAGTGTGTGTGTGTGTGTGTGTGTGTGGACTGCATGCTGAAACAAGCACTGTTTTGTGTTCCAATACACATTTAATCCTGGTCATTGCATCTTTTTCAATTTGGTATAAAGTATGAAAGAAGCACATATATCTCATATTTTAATTGTATAAAAGATAATCAAATCAAGTCTGATTGGCTGAGATTGGGCCACTCGGGGCCTGATATTTACAGAGGATGCATCGTGAACACTTAAGACAGCACTGATATGTAGTTTTATGTTGTTGTTGTTTTTTTTAACTTAGAAAATAATTTAAAATAAAATAGTAGACGTGTTTGTGTAATATAAAAAAAATTGAATCATTGTTTTTTTTCCCTCTCAGTCCAAGTCAGACAAGAATAGTTTTCAAATATAGGAATTGTGTTTTTCTTGGTTTCTAAATTGAAATGGAGACAGCCATTTTTAGTGAAAGTGATAATTCTCTGTGACAAATTGTGAGCCAAGCTGAGCCTCTGTTGAACTGAAGGAGAGTGATACATGAGGGGTAAACTGTGTGTTTAGGAGGTTGTGTAACAGTTGCGATATCAAGACCAAGATGTCCCAATTCTCAACGTAGCAACTTTTCACTGATTCCACAGGTAGCTTTCATAATATAGGTAACAATTTTATAAATATTAAATTAATCAGTAATATTGTCCGTATGAGTGATGGAAATTCTTCAGGTGTTTCTGTTTGAAAAGTGTATAATTTGCAAGCCCCAGTTGGGAATTGCACTGGTTAAAACTCTTGCTTTTTGGGATTGGATCCAGATGGGCTGCCGTGATAGCTTCTGTGAATTCTGCTCCCAGCCCGCTTTCTTTAAAGTCAAAACTAGTTTGCGTAGCTGCTTTTAATTTCTCATCGCAGCGGCAGAAGTGTTAGAAAGGGTTAACTTGTGCGAGGCGCAGAGTGAAACAGGATGCAGCGACTGCATTGTCAGCCTGCTGGTGTGAGTGCAAACAGATGAGGAAATGCTGGAGCGGGTACTCCAAAACTCGGGTTGCCCTGGAAACGGTTTGCGTCATGATCACCAGCAATTAGCTTGCAGCTCTTTAGTTTTCATGATAGGTCTACCAGAGCTTAGCCTAATGACTCTGGTGTCTGAGGAGTCACTGTCTAAAAGGGGGCTGAAAAAAATATATGAATTTATAGTTTTATTTTCTTAGGTTTTTGTTGTTGTTGTTGTATTTTTTTTTTTAACATTTTGTTTACAAGACTAACAATAAATTACAGTTATTTGAGGGATTAGTTATGGCAGCATGTCCCCTGTTTCTTATTTGTCTCTAATGAGCCTTAATGTGCTGTCCCGACTTTGTCTCAGCCTGTATTATTATCTATACAAAGCTTATTTGTGCTGAGTTTGTGTGTTGTTGAGGCCCAGAATGTTGGACTGGTCAGAGCGATGTGGAGCCATTGCCATCAGATAAATCTGGGCCATTAAAAAAAAATGTAAAAAAAAATCTGCAACTGTTGTGCCAGCCTCCCATACTTTGCATATCTTGGCTTCTGCTCAGGTTTTCTTAAATACACCACGAGATTCCCCACAATTCAAACATTTTAGGTGGCGTTGCTTTTTAGGTTCAGGCTGAGGTAGCTGAACTTTTCACGTGCTGGCTGTTTGCTCAGTCCAGTGATGGTGTGTGAGCAGCGTGGTAGGGTTAAATTTGACTGCTGTGACATAGATGGTGGGAGCCCCCTGTGAGAATTTAAGCGTGGAGAAGGAGAGGTTAAGGATGTAATAAATTTCAGTCTAACGTAAAAGAGCACATGCCATGGGTTTTACTGACTGTTAATAGTCTCCAGACAACTTTATTGACATAACCTAATCTTTTCCTCCAATGTTCTTAAAGTGTTTTCAGCTTTTGCTGGTGATTCGTTCTTACAATTATCATTTTTTGCTTTGCAATCTTTCTCCCTCGTCTTTTCTCTCGCTCAGTATCTGTTTCTCATTCTCTCTGAGTTTCTTTCTGTCTCTCTGTGTGCGCCTCTTTTGAAAACGGTGTCAGCACTGCTGCTTTTACACCAAAAGGCTGTTGCTAAGTGACGGTTGACGTCAGCCGCAGCTACAGAGGAGGGCTTGTGTGTGTTTAGCAGCTGAGGGCAGATCCTACTGAAAAGGGCAAAACTGTGAAGCGCTATTAGTCACTGCAATGAAAACCCTAACTCCAACCAACAAGATCGTCATTTGCACTAACTGTGCACGAATTATTCAGAGCAACTCATGTTTAAAAGTAAATATTTTAAAGTGGAATGATGAGATTTAGACTCATATATATTCTTTTGTAAGGGGGGGACTGCACCCGACCATTCCCCACCCCCTTTTCTTCACTTTTTCTTCAGCCTGTCACTGTCTCACTTTTTTTCTCACTTTAACCCCCACTCCTCCATCTACCCTTCCCCCAACACGCAAACACACACTCACACAGACACACACGCACGCACGCACACTGAAATGTCAGATCCCCCTTCCTCTCAAGTCAGATTTTGTAGGTAGATTTAGTGTCGGACAGAGGTCTCTAACTCGGAGCTTCAGGGTGATATCTCCCCCATCCTGTCAAGGCTGCTCTTGATCTACTGGCAGTTGTTCAAGGTAATCAGTTCCTAGGGAACCTGTATCATTGTTTACATCGATGCAATCTGCTCTCCCTCCTGTGACAGCAAATTTTCAAATTTGAAATAAAAAGTGCAAACTACACTGCTAATTTTTTTTTTTTTACCACCCCAATTCCAAAAAAGTCATGGTTCTGTTTAAAATTTAAATAAAAAACAGAATGATTTGCTAATCTTATAAACCCAGAGTTTATCCACAATAGAACATAGAAAACATATCAGATCTGGCACATTTCACTATTTTGTTAAAAAAAAAAAAAAAAAATGGCAACAATGGCAACAACTCGTCTCAAAAAAGTTGAGATGGGATGGAACAAAAGCCTGGAAAAGTAAGTGGTACTAAAAGGAAACAGCTGAAGGAACGTTTTGCAACTAATTACGTCAACTGGCAGCAGACAAATAACACGACTGGGTATAAAAAGAGCATCTTTGAATCAAGAGGCAGAGTATATAAGAACTAAAGATGGGCAAAGGGTCACCAATTTGAAAAAAAAATGAAAGAAAAAAAAGAAATACATTCACAATTTCCCTCAACATAAAATTACAGACACTCTGGGTACGTCATCACTTACAGGGCATGATATCAGCAAATTATTTAGAGAATCTGGAGAAATCTCTGTGCGCAAGCGACAGTGGCAAAACTCTGTATTGAATCCCTGTGATCTTCAGGCCCTGCATCTCTGCACCTTAATTTTAACAAAGGAGTAATATAGCTGACATTGTTTTAATCAGTAAATATCCCTGGACCCTCATTTTGAAGATAACTAATTTTTTTTAGAACTGTCCCTAAAGTTGCGTTGTTTAACAACTACAACACCCAGACGAAGCGCCGTCACTGTAGTGTGCTCTGTTTTGCTCTTACTGTTGTCTCGTTTGATCTCCTTGATGAAATCTTGTGTTTTACCCGGGAAGCTGATGTGGCTTCACTCTTTGCATATTACCACTAGTCTTGCAGGTGCAGTCAGTTTGTGTCATATCCCCAGGGTCCACAGCAGCTGGCGAACCAAATAACACTTTTGATGCATTGTATAACCTCACTTGTTTTTTTTCCTCTACAAAATGTCTTTTGTTTGCCCAGGCACCATTGCCTGTTGTTTCCCCCTTTGGTTAAGGTTTCACTATCAAACCTAAGTATTTTATGTAAGTAAGTATTGCCTGAGTTTGTTCACTCATTATCTTATCTCCATATCTAAGAGTTTATCTTCCAAAGTTTTGTTTTTCATCTGTGATGCATGTACCTCCGTCTGCCGTGGAAGCGCATCATCCTTGGCCGTCAATATTCATAGTTTGTGACATCCGTCCAGAAGGAAGCATAGATACTATAAGTGCTACTATGATTATTTTGCAACATGTTTCCATCTCACAGTCTGTTTACTGTTTACAGTTTTTGCAGAACCATATTTTCTCAGTCGAAATTATCAGAAGTTTCAGCAGATCAGTGCAAGGAACATCTTAGTAGGTGGCCTCTAATCTAAAAAGCTTGTGCTTTCGTGATGCTCACTGGGGAAAAATATTTGTGAGAAACATTACAGAGTAATGGCACAGGAGTTCATGAGTCTGTATACAGCAAAAGATGCAAAATGATTATGGCTAATAGAGGCTGCTGCAGGTGGAACAAGCACAACACAGAAGATCCATGGACAGGGTTATGGGGTTTAGCAGTCATATGGAGCTGACTGATGGCAGAATGAGTGAGGGTAGTTTAATTACTGCAGCTAAGAGCTGGGGAGTTAGAGCTGGGATCTACCCCAAATTATTACTGATCCTTCAGATGGTCTCGTCATGATATGTCCATAGGATTTTTTGGAGAGTGATATACAGGGATCAAGGCATGATGGAAGAGGAATTACTGTCAAAATGGACTTTTCAAGTTAAAGAAATGTCATTTTTTAAGACACCCAGGCCACCGTAACTGTGAGGGAACTCTAGGCACTGTTCATTAAACGAGTAAAGATGCATTTTAATGTGTTTATTTAGTTAGTTTACTTTAGCAATGTGTAGGTCCCCTTGAATAACTCCTAAACTGCTCTGTTCTGTCTGTGCGTGGACCTCTGGGGTTGTCCGCTTGTTTCTCTTGCAGTCCGACTCTCCTTCTTTGTCCTTATCTGTCTCAACTGTATCAAAGGATCAACCGGATCAGCAGTGGACTTGATGCCACATATCAACAGCAGGCTCCCTGGCACGACTCTACAGACATGGAGCATTAGGCACGGCAGTAGTTGGCTGGATTTAGGCACGGATTAAAGATGAAATATGTGCAACATAAGCTTAACTGTACTCAGAACAGATCATATAGAAAGTTTTGTGGCTCTAAACACAGACACATCAGGTTGGTGTTTATACATTTAGCAAAAAACACAGGCATAAATTCAATTTAAAAATGGAGGTAAATACACTTGGCAGTTTTCAAAACTCGCTAGATGGCTGTAAGAGTTGTTTCCATTCTCTTTTGGTTTGTCTTTTTCATATACAATGACTTGGGACCAGGTTCAGAGCGCCGGCACGTCCACAAATTTACCAAAGGCTAGTAAATCATCAGCCATATGTAAAATATTTAAGGTATTTATTATAGGCATCAAGGCAAAGGGTTGAAGAGGCAAACAGGAGGGTAAAGATAGAAATGCGAGAGTCTCTCTCACCAACTCTGCTTAGACGACACCATCAGGAACGATGACAAGGACGGTAGTAAAAAACTAGTAGGGGATGTTGGGTTGTTTGAAAGGAGTTATCAGGTCGTTAAGATAATGTTTAGAGACATAAATAAATCCACAGCACAGGTTTCTGAGAAATAAAAGGTATTTAAAAGTAGAATTTAATAGGATTTTTTTGTATAGTATAGCTATAGCTATGTTGTGTATGAAAGAGTTGTATATGTCTTGAGCAAAAAAGGAAATAAATCCAATTTTCCGCTATATTGATGTATTTATTATTTTTCTTTAGAAGCGTTTTATACAACTTGACTCTTCCTTTTCATCAGCACCACAGTTTAATACCTAGAAAGAGTGTGTTCTACACATGTTGGTGAAATGGGTACACAAAGATCTTACCTTTGTTCTTCTTATCTCTGTTTAGTAAACCTACTTCAGGTTTGTTTGTGTTACTCTGACTCATCTGACAGTCCGTCAGAGTTCATGCTATGTTGCATCTGTTTCAGGTGACGTAGGCAATGCTCGCCAAGGTCTAATTTTATACTTTTCGATTTCGACTCATCTGGCCACAGAGCAGTATTCCACTTTGCCTCAGTCCATTTTAAATGAGCTTTGGCGTAGAGAAGACAGTGGCATTTCTGGATCATGTTCACATGTGGCTTCTTCATCGCACGATAGAGCTTTAATCTGCATTGTGACCTGCATTCACAAGTAATGATTTCTGGAAGTGTTCTCGAATCCATGCGGTGATTTCCTAAATCGCTAAATCGTGTCTGTTATTAATGCAGAATCACCCGAGGGCCAGAAGATCACAGGCGTGCAATAATTATTTTTTAAACTTGTCCCTTGTGCACGGAGATTTCACCAAATTCTCTTTTCATAATATTACGTACTATAGATGATGAGATATTTAAAGCCTTTGCATTTATTCTTAAATTGTTCCGCAACTCGTAGCTGCATTTTTCTGCAGATGAGTGACCCTCTGCTCATACCTAATTGTGTTACTACCCTGCTGCTAATTAACCTAATCAACGACAAAATGTCCTTTTATCGATACTTACTTTTTGAGCCTTTTCTTGCCCCCGTTCAAACGCTTTGAGACGTGTCATTAAGCTGGATTTCAGTTTAAAATGAGTCAGTGATTTTTAATTAAAAGGTAAAATTCCAGAAGTATTTATTTTAATTAAATCAAAATAAAGTTAATAGAAACATTTGTAAAGGTGGAAACTATATTTACTGGCAAAGATTTAACATTTTTGTTTTGTGCTTTTGGTCACTGTGGGCATATAATATATGTTTAATACAATATATATAGTCTAAATACAGCCTATTCAGAATCATTTCACCTTAAACTTTAGTGAACACATTTACTTTGACTTCTGCTGGTTTTCTTTTGATTCACAAAAGTTCTCTGTTTTCCCTCCAGCAGTTTCTCCACGTTTTGTCGTAGATAGCGTACCGGTGTCGTGACAGTTTCACTTCATTATGTGTGTACTAAACACCAGAGACTCCACACTGTGAAAGACGCTGCAATCACGTATGAAGCCAGGGTAGATTATTCTCATGCTTTTGGACAATGTAACAAAAGTAATCTTGAAGCCTTTTGCACTGCTGTAGGATTTAGTCCCTGACCTGCTACCCATTGTTCAGGCATACCAAGAAGTTGGGGGGTGGGTACATGGAAATTTTGAATGTGAGGATATAATAAAAATAGAGGTGCATATATCTTGGACTTGATCACAAGTAGAGAAAAAGCTTACACCCAGCTCACAGGCACACCGTTAACCATTACTAGGCCCTATAAAATTCTAATGGTTAAAATTTGAACATTTATCTAAACATAGAGAAGCACCCTCTCTCATTTGAGTCATATATTCTGAGGAATATATATTTCCAGTAGTCACTGTTCAGCTTTTATCTCTGCAGGGTTTCTGCCAGTGTATTGCAAGCCTGGCGTCCGGCTGCTGAGTCCAAGCATTTTTTTAGAAAATGTAATTTTAAGATTTTTTTAACATGTAAGAAATACATTTAAAGTTGGCTAATTTATGTTTTAATTATCATGCTCACAATTTTTATTAAAGCAGCTCAGAAGTGCTGCTAAAACTCTAAAAATGTATTAAAAAGTGAAAAAGAAACCAATGTGTAATATTGTGTAAGGCTCAGCTGCTACACGTATGGCAGGTATGGTTCAGCTGATCCCTTGCTGCTATAGCATGCTTTGCTTTGCAAGTGGGGGATAAACTGTCCTGTGTCTCTGTCATCAGCTCCGGTGTGTCTGCACTGCAGCTCCACGTGTTACAGTGAGTGGATAGCGCTACATTAACCGAGCGCTACGTCAATTGCAAACAAGACGAGAGGAGTGAACCGAACAGACCGAAACATATAGTAAAAATATGTAGCTGTAAAACCACACAGGGGTGCTACGGGAGGCTTAGAGAAATTCTCAGGGTATTAAAGAGTTTAGTGTATTGATGAATTCAGCTGTTAATGTTTAATGGCAAGTTTTCTATTGTAGCTCCTAGCTGGAGTTGACAAACTCACAGAGTGCTGTGAGGCATTTTGAAAAGAACATGTACAAGCCCTGTATGATGCTGACCTTTACTTCTGTGATCCAACCCAGACCTTCACACCACGATCAACAGAGTAAGAAAGAACAGGATGAAACATGCTCTTTGTTGCTATGGAGCAGCCGAACAGCCTCTCACTATGGATTTGCTTAGATGGATGAACTGAGTTTGGTCAAATTGTGCTCATACTGTACAGCTATTGAGTTATTTAACTGTGTTCCCAAAAAACTTTAACACCAACTTGCCTGCCCGATGTTGAGGTGCTTCATCGTGGCCCAAACTGTACTGATTTGAACTCCCCATAAGCTCCTCTTTTTGACATTTAACCTCCCTGTCGCCTGAATGTTAATGGCAGCTTTGTGACTGTGATACGTAAAGGAGAAATAAGACGCTTCCTAGAGCCAGTGTTGGTCACTTGCTTGTAAATGATTTACTTAATCGCAGTTGTGCTCTTGTCTCTCTGTTCTTCTTGCTCTGTCTCTGCTTCCCTGGGAACTCCTCCTACCACTGCTCAGCTCTGATGGATGGCGTTTGTGTTCACATGCTTGTTATTGGCCAGAGCTCCGGGGCTCAGGCGTTAGGTTGTGTTTATGAGAGGAGCCTGCACTGATTCCATGATAAAACCAGATGTTCCCTTACAAGGCTTCGAGCCTCCCTCATCTAGTTCTCATGTCCATATCAGGTATAACCTTCCTGTTCTGTACTCGGGCCTCCCAGCCTCGAAACTATAGCTTGCTCTTGGGCTCCGCAGTGGTCAAAAAAGGTTGTGTGTGAAGGGCATGGATCATATGTTTGCACTTTGATAGAGAGAAACAGTCCTTAATAGAAAATGCAAGGAATATGGACTAGTTGTTGTCAACACGGAAGTGTAAAAATATTAGAGTAACAGCTTTGCTTCCATGTTTTCTCGCAGTGCATCCAGTATTGTGGGCTTGTAATTTGCAATGAGGAGAGGGTAGCTAATTCTCCCACTGGAGACAGATTGATAAATGACTTAACTAGTTAATCAATTATCAGAACTGTTGCCTACTTCAGCACTAAATTATACCGTTAAACCAAAACACATGGCGCAGCTGCAGATGTTGCACGTAATGTTTTGCAGGGTTAGGACATACATGAAGGGAAATGGCACACGGATTAGCTGTTGTATTTAAGAGATTGTTACCTCACTGCTATCTCATCTGTTCATTGTTAGCATACGTAAGCCCTGTTAGATGCCAAAACACCGGACAGCAGGTTACAGTAAAATGAGGCAGGATTTTACAGCTCTATAAAGTTACCACAGTGGCATTATTCAGTCCTCTGTTTAGATAATTGTGACATACACACTGGAACTATGTAGTAATCCACCTGGAATGTGAATTTGCCCGTATTTGATTTTCCAATTTGCCGTACAGCATTGTTGTAAAAGTTCACACTGTTACCATTTCAAGAGTTTATGTGTCTAAAAAAGCGAAATAAAAAGCAGACGGTCAGGATACTGTGCAGTCAAATGGATCTGCCAGTACAGAAGCTCTGCGAGTACTGTCAGGTTAATTTGTTTATTCTACCTACAGGGCTTTCATTTTTTTTATACCTCTATGCTGGCATATGCAAAACAAGCATGTAACATTATGCAGTAAAATATGCAAAATATATACTGCATGACTGTGTGTGCAGGATGGAAGCTTGTTGCCTTGGACAACAGGCCTACCTTTGTCCCTGGCATACATCGAGCCTTTGATAATGCAAAGTTTCAAACGGCGTGTTGTAAATCAAACATTGGACTGATATAGGGATATACAGCTGTAAGGTCTGAAAAACAAAGCGGCTCTGCTTATTGTGCCCCGATAAATAACTGCTGAATAGGTTTCATTTTTTTCACGACTTTAAGTGGCCATGACACTTTGATTAAACATTCTGTGTGTCAGAAGGTCATTTGCCTTTTCAGTAATTATGTGCGGTGCTATTTGGTAAACCTAGAATATTTGTATGAACCTGCAGATCAGAAAATCAATGCCAGCAGAAAGGACTTTGAGAAGCACTGTTTAGAGTATTTACACCTGGGCTCTCTGCCACCGCTCTTCAAAGGTCATACATGCCTATATTCTTGCCAATCTCTCGTGATAACGATGAATTGCAGCGTACCAGGTCAACAGAAAATTTAAGCTCAGATAAAATGTAACCTGGATACATATCGTCTACTAGAGACTACCTTCAGCTATTTATAGGGGCATGATTTACAGAGTGGTTTCCAGTAAACGTGGAGCCGAAGTCACGCATGAATTAAGTCCCTTTTGAGGAATATGTTGTGTAGAGTTAAAAGCTGTAAGACATTTTGTTCCCCTTTCATTTGACTTTTACTTGAAGCTCATCTTAACTTTAATCTTAACCAAGGTATAAGTTAGTACAGTGTGTGTTTTTTTTTTTTTACAAGCTAAACTCTGCTTAGTTTCAGTGTAGTAGAGCACAGTCAAAAGGTTGAGGGCCGTTGGAGCATGAAACATACCATTGTGGGAAAAAGTTCATCATTGACGTAGCAGGGTTGACCTTACTCATATTGTGGCATTTATGTTGTTCCTGCATGTTGTGGTTGTCATTGTGCAAGCTCCATTTTGTCTGCTGTGCAGGCCACTGAACTGAATTGTCTGTGTCTTACCTTTTCTCACTTTGCAAACTAGAATTCAGAACGTTTTGAAATGATATACATTAAAACCTAAAGCCATATGGCTTAACAAAAATTGGATTATGTTGTATTTTTTGTGTATTTAAAATATTTGGATATTGAAAAATAACTCAGCAGAATTTTTATTTTATGCTTGACATTTTTTTCTTGGTGGTGCATTCGCTGCATGTTGAAGAATATATGGATAGACATTATCGTTATTATTAGTGCTACTAATAAGTAGTAATAAGAAATAATCCAATCTAAGCTTTTATGCTCTTTACACCGAGACTCATCAGACCAGACAACATTTTTTTCAGCCTTTTATTGACCTGTTTTGGTATCCAGTGTGGTCTTCTGCTGCTGCTCTGTTGTACTCTCAGAGATGCTCTTCTGCATACCTTGAGTGTAACAAGTGGTCATTTGTATGGAAGCCCGTTTCCGCCACACACAAAAAAAGTATCCGTAACTCAAAATTTCAAGTTATTAACTTGAAATTTTGAGAAAAGTAACTTAAAATTGTGACTTACTTTTCTCGAAATTTCAAGTTAGCGCTGCCAATCAGTAATCTACGTGAATTACGTCATATTCTTGTTGCCCAGAAGGATATTCCACAGAGGGATACGCAACAAACTGGCGCTTTCGAGAGTATGTTTGCCATAGTAACGCCATGTGATTCAGCTAACAACACAAGGATTCATCATTTGTGAAGCTACGCTGAAAATACTCAGCAATTTGTGCATCATGACTGGCTGTAATACTGGTAGTTTAGCTGTAGTATTTGGAGCTGAGGGCTTCAGCTTACAGGTAAAAAGGAAATAATAAATAATAAGGAAGTAATTCACGTAGATTACTGATTGGCAGCGCTAACTTGAAATTTTGTGTTACTTTTCTCTAAATTAAAAAAAAAAACCCTCAAAATTTCGAGTTATGGATACTTTTTTTTCAGTGGCGGAAACGGGCTTTCATACATTTGAGTTACTGTTGCATAAGTAACAACAAAAAGCATTTTCGCTCAGAAAATTTGATATTTTCTATTTTTGGAGCCTTTATCTCTAAATACTAGAGATGGTTGTGACTCAAAAAAATTGTTAACTAACAAACTTTAGCCACTAGTTAATTCTGTTTTCAGCTCCTGTCTTATTGCTTATACACTTTTACACATAGCCTTGGACACTACACACCTTGTGAAGTACTTGTGTGTACTTTTTATGTCTACATCCCCACCGTGTGAATTGATTTTATGCAGAAAAGTGGGGGTTTTTTTTGTTTTGTTTTTTCAAAATCTGCTGCTGATAGATTCCTTCTGTGGATGTTCATCTCGAAGTTCATAGCCAATAAGATCGTGTTGTTGACAGAAACCAGGTCGATCCAGGATGAGTTCACAGATCCTTTTAAATAGCTGGATTCATAACCATCTTGCAGTATGTCCCAACTAAAACGTTTCGTTATGGAACTTCTTTCACTTTTACATTTGTCAGTGCTTTGCTTTTTAACAGCTGAGTTAGAAGGTGTTGACAGTCCTATCAATCAGTATTGTCGCTTGTGTGAGTTGATGCTTAAAGTATGTTTTGGAGGCCTGTGCAGCCAAGCGAAGATAAAATACAATGCTGTGGTAGCAATCAGCCTGTAACTGAAAGTGACTACAATAAGTTAAGCAAAAACATTAAATGAAGATAAATGGCTTGTTTCCTGTGCAACTATGAAATGCTTATATTGTCAAACTATGCTATAAAGCAGGAAGTACAGTTTTCATTGGAAAAACAATATGTGACCACGTTGGGTGCAAAAAAGTGACACTAGTAATTTTCTACTGATTTTATTTGGTATTTGTAAAATTCTGGGCTAATGTAAATGCCAGGATTTAAAACAAGTTGCAGTCTCTGGGGTTGTTGAAGGGCCCTAAACGTAATATCCTTGTATGACCACTTGAGGCTGGTCCAAAGGTGAATCATTTCTTATGGAACCATAAAGACTAGTTTTATAGGAGAAATAAACATGTTTACGTGACTCACCTGTTAAATTGTACTAATGCTTATGCAGGTCTTACAGGGTCTGAGTGACCACTCCAGTCACAATAACAGTTTCTTCAAGGCACTTTATATTGTGAGGTAAAGATTCTACAAAAATACAGGGAAATCAGATGACCCCCTATAAACTAGAGATGGCACGATACCACTTTTTTATGTCCGATACCGATACCATAAATTTGGATATCGGCCGATACCGATATGAATCCGATATAGTGTGTTTTTTAATCAATAAAACTGTTTTTTTTTAAATATCTTGCTGCATTTTGTATAAGTTAAAATTCAATTTCAAAAATCAAACAAACACTAAAGCTATTTTGTTATACCTGTATGTAAAAAATACACTGCACCCAAAATATTTCATAGTTCAGCAACACTGATCAATCTAATAAACTTAAACCTACTCAATCCTTCCTATTCTGGTATTTTAAAGAGTAAGCAACCTAACCAATACGGTTCTAAAACTCCCAGCAAAAAAAAAAAAAAAAAAAATAGGGAACCACCCCCACCTCATGATGCTTAATTGACGTAATCAACTTTAATTTGATGCAGTGTGAAAAAAAATGCACAGAAATCAATTATTTTTCAAGAATAATTAAATAGATTCAACATCTTTCTTCAACAGAATTGCAGACTGCACAGATGGTACCTTCCCAAAGGAAAAAGTACTATAGCTTACTAGGGTATATTAGACTTAATAGTTACTATATACAGTAATGGACTTCTATACATTTTACATCAGATTAAAACTTTGGGTGTAAGATTCAGATAATTATTTATTAAAAGCTAGACATTTTAAATGAGAATAAGAAAGAAAAGTATGTCTTTGTGCCCCCTTTTCCCTGTTCATGCCCTATCGGCCCCCCTGGCTAAACTTTGCTAGATCCGCCCCTGCACAGTTACCAGCCGTCAGCTACGTAGAAAAAGATCCTGGTGTAGAAAGTAATATTAAATAAATTCTAACAACAGTTATCAAGCTTAAACGTGCTGCTGTTGTTCAGCCGCTGGTTTCCTCTTTCTGGCGCAAAGTGGGCGATAAAAAACATGAGAGACGGACTCGTGACAGAAAAGCTGATCAGCTGATCATTGATCAGTTTCACGATTGAAGTAGCAGCAGGAGAGGGAGGGAGAGAGAAGAGGCAGTCGCTCCATATATCGGTTGTTAAGCGTAACGCTGGAATGCTTTACAAACATTCAGAGATGAACTTACACATAGGGCTGGGCCATATTATACCGTTCACGGTAATACCGGTATAATGTTAGGCAACGATAGGAAAATGAAATATCGCGATAGAATATGAGTAAAACGCGCATGCGCAGTGCCTTTGTTTTCATACGCACATGGCCGATTGTTGAGTGAAACAGATGAACCAGAATTGGTTTGTAAAAATGGTGCAACTTCAGTGATGTGGAACTGGTTTGGTGTTTGTCCGTCAGATACACGACAAAGCACATTTTTTTGCAGAACATGCAAGCGGCCGTCGTTATTGTCGTATTTGTCGGACTAAGATGCTCTTAAATCTGGGAGTAATCTGGGTCCTAAACTCCGTATGCTTCAGGTCAAACGAACACTGCAGCATCACTGAGAGTTAAAAACTGTCTAAATTCTTTCATCTTTAATAAAACGATCAGCATTGCTGCTTTACCAGGTGTAACTATGAAGTTTAACTTCCAGGCATCCATGAAAACAAAAGTTATTACATTTAACGGAGTTAGAAGTTAGCAGGAAGCTAGCGGAAGTTAGCTCGCTAGTTTCGCTAGTTACCTAAGCATGATATTGCATGTTCTGACTGAGAGATTTCTGAAAAAAATCAAACGTACAGCTCTGCTATCACTTCCAACATAAATGAAGACAGGAAACTAAACAGCAGTGACGTTTGTAGGGTTACTGAAGTTGGGCTAGCTGGTATATAATGATGTGCTACGTGATCGCTAGCGACACAGCTATGTTAGCATAACATAAACAGTGAAGCTGGAGGACGAACACTAACACTTTTCCACTTATAAAAGTTAACGTGAAGGTTCCTCATGGTTAGAGACAAATGCAATCGCATGGCAGGATGCTGTAAACGGACCAAACTTCAGTCAGGAGAACAACTGAGATAATCCATCCACAATACGAGGTTAGTCATTAATATACTGCAACAACATGGGAATAGAGCAGCTGCCAGAGAATTCAACATTAATGAATCAATGGTACAGAAGTGGAGGAAGCAAGAAGAATGAGTTTAATAAAGTTTGATTTATCTGACTGCTTTGTTTCGCTTAATGTGCCTTATAATCCCGTGCACCTTATGGTCCGAAAAATACGTACTGCACACTGCAGTTTAATGTTGCAAAGCACCTCTTTTTAACTTCAGTGGATATTATACATGGTTATGCTCAGGATATGTCAGCCCATTTCTACTGAAAATGCTTATCGTTATCGCAAATTTTCAAATATATATCGTGATAAATATTTTTGGCCATATCGCCCTGCTCTACTTACACACTTGCTTTACTTCTCTCTGGGATAACTTTCTCGGAGATGAAATGCCGGTTTGGTAGCGAGGCTCCAAATGCTGAACCAGACAACAGATCTCGCACGCCACAGCCGCTCTATCACGTGATGCATACTGCTCCGACGCGCTACGGTTATGAGCCGAGTTATGCCATGTTGCAAGTTTTGTGAGGTGCTTTTTTGATATTTAATGGATCGGATTACATTTTTTATTTCTCTCCGATATCCGATCCAGTAATTTACGTCAGTATCGGACCGATACCGATACTTAATATCGGATTGGTCCATCTCTACTATAAACAAGCACTTTGGCAACAGTGGGAAGATTAAACTCACTTTTAACAGGAAGAAACCTTTAGCAGAACCAGGCTGAAGGAGGGGCAGCCATCTAGCATGACTTGTTGGGAGTGAGGAAGGAAAACAATGGAAGACAGCATGAAATTAATAACTAATAATTAAATGCAGAGTGGTGTGCAAGCACATAGTGAGCGAAGAAGGTGAGTGAACACGAAACATTTGGTGCACTGTGGGAAGCCCCAAGCAGCATTACTGAAGGAGGATTCAGGGTCACCTGATCCAGCCCTAACTATATGCTTTGTCAAAGCGGAAAGCCTAATAGTCTAGACAAAACACTCATCTCTGGTGAATGCAGATGGTGTCTGCATATGAATATAATGCCCACTTCAAAGTTATGCTCAATTAAGTGCATAACCACTTTGAGTAAAACTTGGGTGGTGACACAGGTGGCTTACTGTGTGGTTATTTGTACCAGCAGAAAAGTAGTTAGCTTTCGGTGACAACTTTTCATTCCACCCTCTCCTGCAAATATGGTTACCCCAAAACCCTGGGTGCTCATAGGCAAAATGGCATATTCAAGGCTTTAAAATGGTAGTCTAGCAAACAATGTGGTAGATATGTTGGCTTTAACCATATTTTACGTGCAGTGTGTTTTATTTATTCCGCCTTGTGTGGCAGGCAAACAAAAGCTGAAGCGTTCTAATGTCTTTCTGGTCTTTGATCAAATTATTTTAGAGCAATTACTCAAAATAAAACTGATGACATACAAAAAACAAAAGCCCCCAAAAAGCCAGCAAAGACATAAGAAGTACTCGCTGTTTACTGACACTTCTTGCAGCAGCAGCAACACTCACACAAAGAGACTTCCTGTATCTTTTCTTGGGAGATCCAAGAGTGATCTTAGGTCAACTGTGTTGTACTGTAAATCAACAAAGTGGAAAGTCTGCCGGGACACTTAAGTATCCTCTACCGCCACTTTCTCTTGAATTGAGGACACACCTGCAGAAACAGAGCAGCCTGAGTGATTTCTGCTCTTGCCTTTGCTTCCTTAGGCAGCCACGTGTTTTTACTGTAGACTCCTCCAATGTGTTCTGCATGCTTTTGCTTGTAAGGCCTCTGTGTCTTTTGCTAAAACTTTATTTGATCAGCAGTTTCTTTGGCATCGACCATGTTGAACACAAAGTAACTTCTTAGTGTCGGCTCATAGCCATTTCCTTCACCACACAGGGGTGTAAATGGGTCAGTTTAGTACCTCAGATTGTGCCACATAAAGTTAAAAAAAAGTCATCTAATATTTTGAGTTGAACTATCTGACATAAAACACCCTTTCCACATGCCTCAGGCTTGTCCAGTCTCTACGCCTTGACAGCAGTATCCAACTTGGCACGCATAATTTTCCTTCTACATTCCAAAAGTCAAGTTGAGCTTAGTTATAACTCTTCCATTCTCTTTCTCTGTTAGCCTCTGTCCAGCTCATCTGCTTTTTGTGGGGACACAGACAGCAGCAACAATTTTCCCCTGTGGAATTAGCGCCTGCGTGTGCACAGGCTGTGTGCCGCACATCTACAAACTCATGTAAACAAAGTGCCATAGTAAAATCACATGCTAGGCCTCAATGATAGAAGATGAGAAGATCAGTCTGCAGCTGCAAGGAGCGACCATAAGTGTCTTTAGCCTTAGTCTTTGATTAAACAAAGCTTTGTTGATGTAGGCCAGACATGCTTGGATGTTGGATTAGTGTTGAAGCTGATCAATCACTTGGTCTTGTCCAAATTCCTCTGGTTTCCTGTTTTTCCTATTTTTGCTGCTATTTTTAGATGTAGTTTTAGTTGTATTTATTTAACTTTATAAAAACTCATTTTCCATTACATCTCCGAGGACAAATCCACATTCCACATTTAATTCACAACATACAGTAAAGTCTTGCTCTGCTGCTTCATCCCACATGTGATTTTTGCAGGACAAAATTTTATTAGTCTCATTTGTAACATAATCTTGACAAATGGGGACATGTGGTCACATCACATTTCGGACCACTTACGCTTGTTATTAAAACTATTATTATCTATAGGGCACAGAAATCTGGAAATGCTGCTTTTTAGGTGAAAAATGGCCTGCAAACTGCAAAAAGCTCCACAAAGATATTCTAAATAGTTGTTACACATATACATTAAAAATAAACAAGCCCAGCACAAAACATGGCTGAACATGGTTTTGCATGCACATCTGTGGATACTTGCTCTTGCTTGTTGTTCACTTAAGTACACTCTGGAGCTGGTGGGGTCCCATGAAAAGGCATCTGTAACTTATCAAGGAAACTAGAGTAAACGAATTATACTCCTCGGAGAACAAACAACAATGTTTTTCTAGAAGGAGACAAATAAAAAGGAGGATTTGGAACTTTTCACGGTATCTTGCTCTGTGATAAAGGTTACGCGAGTGTAAAAGCTTTCTGTAGAACTGGTTTGAATGGAGTATATAGTTCACAAGATGGTAGCAACACCCATATGGAAATAGAAAAGAGCTATAGTAAATGTTTATGTTGTACATGACTTATCTCATGCTATGATTTACTCATGTAAGTGTCCCCTTTAGGATTTTCTTAAACTATATGACTATAAAAATGAAGAAATAATCAAAGAAAACATTATGCAGCATGAGAAAAATGTGAAAGGACCTACTCTCATAATAGTGTGAGACAAAGAAATATTATTGGACTTATAAATGATCTTTTTTAGATCAGCTTTCAGTAATGACTCTAAATAGAGAGAAATAGCTACAATAACAATTATCCTCATCTGCCCTCCTCATTCTTCTATTTACGACACTTTTTAGGAGGTTATTTGTGTACTTGCCATTAGTTCCGGGCTGCTCCTTTGTTAGCCTCCTAAAATATTGTGGATAATTATTTAATGGGGCTTATCTTATCGTATCATGTAGCATGTACCAGTTGTTGTAGTTTACACAACCAGTTCTTATAGTGTTAGTGCTAAAGACCAACTGTTTAGGCTTATCTTCATTAGAGATTGTTAAAGCCTTAACCTCATAAGATGGATGTTACATTAAGGATGGACCAGTGGATTGCCTTTACAGTTCCCAGTAGTTTAAAAGGTGTAATCACACAGTTAGATTTGCAGTGTACAGTTCCCAATAGGGTGGGAAGTAGAGTCTGCAGTAAATGTAACCAACCATATGGTGATGTAATTGGGAAGAGCAAAAACAAATTCATAAAAACTCACTGGTTACCACATGGCCATTAGTTGCATGGTACTAAAACTGGGTTGGACCCTTTTTGCCGGAATTCATCATGGAAACATTCCTCGTGGATTTTGATCCGTATTGAAGTGATAGCATCACACAGTTGTTGCAGATTTGTTGGTTGCACATCCTTGATGGGACTCTCCAGTTTCACCACATCCTGTATGCTGTATTGGATTGAGATCTGGTGACTGTGGCGGCCACAGTGAAGTCATTGTTAAATGTTCAAGAAACCAGGCTGATGAGCTTTATGATACGGTTGATTATCCTGCTGGAAGTAACCATCAGAAGATGGGTAGATTGTGGACATAAAAGGATAGACAATGGTCAGCAATCGTACTCATGTAGGCTCTGGTTTTTAAATGGTACTCAAGTGGTACTGAGCCAAGTGTGCCAAGAAAATATCCACACCATTACACCACAGATAGATGGTAGGATGGATCCATGCCCTCACGATGTTATCAGCAGAAATCGAGACTCATCAGACCAGGCAATGTTTCCTCCCCCCAATCTTCTCTTGTCCAATTTCGACAAGGCCATGCAAACTCTTGCCTCAGTTTCCTGTTCTTAGCTAACAGGAGTGTTGTTTTCAAAGATGCTCTATGAACACATCACATGATACGTCAGATGATACGGAGGAAATCAGAAATCTCTCTCTTTGAAAGTCTGCCAATTTAAATTTTGCCATATCAAGGGGAAACCTGATAGAGAAATAAAAAAAAACACTTTCAATTTCTTTTTGCATTTTAGAATATTGTATTCAAATGCTTTCTTGTGGTGTAGTTTGTTAAACTCCAGATAAAAAAGTGCAAGTACACTCTTGAGGATCAGACGATAGTAGATGTTAGATGTTTTTATTGTGGAAAATGCATAGAGATAATGATGGTGAGGTGAAGTGAGACATTGAATTAACAGCTGCTGTCTTCTGTGTGTTTCTCTCAAATGTCTAGAGAGCATTTTTCAAATTTTGCACAGAGGTTTACTTGGATTCAAGTTCAGTCTGATTGGAATCAGTTGGTCAAAGATCAAGGTCGCTGTGAATTAACAAAAGCCATAGCTCAAGAAGTGATGACATTTGATATGCACAAGGTCAAGGGTCAAATTCACTTGCCTTCATAGCAATCTGCTGCAAAAACACACTCGCCATTATTTAAAGCTGCAGCTCACGAACACAAGAGGGAATTTTGACCATAGTTCATCTTTGGTCAGACACTGAATTGGTGACGCTAATCTTTAGCGTCTGTTTACCAATTTAATTCTTTTAAAGTCTTTTCTGCATATAAAATATGAGTCTGAGATATGTGGATGCAGCAACCACAAAGTGGAAACTCTACTTTTGTTCTTTGTAGTAGAATACAGTTTGTCTGATATATACAAATACCAAGAAACTGGTTTTATAGTATTTAAAAATACTCCAAAGGACACTTGCAGATGTTTGCTTGCGCAAGGCACGCGCTGAACAATTCCAGGTCCAGTGAAGTAGTAGATGAGTGTGAAAGAGAGGAATGACATTTTGAACGAGCTCCTTTCCACAGTCAAAGAATTTTCCATGGCCCTGCCAGGTCGCCCTGACAACACTGGTGACAGCCATAGGCGGCCTGGCCATCTGGAGGCCCCTGATTTTTCCCATTGGACTTGCTGATCTATGGGGCTGCTGTTGAGACCAGCAAAAGCCTTTGGCCCTGTGGGCTGTCCAGCTGAGTTTTTACAAAGTGCAATTAGAAAATCCGTTCTTGTGATGCAATGCATGCTAAATTTGAAGAATTTTAGTAAAGCAAAATATTTTATCACACAGGTTTCCAGTTTATCTGCGGTTGAATGTAGGATAAAGCCTTGTAGCAAGTCTGTCAAGGTCAGAAGTTCAGAGACAATTTTTAATCCCAGTCTGCTTCTTCCTTAGCCTGCCTGAGCTCTTACACTAAGCTACAGGCACACTTCTGTCAGTTCAGGATGTGCCTCCACCCCCCACCCCTATTGCACTTTTTTCCTGAATATAGCCTTAAAAACAATCAGGCTGTATCATCTTGTCCCCCTCTGCAGGTCTTGACAGCCAGAGCTTAGCCCTCATTATCAGCAAGTGCATGTGCAGAGGGCTGCTGACGCTGTGTGTGTCGCTGCACACTGACGTCAGCAGTGCCCCACTCCTCTACATGCAAATGCCCTTCCTGTCTGGCTGCCATTGATACCGTTTCTCTGCCCTCCCCACGCACTCTTATTAGCATGTTTTTATCAGTTCTAGCACCTCTCGCGCCACACAGCCCAGCTAATATGACACACAGGTGTAACCAGCCGGAGGCCTAATGGCCCGCACAGTTTTATTGACTCCTGTTAGGAAATATTTATGACCTGTGAGAGGAGTTATTTTCACATTTCATGTTATGCCATGTTTATCAGTATTTGCCAGTGTGTTTTGATGTGTGTTCTTATCTGTACAGCTCGCTTTCTAGCCATCTTCAAACGTGCAGAGAAGCTCAAAAACTCTGGAGACGTCAGTTGGCAGCTCCCTAGTACAAACTCCATGTGAGAACAATGCAAGATTATCCGGATAATTCACAGCGAGCAAGTGGACGTCATATGTCCTGCATTGCCCGTAGTTGACTGTTAAAAATGCGTGCGTCTGATAATTTCCGTCCTGGAAATAAAATAATCCTCATATAGGCGATATGTTCAGTTGTTAATGTGTCACTGCTCCTACGTAAAAAATGTGTTGATTAATTAAATTAATCAGATAAGCAGGTGGTCTGACATAATCGGCATCATGTCAGAAAAAGTCAAATTAAGCTGCAAGCATGTTTAGTTTAGTTTGATTCAAATCTAGTTTTTAATTAGTTTGAGTAAAAACAAAACAAAACTCTACCACAATGTGAAAAACTGTCATAGCACGTTTAAGTATAAGTTGTATCAAAATGTACTTAAAATTAGAAGGGAAAGTTGCATATTACCTATATTAACTATGTTTATTATCGGTGTATTACTGTTTCATAAGGATAAACATGTACGTGTTATATCCATGCTGCACAATACTTTTGACGAGTATATCTGCAATGCTTGCACGATGGTGAAAGAGGTGAATGGCATTTCACTTGTGTTTTGCTGTGCCTGTGCAGCTGCCTGCGTAAAGGTGTCTACGTGTGCTGAATTGTGCTTCTTTCCCCATGCTATGATTTCGTGACGTCGCTGGAGACAATATCTCGTGCTCATTGAAAGATTTTTATCGCGTCACGTGCACAAGGAGCACGTGCCTCTTGACACAAGCTTTACCGGTTGTGGCGCTAGCAGTGATTCATCCAGCTATTCCTGTTTCTGAGCTTAGCGAGAATCACGGAGGAGCCCGTGCTCTTGTGCGTTATGCGCTCAGGTAAGGCAGAGGAGAAGGAGAGAAGTGAAGAGACTAGTGTAACTGTGAGGTTTTGGCAGCTTTTGTACACATGTTTTTTTTTTTGTTTCTCTCTCTGTAGGTCTCAGCCCTTTACTCTCCATCCCGGCTTTAATGGCATCCGCTCCTTCAGCTTTTACCCATCTCCCTCTCTGTTTCGGCCCTTCTATTTCTCTCTGTAAACAAGCAGAAGGCCAACAACTCTGTCCTCAGGCTGTCTCCCGCCATCTCGTTGCCATGGTGTATGGAGCATTGTTTGCTGGCCTCTATGTCGGGTTGCCATGGCAGGGCTTATTTGCCATATTAAATGTTTGGCAGCACTGTACAGATGCTGATGACAAACACCCATCATCCCACTTTGATCAGTGAAACAGTCAGTGATTAGAGGAGATGGCATGGATCTACTGATCTATTTATCAAGCTTAGTAATAGATTACTGTATGGACATAATCAACAAATGATGCCGCAGCTGGTAAAAAATATAGTGTAAATTAGCTAGTTTTGGCATTTAAGTGCCAAAACGCAAACTTTTTGCTTTTCAGTGTTCCTCTGCTCAGTCCCGTGTAACAGTAATATTTCAGAATGATAAAAATTTGCTTTTGATTTTGCTGATTGTGACCTAATTATGTCTGATGGTATCATGGCTGCATGTGTGTTTACATGATCAGATGAGACTTGTGCTGCTTCTGTGTGAGGCATACTCCCCTGCGGTTCTCCCTCTTGTGGAGCGGGGTGAGACTGCATGCTGGTGCTGCAAAAGAAATGTTTAATGTCTGGATTTTTACACATGAAAGTTCACTTTTTGGCACACATTTATCCAGTTCGTAAGCTTCACGTTGTGATTTGTTATGCTATCCAGAAATGCATATGCATATATTTTATAAAGTGCATGGCTGAAATGTTAGGAAAACAGAAAATGTGCAAGAGGATAACTAAATTCAAATACTTACAAATTGCTACATTTGTATACGCTGTCATAAAGGTTTAGGTTATTTCTGAAACATACTGTTAAACAACTTGCACAGCAATTTGACTGTGCAGCTCTGTAATATGTGAGAGCTCCTTTGTAGTTACCAACAGATAGCGCTTCTAATTGACGTAGTTGAGGCTTGATAAGATCTCATAGCTCTATTGTAGACGCACCTTGGTGGTTTTCGTGGTTTGCTTTTCTGCTTTTGCTTTCAGTGAGAGGCCTCTGTCTGCCGTCACTCAGGCAGACTGCATTAGCATACCTGTAGTAAAATTTGTATTTTGTGGCACGGGGAATCCCTAATGTAATCTGCGACTACACTGTTGTGTTTAATGTTTAGATAACATGAAGAACAGACGAGCAGAAGCTGTCTGTTTGTGGCCCACCGGCGCCTGCTCTATAAAGTCATAAAGCATTGTGCTCAAAGTGGAGCATAGGTCAGAGCCCGAGCTCCATCTGTGTAGATACATTTCATATTCTCTTTTATAAATAAACACACAACATACAAAGATGACATTTGACTGACGTTTCCTTTGTTTCTTCTTTTCAGATGATCTTATGGGACTGGGATCTGAAACACTGGTACAAACCACAGTATCAGGTCAGTGCTGTGCTTTGTTTAGCTCGCATGTTTATGAGGGTTTAAGGTTGTGGGTAATTCAGGAAACACACTGCCTATATAGTTTCTTTTAGATAGTCAGTCTGTAGTCCACCCACAGAGAGTTAAGTTAAATTAAGTTTAAACACGCATTTTGTTCATACAGCAACCTTTTCGTCAGGTTTTGCTCTTGTGTCTCACAAACAACAGCATTTCATATGAAATCTGCTCTAAAAAAAAGAAGGGATAAAACCCTGTAACAGATTGCGCTCACAATTTTGGGGATTTCACTTTAGACAATAACATGTCACTTCAATAATCCAAATTTCTGGTCTAGACAGTGTGTTTTCATCCACGTACACTATTTTTATTATCTTGCTGTGCAAAAGGCTAGAGGAAGAGAAGAGGGATAAGGAGACAATAAAATAGAAATCATGTGGAAGAAGAAGTTGGAAACAATACATAGTGTTTAGAAACAATTAGGGAACACTTAAATTACACATCAGATCTGCAGTTCTGTGAAAAACTAAGTACACCCTTAGTCCATCCATAGGAACTAAGAGGGTGAGTAGCAGTCAGGTGCTGCTTATCAAATGTACTTGATTAAATGTAAACGCAAGTGTGAGCGGCACCAGAAACGCAGAAGTTTCTAGAAGAAGTTAGTTTCTAGTCTGGAGCATTCAAGTGTGTGTTACAAAATGCCACAAGATTTCCAGGAGTGGACATCCCAGGAAATTCAACCCAAGGTCAGAGCGTGAAATGCTTGAAGAAACTGCAAAAAACCCAGTAGCTACATCTCAGACTTAACAGGCCACAGTTAGCATGTTAAATGCTAAAGTTCAAAAAGACTGAACAAGTACGGCTTCGTTGGAAGGGTTGCAAGAACAAAGCATCTTCTCTCTAAGAAGAAAATTGCTTAGGTTTGCAAAACTGCATCCGAACAAACCACAGATGAGACTGAGGTAGAGATGTTTGGCTGTAATACATTTCACCACATCTGGGGAAAACCAAACACAAACACATCAACACAAACACTACACAAGCAACTGTCAAGCATGGTGGTGGAGGGTTGATGATTTAGCAGCCACGTTATTATGGCTCCTTGCAGTTATTGGGTTGACAATGAATTATCAGTGAATGTGAGACCATTTAACTGAGAGCTAAAGCTCAGCCTAAAATAGGCCAAACAGCAGAACAATAATCCCAAACAGAGAAACAGCAGAATGGCTGAAGAGAAAAGCATCAAGGTGTCCAAAATCAACCTGGTTGAAACGGTGCACCCACAGCTCTTTGAAGGAGCTGTGGGTGCACAAATGCCCAAAATTCATTGAAGTGAAGCAATGCTGTAAAGGAAGTGGGTAAAAAAAACAATGATGTAAGAGATGGATAAAGTCATAAAGAAAATGATAACTTCAAGTTATTGCTGTTAAAAGTAGACCTACGAGTGGCTGAGTCATGGGTTGTTAGTTTTTTACAGTGATGAATAGAGTCCTGTGAAAACGTTATCTTTATCTATCACGTGACTGTATATAAAGTTGATGTACATTGTGCAATTTACACAAAGACATAACAGTCAGTGGAAACCAAAATCGTCAAGGACCGGATTCAGAATCATTTAAAATGCCTTCTTCATGTTTTTGCACAGTTTATGTGTAATTTATGGGAAAGTGGAATTCATAAAAGAGAGCGTGAAGAAATAAAGAACACGATTATAAACCACATACTATTCCTGGCCACCTATCTGCCATAAACCAGTACTCACACTCCAGCAGGAGTCTACTAGACACCACAAACCATAAACTTTTAACTGTCATTTTATGTCTGCCTTTGCAGCTCTGCTCCCTAATCTGTGCAGTGTATGTGCATTTACAACAGGGTGCAGTGAGCGGCAACGGTGTGGACCTTTCAGTCATCAACGAGGCCAGGAATCTGGTGTCAGACCTGCTCATGGACTCGTCGCTGCCTCCACACACTATCTCAGTTCTGCGCAGCATCTCCAGCCTCATGGGGACGTTTTCAGGCTCATGCCGCCCCAGGGTCAACCCTTTTACCCCCTTTCCAGGTTTCTACTCCTGCGATGAGGTGGAGGACTCTGTAGAGAGGAGTGACAGGAAACCTATTAAGGTGGGAACAAGTGTTACTACTGCACAAAACTAGTCCCTTATCAGTTATTAATAGTTTTAACCAGCACTGGTTTGTGATGGGAAATAGTTCTGAAGCCATAAAACTGATTACTAGTTTCAAATAGTCAGCCAAGTTAACTTATGATGTTAATGTATAAAACATATATTTATCACTGGATCTTTCTTCACCAATCAGGGTTTGAACAGCAGAAACAGCCTCCCCACCCCTCAGCCAAGGCGTAGCTCCACCTCATCTGCATCCTCCACACTCCCTTCTCTTGACTGCGCCTCTTTACGGTGGGAACGTAACAATGGCAAGAGACCCCACCCTGACCTCAACTTGATCAGGTACTCATCACAAACTCAGCCGTTTACCTTACCACTTCGCAGAAACACAAGAGTATCTGTAGAGCTGCTAGCGCACGTTATTTATCTCTTACTTGAATCTCTCCTGTTTTGGAGCAGATAAAATTGCTTTTCTTGCAGGATCTAACGTGTTCCTTTTATTGCCAGAAAGTCATAATGAAAGTTATCATGAAAAGTAAGTGCAGTGATACTTTTACCCAAATGTAAATAAATCACTGTACTTTTAGTACAGTTGTCTCTTCTTTAACTAAGGCTACCTCGATGAACCAAGGACTGGCAAATCTATTCTTTGATGCACAATCAAGAAATGGACTTATTAATTATAGCATAACACTTCAGTGTTAAAAATGGGTTAGAAGCTTTAAATAAATTCATTTCAAAATTGGTTTGAATTACCATAGTGACAGTGGGGTGCAGTGCCTGTTACCGTGTGTCTCCACTGGATGGCAGGAGAGGATTGGCTATGTTGGCACCTTTTTTTTTGTCTTTGTTTCTGTAGTGTAACGTGATTGGCTTGCCAGAGTAGCCTTGAACTGTTGTTCTTTGTCTGGATAATGCATAACATCTGATAAAAAGAAACCCTTTTTCTATTTTCTTGATAAATCCCGTGTTTAATATATGTGTTTTTGTCCTGCAGCTCAGGTTTGTCCAATGGGCCTAATGCAAACCTGCTCACCATTCCCAAGCAGAGATCTTCCTCGGTCACCCTCACATACCATGCGGGGCCCAGGAGAGCAGGTGAGACTTAAATATAAAGCTCCTCACTAGACTCACTGCACATCTGTTTATTACTCATGTTTGACTCTGTTTTTGTCTTTTCCTGCACTCCCTTTATTCTCTCTAGGCACATCACCGAGCCTGAGCCCCGTCAACTCTCCAAGCCACAGTCCTCCCGCTGTAGGCACAGGTTCTTCATCATCCCTTGTTCCTCGATTGCCTGTGGAGTTCCCAGACACGGCTGACTTCTTGACGAAGCCTAGTGTAAATCTGAACCTGCATAAACCCTTGGGCTACACAGTAAACTCCCCTGATTTCCGTAGCTCCGCCTTACCTCTCTGCACCAGGTGAGACCTGCAGAACTGAAGAGACACGCCACACTGTCATCTTTTATCCAGTCTATCAGCGATTGCCGTTAAGATATATGATGGATTGCATTTGGTTATGTCTGTGATTATTAGCTGTGGTCGTCAGATGCTCAAGGGCAACAGTGATACAGGGGAATCCCATCAACCGTACACCACTGAGGCTCAGCGGAGACGCTCAGGTACATATAGTTAGATGTTATGGAACAATGGCACAGTTTCGAGTCTTAGGGTTGAAAATATAAAACTTCTATAAGCTGCGTAAGGTGCTAATGTTTTTCTCTGCATGTGATGCATTACTGGGTGGTTTTACATTGTGTTTTTATACATAGCAGGGGAAGGGCCAGAGTTCATAGGAGAACCTCTGATCAGGGAGGAGAGTTCGGAGATGGATGTATCTGAAGATGGGTGCCCAGACGATGGGGGGGACCAGAGGCTGACAGAGGAGGAGAAGGAGAAGAGCACGAGCACAGACAAGCAGACTCAGGAATCAGAGGTGAGCTTAATCAGAGGGCTTTTACTCACAGTGTGATTATCAACCGGAGAACAACCTGTGAAAAAAAATAAGTGCACTGTTCCCATAGAAGTTAAGAGGGTGATTAGCAGCCAGATACTGCTAATCAAATGCACTTGAAGAACTGATCATCAACAAGTGTGAGACGTTTGGGGAGTTTGTTGGTCTGGAGCAGTCAGACCAAAAAACTGGTCTTATTGCTCAGGCTTTCATGGATCAGATATCTCAGCAAATTCCTCCCAAGGTCAGACCATGCAATGCCCAAAGAAGCTGTAAAAAGCCTTCAATGACAACTTCCTGGGAGTTTATCGGAGATACGAAGCAAGGTGTTTAGCACCGTTTTAATACGCCATGCGAGGTCCTGCTATCAGCAGAAGGGTACATTAGCGGTGACCAGCAAACAAAATATTTGCAAATCTCTGATCAAACTGTCAGCAGGCTAGCTGCAGAATCAGAAGGAAAATACTGCATTGTTTTGTTGTTTGTTTGTCTATAATGAGCCTAATGATCTTGTGTCATCAGGATGAACAGGAGTTTATGCTAGATCCTATGCTTGAGGAACACGAGACCCTCATGGAGAGGATGAACACCTGGAACTTCCAGATTTTTGACCTGGTGGACAAAACAGGAGGGAAGACCGGAAGGATCCTAAGCTATGTTAGTAACAACTGCAAACCCAATATGTACATATCTGATAAGCAGTTCTGCTAGTAGCATATAATGACCATTGTTTTCCCTGTTGGATAGACTTTAAACCTTTTAGTCTGAAGTGAATATGTCCAGTTTTTTTCGTAAACTTTGATTACCAAAATTAGCAGAGGTGCCCCAGAGGCACAGCTTCATACATTTTCAGCAGTCTAGTGGAGCCTTGATGCTCCGGTACCTCCTCCCTAAGTTATGACTGATTATGATTATGAGTATGATTCAGTTTGAGCCAACTGTGGACTTTATTACTTGTGGAATCTACTTTGTTTTACTGTAGCACTAAACTGATGTGATGCCGCTGGCTTTCCTGTTTTCGGATGGGTGTTTTAGTAAAGTTGCCTTTTCTTTCCCCAGGTGACATACACCCTTTTCCAGGATATGTGTCTCTTTGAGATCTTCAAGATCCCTGTGAGGGAGTTCATGACATACTTCTGTGCTCTGGAAAATGGATACAGAGACATTCCTTGTGAGTGTTGCGCTGTGCAGTGTTTAAGACTTAAAAAAAAATCTTATACATGGTTATGTTTATTTTTGCAATAATCAAGCATAATAATTTTTAAGTTAAACTGTTATGGTTAAAAACACACAGATCATAATCGGGTACATGCTACTGATGTGCTGCACGCTGTTTGGTACCTGACCACTCGACCAATCCCTGGGTTCCAGCAGATCCACAGTGAGCATGTGACTGGGAGTGACACAGGTAAACAACAGTTTGTACTATTACATTATAATCTTATAAATCACTTTTCTCATGCATACCAGTTTCCTCCACTGGAAATACTGCCATTTGGTTTAGACAGAGGGAGGCACCGGGGTAGAGTGTGCAGGTGACAGGACACAGGGCCTGGATTTGCGCTCAGTCGGATATTATCCGACCTTTGTACTAATAGGTCTCGGGGTAAAGTCAGCGATTGATCTGCCTGAATTGAACATTTACATTCATTTACATTCACTCCGTGTCTTGAAAAGTTCAGGGCCGTAGTGCATGTGCGAAAGCTGCTCTAGACAATGCTGTTTGCAGTCCAAACACATGGTCGCACAACATTGACTCCCAGTGATTCCCTCACACTGTAAAAAAATTTAAAATGTCATTAACATGCAGAAACACTTTGGTCTTCTAAGTAATTTTTTTCTGTTCTGGTAAAAAAAAAATACAGCCAACTAAACATAATTAGCCTTGTTGTGTTAACTTAGCTAAAGTGTGCATGCTTTGGAAGTGCCCGCACTGTTACTGCTGCTTGATGCTTTTAAGAGTTTCTTCCTCACGGGTTGGTTTAAAGAAAGCAGATGGTTTGGCTCAAATGGCAGAGATTCCCAGGCTCGTTTCTGCAGATGATATTTAAGCTCTATTAGAAATTATCTGAGGCTTATCCACTGACGTGCACCCACTGCTGCCAGAGCAGCTGTCATTTGATAAGGAGAGGGGGAGTGAGAAAATGGAAGTGATCTGGGAAATGAAATCTAAAACAGCGAATACGCTGGCATAGAACGCTGTGTGTGTGTGTGTGTGCATGTGCATGTAGGTGTATGGAGACCTTTACATTAGCTCCAGTTTAGTTTTGCTTAATTACAAAAGAGCTAAAAGTGTAATCTGTCTGATTTTTTTTATTGCTGAGACTCATCAGTCTTGTTTGTTATGTTCCAGATTCAGACAGTGGAATCTCTCCAGGCAGGATATCCTACGCCTCGTCCAAGAGCTCCTCAATTTCAGATGACAGCTATGGCTGCCTGTCCTGGAACATCCCTGCCCTGGAGCTCATGGCCCTTTATGTAGCAGCTGCAATGCACGACTATGACCACCCTGGTCGCACAAATGCCTTTCTAGTAGCCACTAATGCACCTCAGGTAGCGTACAGTTTCTGCTTGTACTTCAGAGGGTTGCAGACATAACAGAAACAGAGGATAACAATATGAATTCAAAATATGGGTTAAGGCAAAGTGCCATTTTCATGGATTGCTGAAAATGGAGTGGTGAAGACAGAGTATACAAAATGTTGTTATTAGTTATACTTACTCAGCTTACACCCCTATTTAGGCGGATAAATCACTTAGTATTTGTCCTGCGCTTTGTTTGCTAGTACAGCAGTGTTAGATATGGTGTCTCACACTCAGACTTGGTGGCCAGTCTATATAGTCCTCTAGGCTTCCTGTGGAAATTAACAGTATCTTCCATAAAACAAAGTACAAAATACATTTATGTCAAAGTCTGCAGGGTGAATTACTCACTGGCTGTTGATGGTCATTGCCTGAAAGGCGCTGGAACCTGTTTTCCCTGAAGACCAACAGCCCAAGAGCAAATATCAACACTTGGCCTGAGACAAGCCTCGTGTACATACAGAAACTCACATGGCTGTCTGTGCAGCATTGATTGGGCTTCCCTGAAGTGTCACCCGACGGATATTGTGTGGCTTTATTTTTACATTCCTCCGATTCCACCCCAAGGAATGCTTACTGCCACTGGACATAAGATGTATGATTTATTATATTAACATTACTAGCAATATAGTAACATCAGATACATTAGGTTCCTACACTAGAGATAGCATTACAGCTAATGCAGCAATGTAAGCATAATGTTAAATTTTAACTTGCATGCACCTCGGTATCAGATTGCCTCACGTGGTATTTTTTGTGGTTTGTCTTTATGTAGTTAGTGTCCGGTTTTTCAGTTAATCTTTAACTTTTCTTTACATCACCGCTGCGTGACACACGAGCCACACTTGTGCTTGTCTGACAGGCTATTTTACGCTGAGGTGTTATTTGATTTCCTGAGACTTCCTTAGTTATCTCTACAAATGAAGATCATGTGCAAGATTAGCTTGTCACCACATGGCCAGTTAATGCTCCCTCATTGGTGGTGAGTTATGTAAATGAGCGATGAAACAGTTAACCACTTGCCCCAGTTTAAATATTGTATTTTGACGACATGTCCAGCGATAGCGCTCACTCTGTCTGGGTTTCGTGCTAGGAAAGTGAGTTAAAAGAAAAGGAGAAAAGAACCTTGGACCTATTGATTGCTAACGATGTTGACGACCACTATGTCTGTTGAAAGGATCTTAAGTATTTTGTGGTATCAAATGTTTTAACATTTGTTATCATTTGATACCTTTCAACCAGTAGATGTTTTCAGCTGTGTCTGCGCCTTTGCTTGTCACAGTAAAAGTTTTACATACTAAGATTGATCTAAGATGAAAATGACATATTACACTGTCTCATTATTTACTTAACAGACACTAGGCTAAAATGCAGAACCAGAATGTGAAAACCTAAGGTGACCCCACGATTCAGTAGCTGATAGAACCACCTCTGAATCCTTGAATTTTGTCTCTTCTTTGCTGCATTGTGTCAGTTCATTGAGGTTTGCATTCATTTATGCACAGCTCTCTCAAAGGTCCTGCCACTGCATTTCAGTCAGGTTGATTCTAGACGTTGACTGCTCCATTAAACGCCTTGATTCTTTTCTTTTTCTTGCTCGTAACATTGTCCTGCTGCATGATCTGGTTTAGGCCAGGTTTTAGCTGCTTGAGAATGATGGCCTCACATTTGCCTCTACAATACTTTGCTATACGGACGACTTTATGGTCGATTCATTGACTGCCAAGTGCACAAGTACTGTGGCTGCAGAACAAGGCAAAATGATCACTTCTCCATCACCTGACTTGACAGTTTGTCGACAGTTTGATGCAATAGGTGAATCTACTAAGAGTCTGGATTAGTTTGAATAACAATGACCTTTGACCTTGAGATCTAAGGACTTTGTTATTAAACCGTGAACACGATAACTCAAGAACAATCACCCGGGATTTAAAAATCAATACCTTTGCGATTTTATACACAATACAAGTTATGCAGCTCATACGCACAACACGAGCAACCCTATTATTAACCTTTTAGAACTTTTTAGGAATCATTTTAGTGTGCCACTTTGACACCTTGTGCTTTTGTCCTCCTGGGCGCTGTAGGCTGTGCTGTACAATGACCGCTCAGTGCTGGAGAACCACCATGCAGCATCTGCCTGGAGCCTCTACCTTTCCCGACCTGAGTTCAACTTCCTCGTCAACCTGGATCACATGGAATTCAAGCGTTTTCGTTTCCTCGTCATCGAGGCTATACTGGCCACAGACCTCAAGAAGCACTTTGATTTCCTGGCTGAATTCAATTCCAAGGTCTGAGATGAATTATTTTGAACAGACAGCTTACAAAAAGTATAATTTTCTGCAAAACATTGATTTAAGCATTGAGAGGTTGTTAAGTTAAAAAAAAATCAGTTGAGCAATACATGGCATAATGAGTCTACGATACAAGTTGTACTAAGGCATCCATCTTTGTAAACAGGTGAACGATGTGAACAGTCCAGGAATTGATTGGACCAACGAGAACGATAGACTGCTGGTGTGCCAAGTGTGCATAAAGTTGGCAGATATCAATGGACCAGCCAAAGTCCGTGACTTGCACCTCAAATGGACAGAAGGAATCGTCAATGAGTTCTACGAACAGGTACAGACTGCGTGCTAATGCTGCAGAGAGTTTTTAGTTATCATAGATCATAGATTTTTATCTCTGTATTAAACGTTAAGCATTTCCTTCTAGAAGATTTGAACTTTTTTGTAAAATGAGAGTGCACCCTCTTGTAAAACTGATCCTGAAACCAGGAAAGAAGAAATATCAAGAAATATCAACACTCAAAAAACTTTTCAAATTTGTGTCAAATCTGCTTTTGTGTGCGCATGGTCATACGAGGAAAAAAGTCAGAGCTGCGCAACGCTTTCTGTTCCTCTGATTGTGATATAGTTTGTATCAAATATCAAATCTCATCTCTAAATGTCTGTAATCTGCGGTTTTAATCTGCAGGGAGATGAAGAATCCAGGTTGGGATTACCCATCAGCCCCTTCATGGACCGCTCCTCCCCTCAGTTGGCCAAGCTGCAGGAGTCCTTCATCACACACATTGTAGGACCGCTTTGTAACTCCTACGATGCTGCTGGCTTACTTCCTGGCCACTGGATCACTGAAGAGGGGTCGGATGATGATGACGAAGAGGGCCAGGTGGACATCGAAACAGACGAAGATGAAGATGAGGAAGATGAGCTAGAAGAAGAGCTGGCACCAAGTAAGATGTGGTACCCACAAATTTTAAATAAAGCCACTTCAGGTGTCGTTATGAGACAGGCATTCTTAGTATTTTGGGTTTTGTGGTCATGTGACTGTTAACGGCATGACATTGACTCGTCTGACATTTTGATATTTACCTCTCCCTGTTTTTAAGCTAATTGGTTAATTTAGTGTAACAGTCTAAAGTATTTAGCACTTTTGTACTATTTTGTACTCCTTGTGCAGCTTTGAGAAAACCCCAGTAAAAGTTATATCAAAGTGACTGTGTCGAGAATAGCACGCTATAACTCCTGGTACCGATTTGTTTGATAGTTTTCCTGAAATTCCCATAGAACTGTGTCCAAAAAAAAAACCCCTCCACATTGAAGAACAATCAACTCATTCAGTCTCCGTTGTCACTTTGTTATATATACAGACAGAAAATTACATGCTTCCATGATAGTTGTTACAGTTGAGAGCGATTTTGTTTGTTTTGGTCAAATTTAACTGCTTCCAACTTCCTCGGTCTGCTCAGTGTTTTGCACTAGAAGATTCCTCTTGCTGCCAACGCGTTTTGTCAGGCTGACAGTCCTTGTATGATAAGGCAATGATTTTTTTCTTTATTTTCAACGTCTTTACCAACCTAAACCGTCCCTTTACGCTAACCAGTGCTAAAACTTTTGCTGTACTTGGAGTTTATACCTACACCAAACTATACCAGCACTTCCACTTTGTCTGTCTTTCTGTTCTAAGCTGTTAAGCTGTTAACAGTATTGGCTGCTACTAACTCAAATCGTAATTATATAATTATTATATCAGTAATTATACAACTCTAATTGCACACTCAAAATTTGTTCAGAAATGTTCCTAGTTGACATTGATTGTTGCATTTATTTCTATTCCTGGTTGCACAGTCAGTTTCATACACTGTATATATATCAACAAAGCCTGCAGGTCTGAAAAGTTAAAGCAATGCAAAATATCTCATTCGTCCTGATAGCCAGCAGGGGGCGACTCTCTTAAAGACCATCTGTATGAAAGTAAAATGTCATTTATAGCACTTGTGAAACTTTTACAGTCTCAGTCCCAGGTTTCAAGTCATACGGCATGTTGATGTTTATTTAGTACATAATTTTAGAATTAGTTGATCAAACATTGTTTTTATTTATGTAATTTGTTTGTTGTGATTTTAAAAAATCATAAGAGTGGCCAGTGTTTCTTGTTTCTTAGTTGGATCCACCTCCACCTGTGATGTCTGGTGAAATTTTAAAAATAAATAATCAAGGCTTATAAATGGGACTTTACAAACTAATGAGTGATGTCACTGTGCGTCCATCCTTTAATTACAGTCTATGATCAGGGCACCAAACTCTGACTATTTCCCACCCTGGTCAGACGGGGAGTCGGTTGACGTGTTGAGAAAATAAAGAATAATTTATGTTTACGTTACAGTTACACCAGTGTGGAATTCCCTAAACACATTTATTTTTTTATTTTTGGTATTGTTGTAGGAAGGAGGAAAAAACGGCGCAGGTTGTTCTGCAGCATCATGCAGCACCTGACAGAGAACCACAAGGTGTGGAAGAAGGTCATCGATGAGGAGGATAAGAGCAAAGAGCTTGCCAAACAGCAGCAGCCAGACAGTTTGCCCACCTCTCCGTCAGATGACATCCAGGTCATCCAAGAGGAGGAAGAGGGGGAGGAGCGTCAGTAGCAGCAAGAGGAGCAGACGCGTGGACAAGAAAAGGAGAGGCAGTGCAAGGGCACGAGGCCCTCAACCACCTGCCTTTCACCGACTTTAACATTTGACAAATGCACATAAAACACACGTTCCCTCTCTCTTACACACGCCCACACAAACATATTGAAAGATTCACTGTGCTGACACTCAAATGCTTAAGCAGTCACGTGGTTTTTGGAGAAACAAAAAGGCCTTACTACTGTGAGCGGATCCTTACTGCAACGGTGGGGGCCCAACTCCTATGCACTTTCACCCCATGGAGAGTCAAGTGCACCCAGAGAAACGCACCAGGACTGAGGAGGCAGAAGGTGCAGAAAAAGAAGAGCGTGGACTGATGTCCAGGATGAACTTGTCCTCCATGGTAACTTGGCTGTGATGCTGCCTTGAATGCAAAGCGCTTAACACTTACCACCTCCCTTAGGTACAAAAACAGTTTCTGTGTATTTCAAAAGGAAAGGTAGAGGAAACATACTGAAGCAAATGACATCATGAAGTGGTAGATACCCTTTACCAAAGGAAAGACAAGAGACTGAAACTGTTTCAGCTTCAATGTCAGGTATATTTTTGAATTATATATATGTAAATATATATATATATATACATATATATAGCAAATGTGCCTGTCTGAACCTTTACTAAGTCCATATTGGCCCAGAGCCTAGGCTTGTGTAGTTCTCTCCTTGCTGGTGACACGAAACACTGTATCAGACTCAGTCACAGAGACAGTATTGAAATGTTGACTGATTAATAGCATTATATATGCATCATTTTTGATGCTTTTACTCATGCGTACCACCTGTCTTCTTGGATTTTGTTTTGTTTTTTTTCTCTCTCTCTGTCCTTTGTTTCGTTTGAATGTGTGAACATTGTTGTCCGGAATGTGACGGAGAGAATGAGCAGGGAGAAAGAGATCGCATTTTTAATTATTTTATTATGTAATTTGTATGTATGTTTGTTTGTCCTGTTAGCAACAGTTGATTTCTAATCAGTGAAATGTCGTCTGGTTGGTGTTTAACATGTCGCATTCAGATCAGGAGTGCCGATTCAATGAATGGATTCTTCATTTTCCTTTTTTTTTGATTCTAAGTATTTTTTTAAAGGTTACTCAGGATTCACGCAAAGTTGAATAATTATTTTGCAAGAGTTTATGTCATTAATATGAAATACACTTTCAAACGTAAGAAGATTAAAAATCTGGGCGACTGAAGTAGTTTGTAATCTCTCAATGAACAACTCGACTACAAACAAATTCAAGCAATCCTCGAGAAATCCTCTGTGACAGAGGGACATGCGGTATGCGCCGTCTCTTGGCCATCCATACACTGTTTGCGTAACCTTTTTACAATCTCACTGGAGAAAGGCCTTTCTTGGTTGTCAGCAGACTGCAAATGTGTCTTCTGTAGCAGCAGCACATCATGCACACATGCTATAACAGTGTGTTTGGGTTTTTTTAGGGTTTTTTTAATTGAATTTTAAAATGATTTAAAATTCAAACTCTCATTTTAACAGTACAGTATCTAAATGCAGACGTTAGATAGACAAACTTTTCTCTTTTGTTCACACTTATGACTTGGCCAGTTTGCAAAGAAGGGATCCAAAGTTTCATGTCACTTTGGTTTTGTTTCTATATATATACATATAAATATATATTCTAACCTACCATGAGGAAGGTTAAAGAACTCTTGGCATTCCACTAGAATAAGACATTATATCAAAGGGAAGTTAGAACTGTCACCTAGCTCCTTTCTCACCTTATTGAATCATATTGTTTGGAGAAAATGTTAAGTAAGCAGTGCAAACTGAGATAGTAATATTTAAAGACACAAAATAGATACAGATGTGCACATTTTAATACCAAACAAGTGTTTAGCCGCTGTACAAAAGAGTATGTGCATATAAAGATATATTTTTAAAATAATCAAATGAATGCATCTGTTTTCTACACACAGCTGACATATTGTACATTGCGATCCTGTAATTACCTTTGTGTTTCCAAAGTTTTTATCTACTTCTATTTCCAGGTGTGGAACTGTGGGGCTTGGTGTTTTGATTTAGATTTTTTTCATTTTTCCAACTTCAGCGTCTGTCTGTTCTGTATCATAACCACTCTTATATTCTTCATCGTCTCTCTCTGTCCCTGTCTTTATCACCTGACCCAGCTAGTGCCAAACGTTACCTACATGGATTCATTTGTGTGCCGTGATGAGCTGATTGGCAAAACGCACACACACACAAAAAAATTGCTCCGGTACCGTTTGTGAAAAGAGAAGCAGCTCGTGTCAAATACTCCACTGGGATCAAAGTGGCAGTGACAGTGTTAAGAATAGCGGGTGGACTCAGAGCCATAAACAATATGACAAACGTGTCATAATTTTATTTTCTTCTTTTTTTCACATGGACCCGTGCTGGACTATAAAGCATCGGTAGCCCCTGATCTGACGTATTCCAGCTCATTAAGTTGTAAAAGTTTGTTGGCTTCTCGCTGTGCAGTCCTTCAAACCACAGTGTCCTCTGATTGTGCCATAAATACATCAATGAATGGTTGTTACCCTTATGTAGCATCAATATACGTACGTTTGTCTAATGTAACCATTCACCCTTATCTACACTGTGGAGGCAACAGATTTTTGTTGTTATTTATAGCTGTCATAAAACACCATCCCTCAAGTATCAGCAGTTCTCATTGATTTTTATTGGTGTCTGTGTTTGTCTGTGTGAGCCCAAAATATATACGCCTTTCTTTTCTTTTTTTTTATTTTATTTTCTTTTTTTTTTGTCCATGCCACCCCATAAAAACAGGAGAATAACCTTAAAGACATTAGATATACCAACTGTGTATTCACTTCCTCTTATGGAACAGTACATGTACAAACTATGCTTGATTTATGAAGGATCAGGTCACTTCAATTCCACACAAGATCAGTACACAAAATGTGAGCGTCTCTCAATGTATTGGTTTGATCTTAGTAGTTTGATTTATAATCATTTGACTCATGAGTGGATTGTCTCCATGGTTTCAATGTCTACACCTTTAACAAAGGGGGCATACTGTGCCTGTTTAGTTTTTCTACCTGTGAGTAGAATTATAGGTAGAAAAACATTTTTAAAGGAGCTGGTTTCAGCTCTTGGAGGTTTATTCCTGTTAAAAGGGCGTTTTTCCTTCCCACTGTCACCAAGTGCTTGCTTATATATTCATGGTGGGGGTCGTCTGATTTTGCAGGTTTTCTCTCTATTTTTTTAGGGTCTTTTCCTACAATTTAGAGTGACTCGAGGGGACTGTTGTGATTTTTTGCTACATAAATAAAATTGAACTGAATTTAACTGCTCCCTTGTCACAAGGGGTAGTTGCAGCAAGTAGCTGTGCGTGTGTGATTAGGCAGATTTTTTACACTTAGCACCATGTTTATGTTCAGGTTACTTTTTCACTCTCATGAACATGATTTATAGATTTGAAATGAATAATGTTGGGTCTTTTAATTTTTTAGAAAATACTTTATTAATGTGCATAAAGCTCCTTCAAAAACACCAGCATTACAAAACAAATAAAGTACAAACAAATGTTAACATTCCACTTAAATTCAGTACATACTGAGAAGCACCATTTAACAGAAACCAGCGTTGCAACGTCAGTTTCTAGAAAAAAACAGGGTTGCATTTGCTTTCTAAGAGAAAGATTTTCCACAGACCGTTATGCCTGGAGAAGGGGTCAGTGTCAGTCCACATGATGTGAATCTTGGCCCACGTCTATCTTCAGCACACAGTGTTACGAACGTTCTTGGAAAGTCTGTTCATCCCATTTTGTGTGACCCACATAAATTGCTGGTGTCTTCTGTCTGACCCAGTGCTATCCTGAACCGCCACAGGTGCACATACTGTAAGTCATTGACTGGCATATAAGCTACTCATTGCTACTGTCCCAGGGTTCACAGATATTTCAGTCTCTGAGCTCAGAGAACTGAATCAATATGACACTCATGTTCCCAGGATGTTCTTTCATCACTTGCTGCCTCACCAGTTGTTTCCAAAAAGAGCATTGTGCAAACATGCATATTGCTCATTTTAAAAAAAGAGAAGCAATAGTAATTAGATAAAGTGGATTAAATAATCAGATGTACAGCCGTATTTGCCATAAATGATGCTTTGGAAAAATGCAATGCATTGAAACTTCAGAGTGATTAAGTTATCATGCAATTGCATTGTTGTGCAAAGTAGTGTAACACATAATGGCTAAACAAGCCATTGAAAATGTTCACCTGACTACTTGTAAAAAGGAGTGTATCCAGAGCAGGGAACTTTCTGCTGCCTGCGGATCGCACAGATGTAGTAAGTTTTGGGCTGTAAGGTCATGCCCAGCTTGGGAGTGACAGTTGGGACAGTTCCTGGAGGGAACTGAAGATGAAACCTCTGCAACAAAGTTGTGAAAAAGAGGAACATCTCCATTCTAGCCAGCTGTTCACCCAGGCACCCACGCCTCCCTGAAAAAAAACAAACTGTTAGTTTTTCACACACACACACACACACACACACACACTGCATCTGGCTAATTATCTCAAGTCTGCAAATAAACAGGAAAGTCTTTGAGGAATAACTTGGTTTAACCAATCATAGCTAATGCTGGTTTTGAGAAACGAAGCCTTACCCAAGGAGAATGGAAGGAAAGCCTCGCGCCTCACAAAATTGCCGCTGCTGTCCAGAAACCTCTCCGGTGAGAAAACACCAGGATCGTTCCAGTACTTCTCATCGAAGTGCACCGAGTAGAGGTTTGTGATCACCATGGTCCCTTTGGGGATTGTGTACCCATTGACTTTTGCATCTTGGGACGTGGCACGGAAAATCCCAAGTGGTACAATATTGCAGAAGCGTAGAATCTCATGCAGCACAGCCTCTATGTATGGCATCCTCTGTTTGTCCTCCAAAGTGGGCGCCCTCCCATTGGACAGCACGCTGTCGATCTCCTTGTGCACCCTCTCTTTGTAGGTAAAAACACAGATTATTAGGTGAGATTATGTAACCATTAAATTTAGAGCAAACTCAGACTAAATAATTAGAAGTAAAAACATTTTTGGGGGTTTCTACTACTACTGACCTTGTATGTTGGGATACAGAGCCATGTAGAGCATGGCCCAGCGCAGAGTGTTAGTTGTAGTCTCTGTACCAGCAATAATGAGCTCACCCACTGAATAGATGAGATTCTCATAAGAAAAGGAAGACCCCTGAACGCCTGCATTCTGCTCCAACTCATCCAAGTAGGCATCAACATAATGGCGTGGTGCATGGGGCACTCTGCCCTGTGAGAAACCGTTTATAACCTCCTGTAGAAAGTTGTAAACCTCAGCAGCATTGCGGAAGAGCTTCTGGTGTTTCCCAAAGGGCACGTACTCAATGTAAGGGAAGGCATTATAGAGGAGGGCCCAGCCACTCACTGCTAGTTCCACATTCTCACTGAATATCTCAATCATGTGCTGGAAGTTGCGATCATCGTAGGTAAAACGCTGGCCAAAAATGATCAGATTGGTGATGTTGGACACTGCGTTGGTCACAAGATGTTTGGGGTTGAAGGGCTTTCCCTTGTGTTCATCGATGGCATCGACAAAAAACATGCACTCCTCCGAGATCTTCTTCTCAAAGAGTTTCTGGCCGCTGCCGAAGTAACGAAAAGAGCTGCATGCCAGTTTGCGGTGTTCGTTCCAGCCTTTGCCATATTTGCAATTAAGAAGCCCTTTGGACATTGGAAGAGAAAAACAGAATTTAATCATTTTGAATCAAAATAAAAAATTTTTAGATTGCAAAAAACGGCATTCACTGTTATATCAAAGCATCTTACCGCCCATTTTGGTCATTTTCTTGAACAAAGGTAGTGATGGCCGATCAGCAAACACCTCACCCTGATGGTAAAGGCACTCTCTGACACAGTCGTATCCATTTAACACCACAGTCAAGATGCCTCCCAGGTCAAGGCTGAAAATCTGAAAGGTGTGAATTCCATTATTAGCAGTCACTGCAGTCATTTAGATCTTCACACACATTTCTATCCACATTAAAGCCTCTGTTAGAGGAATGTACTATTTTTTAGACAAATGTATTTGCATTTGCAAGTCTTTGCTGGTCTGTTCTTTCCAAAGTGGCTGTCTGAACTAGAGAAGGAGTTCCCTGGTATTCAATAGAGAGACAAACGGTTTTATAATACACACACTCAGTGGGCACTTTTTTGGTAAACCTTGCCAATAACATGATAGCATCACACAGTTGCTTCTGATTTTTTGTTTGCACATTCCTAATGTGAATCTCTTGTTCCACCAAAGGAGCTCTATTGGATTGAGATCTGGTGGCTGTTAAGTATGGGGCGCCGTTTGTAAAGTGAAACATGCTGAAATTAACGGCAACATTTTTCCACATTTAGCTCAAAACAAGTCATTTTTTACAACATTTAGTAAAATATTTGTAACTTTTCATATTAAAACAGAATTTTAAATGTTAAATCTAAATGTTAAATATTCAATCTGAATGTTAAATGTTAAATCTAAATATTATATTTAAATCTAAATGTTAAATGTTAAATCTAAATATTATATTTAAATCTAAATGTTAAATGTTAAATCTAAATATTATATTTAAATCTAAATCTAAATGTTAAATCTAAATGTTAAATCTAAATGTTTATGCTAACATGCAAATTTATTGCACGGATCAGCGGAAATACCAAAATAAAAGCTTTCCTCCGGTGCAAAAGTGTGCCGGTAGTGGTCAGACACGTTCTCACTCCCAAAGCGTAATAATTTTCGCTAGGTGACAAATTGTCAACATTTTATGCTTTCGGGTACCCAACACGTTCCTAAATTACGGCATCGGAAAAAGGAGAGCACATGAGAACCGTTTGGACTCAATCTACACATGTTCGTTCATTTTCTAAAAATCGATTTGGAAAACACTATTTTACGTCATTTAACTGCTAGTAAAGGTTAGGAATAAGGTTAGGTTTAGGGCTGGAACACATGGCTGAAACGTCTATTATGGCGGGACCGTCATTCCACTGGAATTCAGCCATAACCCGACCATGAGAAAGCACGTCCGGCGATTTAGCTGAAAACATCGGAAGATCCGTTTTGTCGGCCATCCAAAGGTTCAGCAGTAGTGCACTCTTAGCAGCTGCAGTCTTCACTTCACAATGGCTGCAGCACATGTCCAGCAAAATCGCTGGACATGCTCGTAGGCAAGAAGTGAAGCAGCACATGGCAGGGAGAAGTGAGGAGGAGAACAGACACAATTTTGCACCGGAGGTTTTCGGGAAGCTTTTATTTTGGTATTTCCGTTGATCCGTACAATAAATTTGCATATTAGCCTAAATATTTAGGTTTAACATTTAACATTTAGATTTAACATTTAGATTTAGATTTAACATTTAACATTTAGATTTAACATTTAGATTTAGATTTAACATTTAGATTTAGATTTAGATTTAACATTTAACATTTAGATTTAACATTTAACATTTAGATTAAATATAATATTTAGATTTAACATTTAGATTTAACTTTTAACATTTAGATTTAACATTTAACATTTAGATTTAAATATAATATTTAGATTTAATATTTAACATTTAGATTTAATATTTAACATTTGATGAAAAGTTACAAATATTTTACTAAATGTTGTAAAAAATTACTCGAAAAAATATGTTTTTGTAAGGTTTTGAGCTAAATGTGGAAAAATGTTGCCGTTAATTTCAGCATGTTTCACTTTACAAACGGCGCCCCATAGTTAAGACAATCCGAGTACACTGAACGCACTGTCATGGCCAAGAAACCAGTTTGAGATGATCTGAGCTTTGTGACTTGGTTTGTGTTCTGAAATAAACTGACGTACAAACTACCAGGTTGCCATTATGAGTTTTATTCACCTTTGCAAGAGAGTCATATAAGGTCGGTAGAAATAGCGCTATATATATTTATATACATACATATGTGTGTGTGTGTTTTGGGGGAGGCCCTGACTTGTACGCTTTCCAGCTGTTCCCAGGCCATTAAGGCGAGTCTCTTTTGTTCTCTTGGTGTGTGGGTGTGGGTGTACACGCTGCAAACTAGTAAAAGCGTTAGATTCATAAAGTGCGCGTAAGGGCATTACCTGTCCATGAACTTCACTCTGCTTCTTGAGAAAGACGTGCGGCTCGGTGGCTAAAGAAAAAATGTTGCCTATCACAGGGATGGGAGATGGACCGGGAGGAAAACCAGGAGGTCTTCTCTGCTTGACGAGCTGGCGAACCAGCATGAACGCGAGGAGGGCGAAAGCCAAACAGCCCACACCGAGCAGAGCCTGCGGGCAGGACACCGGCGTCAGAGACGGCGATTTTATTGAAATCATCTTTTTTTAAACCAAACAAACTTTTTCCCCCTAACAGATCAACTCTGCTGACTTCGGCTTCGTCTCTGAGCAACCGAAGCGCACATGTATCTTCGTTCACGTTTCTATCCCCCGCCTCTAAGGCTAAGATTGGTCAGAAAATCAGTGTGACTTTGGCTGAACTTTGTTCAACTATCGATCAATGATCCGAAGAATTTCGGTGGCTATTACACGGAGTTTTGGCAACTATAGCCTACATTCACTTCCAGGGGAGGTAGCGCAACATACAACTGCAATTCATCCTCTCGTTACTGGTTGTGAACATGCTTTAGAGCTTATGGTTGTGAAATGCATTTGTAAATGTATTCGATTAGACGAAGATGTGAATAAAAGAGGATGTAAAACAGTCACACACTAATTTAATCTAAATTCATTTCATTACAGTAGAAGAGACTAGTGAATATATGGACACATGCAACTGAATAGCTTGAGATGTCTCTCAGTTATCGATATAGAATATGCTATAGAGCATGAGTATGATGTATCAAAATAAGACTTCTTGGTAATTTTCACCCAAATTACAATGAAGCAGATGTACGTGCTCTTTGTCAGCTTTTATTTGAAGTTCAGCATGTACTTTTTTGCGCCACGGACCGGTTTATGCCCGACAATATTTTCACGGACCGGCCTTTAAAGTGTGGCGGATAAATACAACAAAATAAAACTAGTACCGGTACCGAAAAAAAGAAGATTTATTCATAACACACGTGAAAAGACCCAGGAAAACCGAGTTAATGATATAAACGATAACAAAATAACGCTAAAAACCGATAAAAACCCTGAAAACCATACATTTCACACCCGAGCCTCAACTCTCGCGGCCCGGTACCAAACGACTCACTCACTGAACCGGTACCGGTCGACCGGTACCGGTTCAGGCTCTGTGCAAGTTTCTGGGTATTCATAGCTGGGGACTGTGGCTATGGCCGCTTCCTTTAAATGTTGGGAGTACTTTAAAACACAAGGTTTTGGTTAAAAAGGCATTTCTAGGTGTAGCGCTCTCGTGTGATGCACGAGCCAATAATCACTCTCGATGTTAGTCCGCTGTAAAACTTTAATGGTACTCCAGCACACGACAAAACACACAGACCGCACCGGAAGAACAAAACTCCCCCCACCATACTATTCCGGTTGGACTAGTCCCCCACAGTTATGGCAGGTCTGCACAAACAAATATTGCTTGGTGATCATTTAACCAATGATCTACATCCTCCCCATTTAGCTGGTAGCACCTAACAAAACTAATTCACTCACAAGTCTCTAAACAGTGCTTCTTAACACAACTTTAACTTAACAATGTTTTTTTGCTCGGAGTAACCCCACACCTTAACATAACAGCAATTATGAAAAATGCAAATAGCAAGCATCATATTTCAACATACTGACAACAAACTGATTACACCTAAGGCATCCTAGTGTTTTCCATTTACGTGTATCTTGGGTTGGGTCTGCAGATGCGACCTGCACGTGTAGTGTATGGTGTCTGGTTCACAATGTTCTGGCCGGGCACCTGCACAGCAGGTTGGGGCTGAGGAGAGGATGTGTTTTGTGAATCTTCGTTTGAGCGTGTGTGTGATTGCGGTGTGAGTGTGGAACTGTCCATTGTAGAATGGTTAGTGTCCTGGCACTCAGGGTCATAGTCATGGAGTGGTGGCGGAGGCGGTTCTGCCACTGGGAGGATGTGGCGGCGATTCCTCCTGTAGGTTTTCCATCGACCTGAATAATGTAGGATCGTGGCTCCGTGCTCTTCCTTTCCACAATTCCCAGCTTGTCGTAGCCTTTCTCTGTCTGCACGCGGACCACTTGTCCTTCTTTGCAACGCTGTAGCGTGCGACTGGACTTATCATAGTGACGCTTCAGTCTGAGTCTTTTGTCGCGAAGTCGGTCACGGATCTGTCCTGTGTCTTTTGCAATGGGTGCCAACAGCTTGCTGCACACAGGAATGCCCGCGCGTGTCTGACGAGACATGAGCGTTCAGCAGGGGAGCCTAGTTGTGTGTCATGGGGAATGTTTCTAAGGTTTAGGAGGTCAAGAAACACATCGGTTCCATCTCGGTGAGATTTTTCCATGAGCTGTTTTGCACTGCGCACCGCTCTCTCAGCAAGACCGTTTGACTGTGGAAACTCTGGGCTGCTGGTTGAATGGGTGAAGTCCCACTGTTTTGCAAAATCAACAAACTGTTGACTAGTGTATTGTCTGCCATTGTCAGTGAGGAGCGTGTGCGGTGTGCCATGAACTGAAAAGTCTCTCTCTAGCTTGGAAATAACCACTGCTGTGGTCAAGTCACGGAGAAGGTCAATCTCAATCCATCCTGAATAGGAATCTACAAGGACCTGGTATTGTTTTCCATGCCAGGTAAAAATGTCAGCAGCCACCGTTGACCATGGGAGGTCTGGAACAGGGTGCAATTGTAGCCGTTCTCTCTGCTGATGTGTCTTAGTGCTGTTAGAGAGCAGCTCTTCTGCGATGTCTTTTGACATTGCTGGCCAAAAAATGACACTCCTAGCTCTGCGCTTGGTTGCTTCGGTACCTGGATGGCCTTTGTGTACGATGTTGATGTACTCTTTGTGCAGGGACTGGGGAATGACAGTTTTGTGGCTTTTCATGATGATCCCATCCTCCATGCTGAGCTCATCTCTATATGGAAAAAACGGAGCCAGAGCGGGCTGTACTTGGCTCTCTCTGCTGGGCCACCCTCGCTGAATGACTGTGCTGAGCGCTTGTAGCACATCATCTTGTGCTGTGTGCTGTCTTAGCTCCTCCAGGCAAGCAGTGGAGATGTAGCTCACTGTCATCACTTCATAATCAGTGTGTTCAACCGGGCAGCGTGACAGCGGGGCGAGCGGGGCTCTTGAAAGGGTGTCGGCTAGATACATGTATTTCCCCTTTTTGTAGACCAGACTGATGTCGTAACTCTGTAGTCGCAGTAACATCCTCTGGAGCCGGGCAGGGGCGGCATGGATTGGCTTTTTCATTATGGTCACCAGGGGCTGGTGGTCGGTTTCAATGATTGTTGCTTTGCCATAGACATAATCTTTGAACTTCGTGCAGGCAAACACCACAGTGAGGAGCTCCTTCTCTATTTGAGCATATTGCGTCTCTGTGTCAGTGAGAGCACGTGAGGTGAAGGCCACCGGTCTGCCATTTTGCAAACACGCGGCACTCAGCCCATAGCATGATGCATCATATGTCAGTGTGACTGGCTCCTTGACGTTGTAATACGCCAATACTGGCGGGCTGGAGAGGCATGATTTGAGGTGGTCGAAAGCCTCTTGGTGCTGTGGGAACCAGCACCACGCAGTCTCCTTGTGGGTTAGTTTCCTTAGGGGTGCGGCAATCTCACTAAGGTTCAGTATGTATTTCCAAAGGTAATTAACCATACCGAGGAAGCGCTGTAGCGACGTGACATCCGTGGGCATTGCTCCTATTGCTGTGGTTTTGGAGGGGTCTGCTTTTAGACCGTCCCTTGTGAAGATGTGGCCCACATATGACACTTGATCTAGGGGAAATTTGCACTTGTCAGGGTTTAGCCTGAGTTTGATCTCTCGAGCACGTGTCAGCACTTTTTTCAGGTTGGCATCATGTTCGGCCACTCCGTGTCCTCCGATGATGATGTCATCCACGATGACAGAGCACGGGTAACCGGCAAACAGCTGTCCCATGGAGCGCTGGAACACCTCACTGGCTGAGTTGATACCAAAGGGCATCCGCAGAAACCTGTATCGCCCAAATGGGGTGCTGAATGTGGTCAGCATTGAGGATTTCTCGTCAAGCCGTATTTGCCAGAAGGAGTTTTTTGCATCTAGCACTGAGAACACTGTCGCTCCTGACATCTGTACTGCCACTTCCTCAACGCTGCGCATTGGGTGATGGGGTCTTTTCAGTGGTGTGTTGAGGTCTTTTGGATTTATGCACAGTCTGATCTTATGCTTGTTTTTCTTGTGTGCTGCCACCATTGAGGACACCCAGTCAGTAGGCTCGGTGACTGGTGTTACAACGCCGATGCGTTGCATGCGTTCAAATTCAGCTTTGACTCTTTCTTGCATCGCGACGGGGATGCGGTGAGCTGGACGGACCACAGGCTGTACATCAGGGTCTAGCATCATTGAGTATGTGACTGGAAGTTTGTTGTAGATAACAGGAGTATTCCTTTATCTGAATGAGGGGGTACTCCTTAACCATGAACACATAGTACAGAGACATTATCAATAGCTTGATAGAGTGACTTTATCAGCAAGAAATATAAGCAAGGAAGTCAGCATTGATATTTTAAATCAATTGTAATGGCAACACTGGAATCCACATTCAACAAAGTGAAAGGAGCAGAAGAGGTAGGCTACTCGTGCGTTATTAAAAAGCATGAGAACAAATGATTGAAGTTGGAGTGTAAAACTTTAGTAATAATAAGTGCCATGATACAGAAATGTAATTTCCTGACACCACCAACTACTCATAACTATTAATAATAGTTATGATTATTATTATTATTCATTATGTTTTAGTTTGTATTTTTTGTTTTGGTATTTTTTTTTTTTTTTAATATTTTGGTTGTTACCCATGTCCTCTTTTGTGCTAAAGCAGGGGTGGGGAACTCCAGGTCTCAATGGCCAGTGTTCTGCAGGTTTTAGATGTGTGCTTGGTCCAACCCATCTGATTTAAATGGATAAATTACCTCCTCAACATGTCTTGAAGTTCTCCAGAGGCCTGGTAATGAACTAAAGGAACAAAAAAAACAAACAAAAACAACAAGAACAAAAAACCCATAAGGAAATGAGCAACTTCAAGTTTTAGGTTCAAGTGTCAACCTATTTGCCCATATTAGTACAAAAAATCATTTTGTTTTCAAAAATAAGAATAATCTTTAATCTTTTAATATTTTGATGGATTATTTAGCTAGTTGTCTTAATGATAGCTGCTGTACTAGCATTCTTTACATTTTCATTTTTACTTGTGTAATCATAACTCACTGATAGTAAAATTAACGGCTCACAGAGTGCTTCTGGATTCATCAAACTTACTGAGGAGTCCAGGTACGTTACCAGGTTTTAAAGCAAATAAACGTTGACCCCCGTAATCTGTTGCAGGTTCTTTTACCTCAACCCATTAAAGGTTAGGTCATGGACTAATTCAAGAGGGTAAAGTTGAAGGCACGTGCCACTTTCCAAACTTGTGAAGTTATGTGTGATCTTTTCAGGATTACTGGATGTGTATGTTTTAGGACAGGACAATAAAACAATGATTGATGAAATTATATTTAATAAAACAAAGCCCAAAGTGGGCACAAACAACAATAACCTACCTGGTAAAAGTACATAGGTCTCACATTATGTCATTATAGCCTTTATAGACATACTTCTAAAATTTGCTGGCCACACCGCTAGACAAGTTTGTCCTGATTGACTCCTCATTACACATGAAGTTGTTTACCCTGTCATTGCTTCCTGCAAGACAGCTGGTATTTTTTTCTTTTATTAAAAAAAAATCCTTTTTCTGCAGAGCTCTCTGATTCAGATCTGTTAGAACTACTACATAATAAGGAGAATCTTGCATTTTGTCTTTGCTTCCTGCCATCTCCCTGAATCAAAGACTAGTCTGGGAGTGTTAAACATCTGTCAAATCTAATCAAAACTCATGTTCTCTTACTGTACCTTGTTAGTGGATTAATCAAAACAGAAGAGACAAGAGTGGCCAGATGTTTAATACGGACACTCAAAAAGCCTACACTGGATTCAGACAAAGCAGACTCAGTTTTATTTCAAAGATATTTGTCTGAAATTCGAATGTTATTAGTAGAAAATGTAGAAAACAACAAATGCCACAAGCATACAAGCATTACAGGGTGCCAGTAAATATCTGAGAAGGAGACGAAAAGAAAAATGTCATAATTAGTATAGCTGCCCGTGTATAAACAGCCCCAAAATGACCACCAGAGGGCATAAAAATGGTTAGGTCTGGTTCAACAGTTACTTTCTCACACAGACTTGTAACAATGTAACAATACATTTTCTCACATCACCAGTTTTATAAAATAAATTAACTTTACTTGATATGTGAAGTCCCACAAAATCTTGGCAGAACCTCATATGAGTTAAGAACAAAAGACTTTATGGCACATTACCCAAGATCCTAATACTATGAAAAGTTTTTAAAGAGGTAGCCACCACTATATACAGTATACATATATATAACTATAGCCCTATCCTGGAGGGATTTTAGTCATGTCTAGTATACAGGATATCAATGCAGTTACCATATGTGCTGTAGGAAACATCAGTTTGCATATTATGAGGCTATTTGTGGAGTGCTCTTCCTGCTTTGCTATACTGTGTGCATGCATGCTAGTTTAATTGGGTGGGACTCTTGACTACTCTGGTTCTACAGTAAATTATTTACCATCTGGATGACCGGAATTATCAAGTGCATGTGGAAAATCTAATAACTGGCCTTCTCTGTTAATGCTAATACTGTCCAGAACCTCGTCTTTCTAACAACATAATGACGCTGGCAGGAACATCAAGAGCTCTTGTAATCCCTCTGCAACTTCTGGGCAGGTGTTTAAATGTTAAATTGAGTTTGGTTAGCTTTCTAATGGAAAGCAGCAGGTGGAAGTACCTCTGCTGAAGCATACTTCACTTCTTTGTGTTTATAATTCCATGAAGTTGAATTTTATGTTCCATTTGAAGATACGGAGCAATCTGTAAATGTCCTCCTCGGGCTGCTCTTTTCCCAGGACTTTGCATAACACCATTTCTACAGTTATATTTCTTTTATCCACTGTTTGTTTTTTGTTTTTTTCACTTTTGAGCTCTTACAGGATAGGTTGACATTTGATTTCTGACCATGGGTTTAAAACATATTTAAACATGTTATACTCACGGCCTATTTAGTTGTGCTCAATGCTTCAGTGCAGCTTTACTTTTTGCATATAAGCCTATTATTAAAAAAAAAAGAAGAGAGAAACCATCTCTTTAACAAAATGCATACATTCAAATTCACTTAATTTTTGTTCAGCAATTTTTGTTCATTATGTGATAATTACCTCATGGTGCCTGCACAAATAATGATATAAGCAAACATTAGGAGTTTGGAAAGAATAATTCTTGTGAAGACTAGAGTTACTTCTGTTTCCGAGCAGTTACATTCACAGTGACTCTGCTGAGACTGTCAGTGATGAGCACCGCGCCGAGCCTAATGTTGCCCTAGCTGTCATAAACGTTCTCCTGTGTTTCAATTAATCTTCCAGGCCAAATCATGCTTAACGTTAGCGAACGTGAATATTGTGAGCTAATTGCAATCTTGACAATGCACTTTTCCCTTTGGAATGTAATTTCTCTGCCTCATTTGGTGTCCCTGGTCAACCAGATAGTGGCCAGTTGGGGCTCTAAGCGTCAGTCCAAAACAGTGTGAATGATACTTAATTATACACATGCTAATACAATATGTATTTGATCTGTTTGGCTTATTAGAGGGGGCACCTTACATCCTTTTCTGAGTTGGGAATGATTCAGTGTAGATTTACATCATTATTACAAAACTCTTGGCTTCGGTATTAACTGTCATCTTTTGAGAAAACCAAGACGTAGCATCGAATTCCAGATTCTTGTTTTTTCATGCCCTTCAATTTTCAATTATGTGCTCTACTTGGCTAACGCTGCACTTAAACTTGGGGATGAGCAGTTACCTAAAAGATAAATATATATATAATTAAAATGTCTTGGCAGAGAACAAGATAATTAACATTAGTCATTGTGAATGGGATTGCTTGCTTTAAAGTCTTTCGTTTTCATAAGCTTCAGCCTTTCAGGAGTAGTTTCTGACAGCATGTGGAGCTGGGGGAAACTAATTTAGTGCTTCTGGTATAAGAGGCTGCAGGTCTGCACAATAGTACTAAAAGGCTCATCTACTCTAATGAGTTTCCATGTGACGCAAAAAATAACTAGGAGGCAGGATGGTTTATGATACCTCATCCAATATCATTACATAAGAGGAATTAGAAGATGGCCAGAGACCAACAGCCCAGTAATTAGCACGGAGAAACAGGATGGATACCAGGAAATAGGAGGTTTAGCTGATCGATGTATCTCACTGTGATGCTATTTCCATGTATTAAACAACTGCCTAACTAGCTAACACAACTAAGAAATTAACTCCAGATTCACTGATTTACAGCATTACATTTAAATTGTTGTCAAATGGGACATCATTGTGTTCAGTATTTCTCTACACCTCATGATGCCAGGTCAATCGTAAGATCAGCTAGAAGAAGATAACCTGATTGGCAGTTCAGGAGGTAGAAAAATAAATTACCGTGATAATAAATCAATTTAGACGCATATTATGCATTCTTACGAGTCTTAGATTTTCTTGCTATCAGTACTAATGTGTGAGGTTTTAACTGAACGTAAATTGTTTAGAATGTTTAATCAGCTGTGTTGTTAAGTCATAGATAATCAAGATGTCTTTTTTAGAGGTGTTTTAGCATTTTTTTGCAGATGGCATTTGAACCTGTTCACATTCAGTAACCAACAGTAAGGGGGATCTATGAACAACACATTATCCTACATTTGTGTCATGCACAGCCTGTTTCCTGTTTGTTTTCACTGTCAGTCTTCTGTTTGTAAGAGTCAGGGTTAGCTTTTCTCCTGAACAATGTCCAGTACCTAAAGTCGGAGTTCGTAGTCCCACAAAGGTCACTCTCCTTTGTCTTAGCTAATTCACAATAACAACTACTACTAATCATATGTTGAACCTGATCTGGAGCGGTTTATAATTAGAGTTTTAGTTTAAAATTGGCTTCAAGAGCCATATTTTTGCTTTGATAATGTCTCTGATTGGCATAAGAAGCACTCAGTTGATGAATTTTATGCAGAAGAGTCACATTTCTTTTGGTTAAAGGTTGACTACACTGCAAATTCCACCACCAACAAAAAACAAATACTTGACAGCACAGTAAATTTGACTGTGTAGTGATGTCATTTGCACAGAGGCACTTTTGTTGGCTTACTTTAAGAGACAAAGGACTTCTGATTGGCTGGTAGTTTGAGGTAAAGCATTTGATTGGCCAATAAGCTACCGTTGAGTGCTCACTCACTTGATGTTGAAACCCATAGGGAACATATATAAAAGCGTGTACTGTGGGAGTGCTCAGCAGATCCACGAGTAGGTCCATCACTTGAACCTTCAACAGCTGAAAAATCTTGTACGGTAAGTAGAGAAAAGATTGCTTACTTTGGTTTTACTGAAAAATGTGCTGTCAGTCTTAGAAACAGCAGATTTTAAGAAGGTGGGTAAATCGGATAGTAGCTGGCAACCACTGGTGTGATGTTGTTAGGATGTCTCTGGTTTGCTGCTGTTAATTTTGCAAACACGGAAAGCTGGTGGTATAGTTTCTGGGGGAACATGCAGTTACTAATAACTCTCCTGCTTTCCTCCGCAACTTCAAGGACTCAAGCAGAAAGGCAGTGAGTGTGTGAGAGAGAAAGGGGATTCATACAGCTGTGGATGTATGGAATAGAGAAAATCTTGTGAGCATATGTGGAAAACCCTCCAAAACAAATCAAAAAACCTTTTCCTGATCATATTTAATTACCTTGTTTTGTATTGTATGTGTCTTCCACAGTGCATAATGATAATGTTCAAGCTGTGGACGCTTTTTCTTGCTTATGCCTTGATCATTTGCCAGATGTACGTCTCAGAGGCAGCTCCAACTAGGTGAGAACTGTGTTATTATTCCTATGAAAATAAAATATTGACCTTTAAAAAGTACGATAATCATCTGTATTTACATACATTATTACATGTTGCAAGCTGAATGAAATATTGATACTTTAGTGTACTCCAGTAAAAAAATAAACAAACAATCACTTCACATAGTTTTTGGTTTACTTTGTGTGCTATTGTATTTACGCTGGACAACACCTATAATTTATGAGCAAGTGCATTGGCAGAGCCTGAGAGATCAATGCACTGTACAGTAATTGAATGTGTATTTTCAGAACCAGTAAGGAATCCATGTCAGATGGAGTCACACTATCAAATGATGACGCCCAAAGGTTGCTCAGAGCTATGAAGGAGTTCATGCAGATAACGTCAGAGGAGCAAGCCCAACAAACAGCTGATGGGAACAAGTATGACTCTTTTTAATCTATCTATCTATCTATCTATCTATCTATCTATCTATCTATCTATCTATCTATCTATCTATCTATCTATCTATCTATCTATCTATCTATCTATC
>NW_024582411.1:2765452-2783522 GCF_018398535.1 Haplochromis burtoni
TATCTATCTATCTATCTATCTATCTATCTATCTATCTATCTATCTATCTATCTATCTATCTATCTATCTATCTATCTATCTATCTATCTATCTATAATATTGTTACACTACACTTTTGGATAAGCCCAACAGCTCCAACTTCGTGTTTATTACTTAATAAGGTATAGAGTGAGATCTGTAAACATTTTCATTACCTGTTAATGCATGGACAGCAATTATTCATTCATCCATCCATTTCTTGAATGTTAAATGACATGCCTGGAACAGGAATAGGCCTGGAATAGGCGCAGCACTGGAAAAGCATGATGCCATACATACAGGAACATGCATGATAGCCAGCCTTAGAGCAGATTATACCAATAGCATGAAAACATGCATAAGCTATTTTGGTTAATAAGATATCATTATATGCATTCAAAACCGTTAGCATGCCTTTGAAATATTAATTGAAGCTTTTCTGCTGGTGCATGACATTTCAGGAAAAAAAAACCCATATGTCTGCATGTAAATAGTAATAATTATCTGCATGTTACTGTAAGCCTGTTTTTGCATGTTTGTCTCCATCTCTAACAGCTTGGATAGACCCATGTCTAAGCGCTGCACAGGCTTAAGCACTTGTGTGCTGGGAAAACTCTCCCAGGATATTCACAAACTACAAACCCATCCTCGCACTGACGTGGGAGCAGAAACACCCGGCAAGAAGAGAAGTCTATTTGAGAAATATGAAAACTACAGCAACTCTTACAATTGAAGCTCTCAGCGCTAGCCCATTTATGTTACATTTATCTGAGTCAACATTTTCTTGCAGATATATACGTATACATGTATAGGATTGTATGTATTGTATGACCACCTTAAAACAAAGGGACAAAAAAAGCTTAAAGAGCTTAATGGCAGTGCTTACACTAGATTTAGACAGCAAACTGAAGATTTCATCACCTATAAAGTTGTAGTAATTCTACAAAAAAATTTTCTTATGTAAATTTTTTTCCTGGCATTTTTCTCTTATAATAAATTCATATTTTACTTCAAAGCAGTTTTTCAGTGCCTTTAATTTGGTGTTCATAATTCCAGACTGTATTGTTTGCTTAATGTCTGTCACATACGTTTCCAGTCTTATCTTGAATACCATAATTTGCTGTCTTGTTTCTATTCCTTACAAGCAATGCAACAGCACAAAAGCGGGCATGCAACACAGCCACCTGTGTAACCCACCGCCTAGCAGACTATTTGAGTCGGTCTGGGGGACTTGGATACAGCAACTTTGTTCCCACCAACGTTGGTGCCCAAGCTTTTGGCAGACGGAAGCGGTTCATCTCTGTGTGAGCACATTGCCAGATAAACGGTATGTTGTCACTGGATACAATCGACTGCAGGTAAAAGATGGATGAAGCTTGCTGATCTGAAAAATGAAGTCAATAAAAAGTTCTTTAAAATCTGCATTCTTTCTAATTGCAAGTAGGGTGCAACTCTTTTGACTCCACAAAAGATATACAGTATGCATTATAAAGTCTATGTTAAAAACATTCAGTTCACCCGATGTACCATCTGATTGGTTTAAGGTCTTACTTGCAGATACACGTCTGAAATTTGGGACTTCACTGACCAGTGAGAGGCTATGTCCGTCTTTACATGGACTCCATGCTCTGTACTTCTTTTACGGCTGAACTCATCGGAGATTGAGCTGAAAATAAAGTATAAGAGAGGGAGTATGTCTGTGAAGGTTCTCAGTCATCCAGGTCATCGTAGTCTAAGGAGCTTGGAAAGAAAGGCGTCTGGACTTCTTTGAGTTGCTTGAAGACGTTTCACCTCTCATCTGAGAAGCTTCTTCAATTAGAACTGAAGAAGCTTCTCAGATGAGAGGTGAAACGTCTTCAAGCAACTCAAAGAAGTCCAGACGCCTTTCTTTCCAAGCTCCTTAGACTAAGAGAGGGAGTAAACAAATTTAGTGTGTCAGAATAATCGTATTAAAACTCATTAATGTATTAATTCCTCCAGAAGATTAACTTTTGGTGTAATCTACTTCTGTAATCTAGTCATATTTCATTTCGCACTCTATTGTTAAAGTCTGATATAAAATCCTAAATTCACCGCAAAAATCTGGATCTTATACATTGTGTTGTGAACGTGCAAGTTCAGAAAAGATAAACTTTTTTGTTTTGTCTTCTCTTTTTTTTTTTAGGACAAAGTGCCTCTTTCCTTGGGTGACATCAACTTCATCATTAATCCATTTACACATTTCATAAACACTGACTGATGTCTTGTTTTCAGGCTAACAAACATTTCCATAGTATTGATGATTAATCTGTGCTTAAAACCAGAGAAATAACTACAGTTACAGAAAGGTAACTCAATAGGATAAAATAGAGTGGATTTCTTTCTGTCTCAGCCTGTGGCTCAGCTGCGCTTCTATTTTGTGCTGATGTATCCATCTACATTAAAACCACCTTCACCTTCTTGTGGATTGCTGTAAAACACTTTAATTAAATTATTGTGAAAAATACAAATGTAAAATGCAGGAATAAATTGTATTTTAGCTACATTAGACTCTACTGTCTTACTGTGTTGTTGATCGACTCATGGACAAAGAAATGTACAAAGAAATGTTGATTTGTTTTTAAAAAGGTGCAATTTAAGTTGTATTAAAAATATGAAGTTGGTTTCTTTCGGAAGCTGCTCCCTGTGGTCGCCACAGCGAATGAATCTGCATGTTGAGAAAACTAAACTATGCTCTTGATTCTTAATTAAAGAGTAAGTATTGAATTATGAGTTATACATTATTATTTCATTTTATCTTGTCATGTGACACAAAAGCAAGCACAACACTTGTGTTATTTCTTTCCTGTTGGCGGTTCACATTTTATTCTGGTGAGAAATAACTTACATAACTACATTAGCATCATTTGCCAACCAATCAATTGCCTTTGAAAATGGCATCATCTGGCAAACGTCCACAATAAAACCGATTGGCCTTTCCTGATCATATAGATCTAATCCTCTGAGACTTCTGCCTTTTTCTTTTCAGACTTCAGCTGCAGCAACCTTTTAAAGTTTTAGTCTAATTGAGCTATATTACTAAATTCACAGATAAAGTTGTTGTAATATAATGACAGCGCTTTAAGAATAAGGAGATGTACTTTTAGTGAAGAGGGCGTTTCTGTCAGACCAAACCATCTAAAAAAAAATTTATGCTTTTCCCTTAACAGTTAAACGGGTTGAGTAGGTCTAAGTGGAACGTCAGAAATGAAGTAAACCAGCTTATAAAAATAAAGCTCTACATAAGTTGACAGACTTTGAGAAAAAAGAAAGAGCTAGCTAACTGTGTGGCAATAAATTGCAGAAAAGCTTTTGTTTGTGTTGATACACACTGACTGGCCACCTCATTAGGTACACCCATTTAACCATTACTATCTAATCAGCCAAACACATGGTAGGGACTCAAACAATACATGTAGGCAAGTAGGCTTGGTCAAGATGACCTGCCAAAGTGGAAACTGAGCCTTGAATGAGGAAAAAGTTGATTTAAGTTACTTTAAACAGAGTATAACTTTTGGTGCCAAATGGGCTGGTCTTAGTATTTCAGAAACTGAAACAGTGTACTGAAAAAGAGAACATATCCAGTGAGCAGTGGCTCTCTGGGTAAAAAGTCAGGAAAAAGAAATGACTGCTTCGAGCTGATAGCAAGGCAGTAGAATTCAGAAAACCACCAGTTGAAACCAAGATCTACAGAAAAGTATCAGCAAGAACCACAGTGACCATGTTCACTGAAAGCCTTCATTTTATATTATTTCACTTTCAATATGATAATTGTTACAAAAACCTTGAAGTTAACATGTGTAGTACACCCCATTACATATGTGCTTGCAGGAAATACTGTCTTAGAGGCCAAAAACACCTTGTCTTTAGCTCTACCTGAGCTCACCGTCTCTGTGTGTGTCTGTACATACTAGCCTTCTTGTAAACTGTGCCAGCGTCATCATCACTGCTGCTTTTGTGTTATCAGTCGGTTTGCTGATAAAATGGGAGTTGGGTAGGTTTATTGTTGTCAGACTTTTTATTCACATGCTACTCCTATCATCAAATTAATACTGGTCCACTGTTTTGAAGTCTTGGCTTTAAAATACGTGTTTATATAAAAAAAAACCCTCTTCTCTAGAATACACATTAAATTTGCTGTTAGCCAAATTTTGATTACTCATGCTGGTTTACTTGTGAGTTTTAATAGCATTAACTAACATCTCGGCTAATGCTAACTGAATGCTCAGACAACATGACTGGTCAGGTACAATGTTGATCCTTGACCTGGTATGAAGATATCACAGCTGCCATCAGAGCCTATACTTATGAAGATGTTAGCATGATGCTACTGCTAAAGAATTAAGCTAGCTGCAGCAGGCTATGAAGTTTGGACCAAACTTCTGTTTAGTTTAACTTTTTTTACTTGTATAGTAATGACATCATACCAGGAGGAGGCAAGTTCTAACTTAATTGCTGTACCATAAGTTAAAGATAATGCTGTGAAGAGGTGGGATAAAAAGGCTCAAGAAGACCCAAGAATAGTCCTTGCTCTTGTGAGGGAGGGAAGTTTCACCCAAAGGTAGTAAACTTATTTTAAATAGATTGCAGAAATGTGCTGCAAACAGAAACATGTTAACCCTTTATAGAAATACGTGGAATTTCACATTTTTAACCTTAGTGTGCTAGTGGAATTTATTGCAAGATTTTGTTTTTCTTTTTACTTTTGTGCCTTCCCCCCCCCATAGTTTTTCATTTTTATGTTGCAACTCAAGCTCAGCTAAGTTAACATATATAGTTCATGGCTCTGTAGAGTAAACATTTTTCTCCCAAAAAGTGTGTATGTAAAAATGTAGGACATATAAGCTTAAAGGAACGTTTTGGAACATTCTTCTTGACTCACATGTGCAAGTTTGAAAAATACAGTATAACATCAATAAAGAATCAAAGTGAAGTCCTGTCCAGTTCAAGGCAACAGCTTCATAGTGCTTTGTGAAGCTGATATAAGGTGGCAATAATCTCCAGTAAATTAATGTGGCTAAACATTTATGTACTTCTCTTCAAAGATTTAAATTCATTTCTTCAACATAGCATGTGTATATAGGCCCAAATTCCAGTTGTGCTATTCTGTGTCATGGTACTTGATGGGCAGGCTTTCATTAAAGAGTCGACTAGACAGCTGCAAGAGAAAAGAGTACATTTTTGAGTCAATATCAATCCAACTTTGAAGGAAAACAGTAACAGTGAAGTGTAGATCTACTGAAAACAAACAAAAAAATTGACATGGAAAATCGTAAATGTTTAACAAGAAGTAAAAAAAATAGTGTTTTAACTACTGGTGTTAGCTGTCTTTTTCTTATACATAATTCAATCAAAACTAAATAAAACAGAAATATTGAACTACTAAATCAATTTTAGCAGTAAATAAAACTCACAAAAAATAAACAAAAAGCAAATACCAATATATGCAATTTGAGTATAATAAAAAATACACATACATATGGTTATAAAACAAACAAAAGCACATATTTTAATATTTATAGCTTGACAATGTGCATAAGTGGATCCATATATAATTTTCTACTAACTTGTGGCAACATCAAATATACTGTTGAGTTCTACTGTAAACTTAAATAACACAAATGTGGCTTCATGGATCTGGTGTAAATATTGATTTACCATCATTTGACCCAGTTTTAGGTGAACAGGGCTTTCGATTAATATATAATGTTCCTTGTTATAAAGGCTGTCATAAACATAAAGATGTGGGGTTAGGCATGGGCCAAAAACCCAGTTTCCTGAATTCTGGAAGGACAGTGAAGTCTTCAAATGCTCAGGGCCGCTGCTGATTGGTCAGATGCAATAATGTTACTATTTGTCATGTAACCTGATCGTTTTTTTTATTGGCTGAGATAAATCTATGTGGTACCACAACCTCACAGAGAGGGATGGGGAGGCCAGTTTTAATGTCCTTGAAGTTACCAAATTCCTTACCCAATAAAGAGTAGAATACATAAAAAAAATTAGACCTATTCTATGGCGGTTGGTGGTACATGTTGATATGCATTCTTGTAAAGGAAGTTGTTGTAAAGGAAGTTCAACATTGCCAGGCTCTCTTAATTGGTTTGACAAAACCTGAAACCTTGTTAAGCACACTTATCAACTTTTCTGTTAACCCAGGCTTTCTACTTCAGCCTGTGTGCATGCTTATGCAAAAAAGGGGGCGTTTGACAGTCATTTCTTCTTTCTTCTGCATAGAATTGATCTATTGAACCCTGCCTGCTTCAGTCAGACGTTATAAGGGAGCGGCTGATAGAGATCTATAAAGATTACAAAAAAAATGTAGTTGCAAAATGCAACAGTGATGCTGTAAATAAGAGAGTAATGGTACGAATAGTGGTGTTAATCTTATGAATTCATGATCATCACAAGCCACTGTGCATAATGTATTTATATTTTACCCCTGAGTGCGCTCTCTGCTGCTGTTTATTTTTAACGCGACAGCTCTACGTTAGAGCTCCGTAACTTTAAAATGGATGCAATTTACAACATTACAGGTTACTCAGTGTGTTCATTTTTGACTCTGTCCCATAGCTTACTAAGGGATTTGGGCACCTCAACAGTTTTTCACCACATCAAAGTGAAATTAATTTTATTGATGGAATATTCTTGGTGATTAAATAGCCTAAAAATGTAGTCGATCAATTTTCTGATCTGTGTTTCTAGCAGTTGCAATTCCAGCGCTGTGAAACAGACTTAGCAGCAGATTAGAGCCAGTCATAAAAAAAACAAAAAAACACTTGTACACTTCCTGCTTTTTCTTTATGGTAAATTATCTAAACTTGGAAAAAAATTATAGGACCATAAAAATTAGCCTAACCACATTAATATAAAAAGTGAGCTCCCATACTTTTATAAAAAAAAAAGAAAGTAATGCTTTAATAATGTGGCATGAAGCGCAAATTATTATGGATAGAGACAGCTTGAAAGGTCTTCTGACATAGAAACACCTGGATTAAATGATGCAGATCATTATGTCAATGTGGAGTACAAACTGAGAGAATTACACAAGAGGAGGATCTAGGAACTAAATATCAATTCACCTTTATCACTAGAGTGCTGCCCCATTGATATGAGCTTCAGTGAATGTCTTTCTCTGTAGCGTTGCTATGTTTGTCAAATCATCGTTGTCACGTTCAAAACAATAACAAAGCAAAAAAATCATAAAGACAGAAACTCCCAAAAGCATGACTTGCTAAAAGCGGTATCTTGCTAAGTATTCTCAGTTTATCTCTCGCCGGCAAATATTGATTTCAAATTATGACACTCTTACATAATTGTTTACAAGATAGTGAAAATGTTTTCTGTCTTGTCAACATATGAGTGTACTTTGTATGTTCTGATGTCAGGCTAAGGTTGTGATAGTGCAAGGCTAGTAGGAAGGTGACTTGCTCTGAACTTGGTTTCGCTTGCCCACATTTAACGATGATGTTTGCTCCTTTTTTGTTGGTGTACGACTGGTGGCCGGTATGGTTGGAGCCGGGGCATGGATTACTGTGTCTTACTGTACCAGGATGATGCAAAGAAAACACTCCCAAAAAACAGTGCTTTGAATATCAAATATTGCCCTTTGGTTGTATAAGAGAATCCATGTAAAAAATATGCACAATATAGACGGATATATATGCGTGTGTATATCGCTATATCTAGAAAACAAACCGAAAACAAAATAAAGCCAATCCCTAAGCTTTTTCTATGGGAGAGGGCGGGACTGTGCCTCATGTAGGCATTGATTGGATAATTAACTCATTGGGTTTTTCTACTCGTTTGTTTTTGCTAAACCAAAACATAGGGTCAGTAATTTTGGTGGATAAGTGTTATTTAAAAAAATGAAAGTGTTTTTCTCATTTAAATAGATCAGAATGACTAAAGTTTTAGCCACTTGAGCAACCTTGACAAAACATCTTATTGTCTCACCATTAGCTCTGTTTCTGCAGCCCTTTGTTCCAGAGTAAGAAGCATGATGTTGATTCATCATTTACTTGTGTCCTCCTTCGAGGCTAAATTTAGCCATCTTGTAATTATTAGTGACAAACTCAATAAATCTGACTTTTGCTCTTTTAGTCACATTTGTCTGAGATTAGGCCCCTGACTTTTACGGTACTGTGTTGTAGCAGTAGTTAGTCTGTCCTTTTACTTCATAATGAAGGATATCCCCTGGAACCTGCTGTTCCAGACCTAACAGCACCCTAGAGTACTGCCACATTTCTCAAGCGTTCTTGTGTAACAGACCCTTAACTTCATGGCTGCTAGTCTTGGCTAATTGACATGTTTGTTGTACAAGTTGTTTGACTTCTTGATTCTAGTGTCTCTTTTGGGAGAATGTGCTTTTCTAAACTTGAAATATCAACAACAGGAGATTATTATGTGAATATACAGTGGTGTACAGAGACACTAATATGCACTGTGTATGCTGTCTGGTTCTGAACATTGTGAAATTCTAACTGGGTGTTATACAAAATGGAGAAAAGGTGGGTAACTCAGCTGAATGAAACTCAACCTAATCTAAGTGTTACTCACTGTTGTCTATCTGCAATCCATATTAAATGTATTTATCAACATTAAAATAAATATTAATAGTGGAAAATGCGTGTTTATGGAGAATAGCTGACAAAATGTGTGCACATGTTTTTCCCTCCTTGTCTAAATATATTCTGGCATCATGTCAAGGTATAACATTAAAATACAAATGTTGAACTGCTAACATAATGTTAGGCCTGGATATGTGGTGTTTGCTGATTGTGTAGAGTATATATGAACTACTCACTACTCAGTGTTAATAATGGGATCATTTATAGCCAGCCAAGTCAATATCATTCAGCTGGAGACTTGATACATACTTCTTACTGGGAAGAAAGTACTAGGCCACCAAAACATTACACGTAAAGGAGCTGTTTGGCCTTGGAAATCTGTGCCATTAAACTCCTGCTTCAACATTTTTGTCATCCATCCATCCATTCTCTTCCACTCATCCTTATCAGGGTTGTGATGAGGCTGGGCCTGTCCCAACTGCCATTGGGTGAGAGGCGGGGTACACCCTGGTAAGGTTGGCAATCTGATAGAGGGCTAATGTGCTGATATTTTCGGAGATTTGGAGCATTGGTGACTTTTGTGCACTGCACCACAGCAACTATGCTCATAAATTCTATCTTGCTTAATGAGAAGTTTCTTATTTAGAACAACCAATGCTTTCACAAATATTGTTTGCTGTGCTATATGGACATCCTTCTTCTTTTTCTGGATGGCTTCTTCAGGATAGGCAAGAAAACTTGTAGTCATAGCCCCACCATGACGAAAAAAGTACTGCCATGTTTTCAGAATTTTGTAATCGAAGATGTCTAAATCAGAGGTTTTGGTTAAAAACCCTAGTATCGAAGAAGCAGGAAACCATAATGTTTAAAAAATAAAAGAAAGAAAGAAAGAAAGAAAGAAAGAAAAAAAATTAACATAATATACATAGAAGAGGAGAATTTCAGAATTTCTACATTTATAGAACCATAAATCTGAACATGACCTTTCTTACATTTAGAGTTCTCCCCTGAGCATTTATGAATCATACATATCTTGGTTGATTAGTCAGAGGAGAGTTGGTCTACTCATAAATGTGAGTGGCCATGTGTAAACTCCCAATCAAAGCTAATGAGGGAGATGAGGGTGGGTGTGCGAGTTGGTTCAAAGTCTCAGTGGAGCTGAGATGCCACAACTTTTGAGCATCTGGGGACAAGCATCTGCCACGTTTGTCTCAACACCATCTGGATACAAAACTGGCACTCAGTTTTAATGCTGAAACAGTCACATATTTTCTTGTGTGTGCCAGCCAGTTGTTAGGTATACAGAACTGTTATGTAAAGCCTGACTGATACTGGTACTGATATTTGTTGGTTGATGGAATTATGAAAGTGTAAACACATTAAAGTATCATGAGACTTCTGATTGACAATGGCTGTATTTTTTAGCATGACAATGATCCAAGACACACTGCCAAAGCATGAAGTAAAAGGATACCTGGACAGAAAAACACAGTGTAAGATTATCAATCATGGATTGGCCACCCCACAGCCCAGACCTCAACATTATTGAAGCAATGTGAGATCATTTTGACAGAGAACTGAACAAAGAGCAGCCAACATCCAAAGAAGAGCTTTGAATGTCCTTCAAGAAGCCTGGAGAACTATTCCTGAAAACGGCTTAAAGAAATTACAATAACACTTTCCTAAGAGACTTCAGGCTGTGTTGATAAAAGTGGTCACACCAATTATTGACATTCAAGCTCAGCAGAATTTTGAAAACTATTTCTTGTTTGCACATGTTCCAATAAACTGCTGCACCAATTCCCATTTTCATAGGGGGTTGCTCAAGACTATGAAAATGTGCCTTAACATTACTGTAACAATGGTTGATAGTAGGCACACTTAAACCAGATCCTCATTGAAGTTGAAGTTACAGCTTGTCTTTAACGAAGCACAATTTGTCCTATATGTAAAAAAAAAAAAAAAATCACTGATTTCACCACCTATCATATTCTTTTAGCAACTTTCTTTTGAAAGCACAGATTTGAATTGAACTGGCTAAGCAGTCACCAGTTTTTACTCTGCAAGGATAATAGGATATGATATATTCAAGGATGATCTTTTTCTCTCGCTGCAGGCTCGCCTCTTACTGTGTGTACTCTGTTCAGTGAGTGGTTGAGAGAAAATACAGAAAGCATCTGTGAATATGTTGTTCTTGTACTTTGCACTCATATGAAGGCTTGGACTTCTGTGAAGGAAAGAAAATAGTGAGAAAATGATATACAGGACAGCTCTAGCACCTCGGCTCTTCAAGGGCTGTGTTGTGTTGACACATAATTTGCATACTCTGCCCTACTTTGCTGTGAGCAATTACACTTGACAGAAAATGTCTTTAGATTAGCAGTATTGCTATGTACTGGTCTAAATTGGCTGTAGGTGTGAATGGACACGTGTGTTAAGCTGGTGATTAACTAGCGACCAGGACGGGGTGTACATTAGATTTCGCCTCATTGATAGCTGTGATAGGCTCCAACTGGAATAACATAAGTGGAAGATAATGTAAAGATGATTGGATGGTATCACCGTATTTCTGTACTGCCAGGGTTTTTAGAAAAACTTATGCTATAGTTTTTAATACTGTCAGAAAACCGCATTAACAGTATTGCCAGTCTTTTGCCAAAGTGAAATACAATGTTGTATTGAGGTCAAGTATTATAGTCCACATGCATGAAAACACCAGTCTGCTGTATTGGCAGCGAAATCCTTTCTGCTGTGTTGTGTCTTTGAAGCAACAACTAGAGGTTTCCCTAGTGACTAAATAGTCATTTTTACAAATAAATAACTGAATAAGCAATGAAGTAGTCTAAACTAAAACACTATAAGTGTGTATAATCTTAGCCTTAGTAGCACTGGCCTTCTTTCCTTATAGGTTATTGTCAACATGATTATAATTAATGTGGTTTTTACAGTGATCAGATCATCATACCATACCACCATACCAGTTTACTCTGACATATCAATACTGAATATGATCCAATAGAAACAGTTCGTTTCTTATCTATGTTTTTTAATTTATAAACCTTTCTAGTAGTGTCCAGCCATCACTCACACTGCATCAGGATATTTGCGGACATTGAGACGTTTCTTAACATTATGTTTTGTGAAACTCACTAGGATTATTGTCCTGGTTAAAAATTAAAAATTCTTGTGATGTATTTTGGCAGTAGAGGAATCAACCAGATTTGCCCTGGCTTCTAACTATATAGTTGCTGGAATACAGCTGCCGCCTACTGTAGTTAGAACTAGACATTATGACATGGCTAAACTTTTAAAAATGTTTTAATTTTCTTGCCACATATTTGTATTTATACATTTAGAAATGTAGCAAATTTAATAGACCTTTTAAAATTGTTCTTTTCTTGATTGTTATATCTTTCCATTGACTGATAAGCAGTCAGGGTTTAATTTGAGGCACATTTTCCACATGGATCACTGCATATCAAAATACACATGGCAACAAAAATCAGAGGGAAAAACACTGTCTCCTTCTCTTTGCAGTACAATGCCACCATGTGGCTCAAAATGTGTGTTGGCGCATCCAAAGTGCTTCACAACAATGGAGATGGCTGCTGTAATGTACATTTAGGATTATTGATGCAGAATGATATTTTTGAGAGGTTTAGCTGCCAGGACCAAACCTCACATGTTTGATTTCCAATTTATTTTTAAAAATGCAGAACAATACTAATCCAGCCAAATGATCTGATAACCTATGTGCAAAAGTTTTAATCTTTACTCATGTTACGTTCCCCTGAGGGGGAAGTAACAAAAGTGACCGGGTCAGAAAAAGGAGTCAAGGAGGCAAAAGGGTTAAATTAAAGAGTTTTATTAAAGTTTCAATTTATACTAACTAAAAGAGACGGAAAAGCCGCTATCACCATTTAAGAAAACAAACAAAACTCAGGCGTTGGTCAATAAAGTAAAACGTAAGCCAAAAAGAAAGAGCAGCTCACTAGCTGAAAACACAACAACAGCTCACAAGCTGTAACCACACTACTGGCACTCTGGCCCAGAGCTCACATTTTCCCTGGGCTTAAATCTCCTTGATTACTGACGAGAGTCAGCTGCACAAAAGGGAAAGGTGGCACCTCAGGCAGAAGAGGTAGTGTGACACGCCCACACAGGCACCTTCAGGAGGAGAGAGGCCCTGCTAGGGCCGTAACACTCAATTTGATTAAAATGCTTCAATTCTTCTCTGTTCAAGTCAAGATATTTCACATGCAAACACAACACAGGAGTAACGCAGTCAAATGGCATTGGTCAGGACAAATAATAATTAGACATACTGCAATTTTTCACATTTACAACATTAACTGTAAAACTGTTGGTAACCTGCACTTTGTTTCAGTTAAAGACTAAACGACCTTTATATGGAGTTGGCTAACCATCATCCTGTACACTTTATCATAAGCATATTTATCTTCATTTAAGGTTAATAGTGAGATTTTAGATTTCTACTAAACCCTTGTATTGTTAACTGCTGCTCCCACAGTGTGTCTTTTGGCTTGTCTCCCTCCCCTCACCCTCAACTGGTCAAGGTGGATGGCTGCCCCTCCCTGAGCCTGGTTCTCCTTTTTCTTTTTTCTTTCCAACTGTCTCCAAGTGCTTGCTCATAGGGCGTTTTGTCTTTATTTTGGTAGTATCTTTGTTTTACATATACTGTATAGTGCCTTGAGATGACTATTATTGTGAATTAGTGTGATATAAATACAATTAATCTGAATCTTTTACAGTGAGATAACAAATCTTTCTCATAAATTCTAAACTGCTCACGTAGACATGGACCACTGGGTCATCTGTGCATCAGTGTTACATGTGTGACACCTTGCGTTGGATTGAATTTGTCCCATCAGTGAGGTCTTGGTTTGCCAAATACACAGCTGTAAGTGTTCCCAGCTCCAAAAACATATTCTGCCAGCATGAAGGGCCTTTTCAATAATACAACACTTTCATATTATATTCATAATGTGCTACAGTGAACAGTGAGCCCAAGTCTGCTGGGTTTAATTTAACGTAATTTTAGGGCCTAATTTGGCTTCCTACATGTCAGTGGTAATGAAACGTTTGTATTTGATCTAGATACCCTCCAGTTAGATTTTCAAGATTTCGAGATGAACTTTGTGCATAATATTAAATTCAAAGAGAAAAATAATCCCATGGCTTTTAATTGTGCAACAGAAAAATGAAAACTTAGATATCAAAGAGGTGAAAAAAATACAGGGGAGCTATTGTAAGATTTATAATGGCCTACTATTATTTTTCTTACCTTAATAATATAGTCTTTTTATATATGAAACACTAATAACGAGTGCCACTTACATGTGTACTGTAAATCCTTATGGTCATTAACTTAACTAGTCAGTGCTGAGAGTTTCTCCAAAGACTGAACTAACTTCATAAAAACTTATTGCTATACGTTTTAATAGTGTATTGTATCTTCATGTACACTAGATGGCAGCAAACAGCCATACTACCCCACTTTTCAACTCATCAGTTTTACGTTTATCAAAGAGAATGAAAACAGTATTCTGCCTTTTTTTTAATATCCTAATTTTGATCTTATTTCGTTTTTGGATTTATACTTTACAGAATGGATAAAATGATTTTCTCTTCCTGAAGTAAAACTGTCCAGTCAAATAACCTATTCAACCAGAAAGGAGTGTGGTAACTAAATCAAAATGACAAAACTGATAACTGACATCTCTGTGATGAGCAAAATTAACATCAAACGGCGGTGTGTTGTTTCATTCAGCTTTTTTCATACCTCGAGAGTCGAGTCTTCATGAGGTATAAATTAAAAGCATTTAGCCAGTTTCACAAGAAAATCAGAATGAAGTCAGTTTATCGGTATAGCATTGAATGAGCGTATTGTGGTACTGCTGTTTAGGATTATAATACCTCTGAATGCCTATGATACTTAAGTATGACCTTAACACCGAAGTTATCAAATGCAAGCTAGCATAGCTCTTTTTAGGTTGATCTCAAATCATCAGTCATTCTTTCTGAAGGCCCCCTTTGTAAGCATAGGAATGCCCTGTGTATACTCTGAAAAGGAAAGCAGGCTTCCTGTTCTGATATGCACGCTCCTGCTGTTCATCTGTTTAATTGTAAGTGACAGAAGGATTTATAAAGAACTATGTCTGATAAAGATGCCTTTCTGATATTCCCTTAAAGAAGACACACACAACATGTAGTCCTAATTGTTAGACTTCTCATTAGGGCAGTGTCATGGGACCTCGCTGGATAATGAAATAGCTGTAATTCTTTGACAGTCGTCTTGTGTGTCTCCTGATCGTACGTGAATATTGAGCAGCTTGTGATAATTTTGCAGCACAACTGGCTATATTGCCTCCAGCCTATATAAATATATTGACGACTTCTGCGCACCAGATTGTGTATAGAGATTCAGTGGTTGTCAAATATTTGGAGCAAACATCTGGAAAAATCTATCTTATATTGTGATATTTCAGTAGTAATGATCAGTTTGTTATTAATTTTTATAGCGCTATACAAGTAAAATTATTATAAAATTAGGAACTGACAAAGATGAACTGCATGAATCTGCATGATCCTGAAATATAAATCTTTATAGCTCTTGCCATCTTACTCCTTAAAAGTAACAATATGTTTAAAGCCTGGATGGTTTAAAACACAACTGCTTTATAAATCAGCCATTGCAGATACATCCCTATTACCACGGTGTACTCACACTTCGCTCAATTGTACAGCAAGAACAACATCACTCGTCCCACCTTTGGCCTTAACATTACACAGCACACAGTACAGATAGATGTTCATATGCTGCTCATATTGTCTTCCAGCCACACTTTTAACTTCAAAGACTTGCTCACCCTTGTGTCTCAGGAGGAATGGAGGCACCATAGCAGCCAGCTTTCACTGCCTTGCCATGGTTAACTATGACTGCAGGCTGGAGCACCACCCCATGCCTTCTATACCGGAGTGGAGGTGGTGGAAGGGAGAGTTGGTGTCCTGTACCTCCACAGCACACTGGTTTGGGCCATACCACTGCAGAATCTGACCCCTGCATTATGCAGCCTATTATAAGACTACCTCTCTGCTTGCAGCATAGGTAGTCTGCATACTGAGTTGTTCTTGACGAGGATGGCTAAACATAGATTTTTAATGAGAATATCATCCACTGTCTAATCATAAAGAAGACTAGGTTTGCATATCAGATGGAGAGTTTTTAAAAAGAAGGTTTTAATTGCATAACTTTGAAAGGGAACATCACACGGTCTAAAATCGATGAAAATTAAACTTTCTCTCTTTCTTTTTAGATTTTTAAAAGATGTCAGCGCCTGTGATGTATTTGTAGACACATTCATGCTCTGCTCAGGTCGGGAAAGTGTCCTCCTGGTTGAAATGGTGATGTTCAGCTCAAAGGAACAATGTGGTGGATTTACTTTATTATGAACAAAGCCTTTGTCTGAGGTGCTCACATACTGAACAGGGGTCCAGAGTCCAGGAGCAGCTTTGAACTATCAGGTCAAAGACATCACAGAACTGACGCACTGTTTCGCATTCATCTTGTACCTCACACAGGAGGCCCGTCACATTTGTCCTTTTGATTGTTCTCCATTTCTTTAAAGGTCTGGCTGGAACCATAGGTCATCTGGAGGCTTTTATGTAGAGAAAAACAAACGCTGCGCTCTTACTTTTGCTCTACATTTTTTTGGGTAAGAACTGCACAGGGGTGGCGGCTTCCATGTGTTAGCATCGCTCCCCACGGCAGAAAAACACAATTGAAATTACAGCTTTAAACCAAAACAACAGATTATCATTTCAAATAAAAAAAGCCCACATTTTAATTGAAAAATAGAAAAGGCTTTGCTCTTATCAATAGAAAGGTGGGCTTAGATATGAAATCCTCCGCCATGAAATATGCAAAGCAAGCCCACCACAGAGAATAGCTGAAAACACAGGTTCTTTTGATGTTAAGTCCTTTGGTTGTGCATGTCTTCATTCAACTAGCCCGTGGATGTTTTAACCTTCTGTAAAACTTGCTCCAGCACCGCACTCTCCCTCTCTACATCAGAGTAATGTGGGTCTGCAGATCTGCCCATGATTTTTATTTCATGAACACTGTATTTCTCTTTGCTGAGGTTTATAAGTGCCCACCATAGCATTTATTATTCTCAGTTCACTATCCCGGTTATGATTGTTGACACCAACAACCTGTTATGACTGCTGTTAACATTGCAGGCGCTTTTTCTGCTTTGGCTTTCTCGCACAATGTTTTGATGGCCTCATTTCTGTTTTATTGACTGGTTTAAGCTGGGCATGGTTCGCTAACTTAATTAATTCTTAAAATACAACAACAAAAACCCTATTGTGGACACTGAATTCTTATCAATAAAATAAGAAGTTAGTTTATCTGCAGCTAAAAATTTTTCTACACGCAGACAGGCACATACACATCCACTTGTCTCTCTGTCTCACATAAACAAAGTAATCCAAATGGGACTAATAATCAATCAGCCGTGGAACACGTATCCTTTGACTCCAGGCTATTATTGCTTGGGTGAGCCTATGTGTGTTGTGCAGTATTGACTGCTTGCGTTTTGATAATCCATTCTCAGATGAGAGGAAGCATATGAAGCCACTGAACATCATAAAGGGCTAGATGAAACACAATGCTTCACATGCTAGAGCAGATAATTACAGAAAACATCACCTTCACTCACTCTGTACAATTCCCTCCTCCTCCTCACTTCCCTTGTGATGTTACAGAGGTCTGCTTTGGGAAGTGTAAGGACCAGACAAAGTCCCAGCATTGAACCAGACACTGCTGCTCTTACAGGCTTTCGACGCTCCCAAAGCAAAAACTCGGGATTAGTTAGTATTCACTGGACATAACAAGGCCTTTGATGTAGCCAGTATTCTCTTTACTCACCAGGAGCATCAACATTTAATGAGACCTGATATCAGCCTTTTTAGGAGCTGTGAATATTTCAGATAAAAGCAAATTGTATTCACCAATACAAACAGACTGTGAGGTGGTCAGAGGTTCATTGTCACCTGTGTGTTCCAAGTGATATACTGGAGCTATGCCTTTGTGTAATGGGATATGTTCATTAAAACAGACCCATTTCACTCCCTCTTAATCAGCACCACACATGTCATGGGAGCACAGTGCCTGGAGCTAAAAACTAGTGCATAATTTATAACTCCAGGTCAGGCTGTGCAATGAGTGCATATTATCTCAACAAAGATGCATTACTCTCCCATCATTTCATATTTACAATTATGTCTTGATGCAAAGTCAATTTAGCACACAATAGTTCAACAATCAGGCAGACTAGATTTCAGCATGTAAATATTAAATTGCACAGCGCACATTTCAGTACAGACTTAAATTAGATCCTGATAAAGGCACCTTTCCTTTCTCAAAGTCTTCAGCAGCT
>NW_024582411.1:2783542-2785713 GCF_018398535.1 Haplochromis burtoni
CTAACACAACTTATCTGTGTGTGTGTGTGTGTGTGTGTGTGTGTGTGTGTGTGTGTGTGTGTGTGTGTGTGTGTGTGTGTGTGTGTGTGAGAGAGACAGAGAGTGTGCAAGAAAGTGTCACAGTGAGCTGTGACACTGCAGGTGTTTAAACTGTGGTGATGTAATTGGTCACAAGGGGAATAGAAACAAGAGCTTCACAGTCCTTGATTTGATCCCTTGGTTATTGATTTCTCAGTCTGCTTCTAACAGAAATAATTGCCACATGTAATGTATTATTCAATTACAAGACACTGCTCTCAAGTTTGGGTTTGATGGTCCTTTTTGAATCGCTGAGACCTATAGATAATTCAACACTGTCAGCCTATTAAGCAGCGTGAATATTAATAGGTATGCGTTAATCCTGCCTATTTATTAGCAACCGTGACATTCACCAGCACTCAAAATTTCCCATTTTCAGCCTTTGTATAGTTGAAGGGAGCGGGGTTAACTTTCAGGCATACAATTATCCTGGCTGTGGTTTATAGGAAGTGAACTTACTTTAACTGTCCTTTGAAGACAAATCAGAATAATTAACACCACCCTATTGTTCACATGATGCGTGTGTATGGGCAGCCTAACAGCAAGAAACATTTGCAGTTCTATTTTTCTATATTTATGTGGCAATATTTATGAGGTTGCTACTATTTCATGATGATGGGGCGGGGCCTCAGTATTTGTTTATGGTGGAGTTGGTTTACGTTTTTAGCTGTTTTTTTATACCCTCAACAATGATGCAATAAATGATAGATTTAATAGGTGAGAGCAACCAGTGGTGTTGACCAGCTTCCCTTCTGGCTGATGATAATACCGAGTGCTTCATTCAGCTCTGAAGAAAAATCAGTAATCGTGTTGAAATCACTAGCTCGCCAAAACTGTGCAGCACTGTGTGACACAGTTTTAATGATCAGCCATCCAGCACTTGTTTACAGCTTGGCTTCCCAGTTATGTTCTGTTAATACCCACTCCTGTTAATATTTATCGTCAGTCTTAATTGGTTTGATGTCACTACACTGGCGCTGTTGTCGGCTTGCTTGTTGAGCTGGCCTCGGTGTTGTTTCAAAGTCTTTATTATCTTGACAGTTGAGTCCTGTTCATTAAACTTTCACTTTCCATTTTCATCAGTGTGAGGCTGATTCTGTAAATGCAAGAGGGCTGTGGAAAAGTCAAACCCTGCAAGCGATCACAGGGGAGGTGCATAGTCTGTATAAATTATCAGGAATATGAACCCGATCGAAGATGTTAATTGCACGAATGCTTAGTTATGTGGGGAATTGCCGTGCATTTCATGCAGCGATAATAAAAATGAATTTTTGAACAAAGGGATCTTAAAATAATATCTAATCTACAGAGAATAACCACATCAAACGAATAATTCAAAGCTTTGAATTTTATCTTTGTGGTCCGAAATGTTAAGCACTAGCCTTGTGAATATTGTACTCGATTCAAGTTTGTCAAAGGGAAAAAACAAAACCAGAGTTAATTAACAGTTATTACGGGCCTTTTCAACTTTAATTTGACTTTCAAATATTAGTTCTTATATATAAACTATGCTTCTGGCGTCTGCAAATTAGCTTAGTGTATCTCCTCTAATTAGGCCTCATTGAACCCAAGCTAACCCACACACAATAACATAAATAATTCAGCAGCATAAGATGCATTTAAGAGTATTCATTAGCTTGCATTTCATTCACATTATAATAATTTGAAACACTTCACCTTTGCAGTTTATTAAAACAATATTCTTAGGTCAGAAGAAAATTCAATGATGAGGTGATCATGAATATTAAAATGAGAGTAAATTTAATGGATTTCATTGGGGTTTGGAGAAGTTCTCGTTATGAAACAAGATGACAAGTTTGAGTTCCGAAACTCAGTTTGTTTAAGTCGTGATAATATATAAATAAAATATATAAGCCATAATATTTAAACTATAATAATTAATTTTAAAGGTCTGTATTATTACTATAAATTAGATTGAGCTTGATTGACCCACTCACTTGTCAATGGACTCTGTCTCTCTCTCACTCCCTTTATATCTATCTATCTATCTATCTATCTATCTATCTATCTATCTATCTATCTATCTATCTATCTATCTATCTATCTATCTATCTATCTATCTATCTATCTAT
>NW_024582411.1:2785733-2791813 GCF_018398535.1 Haplochromis burtoni
TATCTATCTATCTATCTATCTATCTATCTAAATATATATATATATATGAGAGAGAGAGAGAGAGAGATGGATAGATATAACAGATCACTGTGACATGTAAAACAATGTTCACAATAGTTAATCGATTAACTGACTCCTGTTGTTCTTGCCCAGTAAATAACCTCATATAAATGCCACTTTTTGTGTCAGTAATTTAAAAAAAAATAAGGTTTAGAAAAACCTGCCCCTAAGCCAGCATGCTTTTGACTCCTCCACCCACTTGCCCTCCCATTTCCATCCTCCTGCCATCTTTTTCTGTCAACAGTGATTTTGCCTCTTGCCACTGATCAAACGCACCTGCCAAACCCTTCTAACATTCCCGAGCATGTTCACTAATTACCCACAAAGCCTTGCAGATTTATACTCCTAATGGGGAATTTGCCTCAAATCGGGGGCAGGGTTGTACTGCATTACAATGGTATTTATTTGCTCATTTGGGGGAGGCCCTCTAGGGATAATGTGATTATAAATGTTTTAAGGCAAATAAACTTGTTATTTTTTCATGACTATACTGTTCTGAATAAGTATCAACCCCTTTGTACTCTTCATTTTTCAAAGGCTAAAAATGACTACAGAACAAAAAAAAAGACATTGTTATAATTATGTCTTGATTTACATTGTTAAAGGACTTGAACCCTACAAAGGCATGGCAACATCATCAGGGAGATCAAGAACAAAGCTTAGCGCTTTTAGAGTCTTCTTGTTTCAGTGTAATTATAAAAAAGAGCCTTTTAACTGTACAGTTACAGGATACAAGATGGATTATGTATTTAGCAAATTGCTAATTACTTTTATGTTTAAAACACTGCAGTTGGTACAATGGATACCACACACACACACCCTCAAATAAAAAATAGCATCAAACCCACAGCCATCAATTTTAATGCGTTTTGTAAGAATCTGAAAGTTGTTTATTTCCCTCCTCTGAGTTATTTAATGGTAATATGCTTCCAGATTAATTTAATAGTGTTAACAACAATAAACTCATATTTAGTTGTGCTTGAACTTGAATTGTGCTGATAAAGCAAATAGTCCCAGCAGTTTTAATGTGAGTTAGGTTTACAACAAATATAGATTATTGGATGATATTAACTATATGCTGATATATTAAATCTGCATTTATGATAGCCGCTAAATGACCATTTAAAATGTAAAGCAGATGTTGGCGAAACACTTGCTGTGGTAGAAGTGACTCATCTGTCAATCAGAAGGTCAAGGGTTCAATCCCTGACTATTTCTGCCTGCATGTCAAAGTATCCTTGGGCCAGATACTGAACCCTGAGCTTCCTATGTATGCATCCATGTGTGTGCACAAATGCTAGACAGCTTGTTTAGGTATAGATAAAAGGGCTGTATGTGTGATTGGATGAATGAAGCTTTCAGTGTTAAATTATAATCGAAAAGCACTATATAAGAACAAGCTGAGTCAAGCAGAGCTTTAAGTAATCCACAACTTGCAGTGACAATAAAACAAGTGTATTGTCATAATGTCTTTGTAAAGACCTTTAATAAAAAACTTCACATAACAAATGTTAAATATATATGAAATCGGCAAATAGATCGCATTTTTAAATCGCCAAATCTCCATATTGATATCAGTCGTAAAACTCCAATATGTGTCTGACTTAAGTGCGCACACTGTGTTTATCTGTTTGTTTCTGCGTCCCTAAGCCTGGAGATAAATGTGGTTGTGGGTTTTTGTTACATTTTTTTTCCAGCCACAAATACTTGTGCTGAACTGTTTTCATGGCAAGTAAATGCAAGTAAATTTTTGTTTTTAAATCTGTCACCTGGTCACTGTCATTAACATTCAGCTGGGCTTAATCGTTGTCTTGCAAAGACATTCCTTTGCAGTACATTTTTATATAAACTCCATACCTAGACAGTAAAAAATGTAGGTGAATATGTGCGTACGATATGAAAATACTATTTTCCAGGTGTGCTTACTCATGCAGTTTATAATTTACATACTTTAGTAAGCTAAATTGTGTAGCTTATTGAACATGAAAGACTTATTAATGTTTGCTCTGAAGGGGTTGAGGTCAGCTGAACTGTTGCTTCACATGTAAAAACATTTATTCATCTTGAAAAAAAGTCCAACTGAGCCCTGAGTCTGGTGGAGACCTCACTATTGAGGGCTTCATCTGGGTCTAGTCAGTTGGTATAAGCATCAAATATCATTTTGTCAGGAGAAAGCAGTCACTAGGGAGAGTGTTTACTGCCTATCCATTTAAAAGAGAAGCAAGTTTTCCTCAAGCCTGCTGCTTTCTGCATGGTTAGTTCCCCAATGCTGCTCTAATGGAAGGCAGCCCACTCTGCCAGTTCTCAGCAGCGGTAACAGCAGCATCGCGTGGGGAGAGCATGAACGTGTTTGGGAGAAGTGCTTGAATGCTCCTCAAAACAAACAAGCCTGACTTTCTGCTTCCATTGTTAGTAGAGAGGACAAAGGAAACATGAGAGCATTAAGATACCCAATTTTAAGTCAGTATTTTTTTTATAGATTAATGTGCAGTTTGAGTCTATTCATCAGTCTGTTCCAATTATTACCAGATTTCCCAGTTTTAGCGCAGTTTATTTATTTATTTTTACAAGAAGAGTAGAATCATAATAGATCTGAGGCCTCCTTTGCTAACTTTTATAAAAATTTTTAAATCCAATCATAACCTTTTATTAGCATTTGTCCTCCTGTTCAAGCAGTTGTAAGACGTTCTTCTGTCTGTGGATGTCTGTAGCAGTTCCATCAAGACATTCAAAAAACACTTATTTTTTGTGAACTTTGCATGTTAAATTTTCACGACAGTCATTCAGACACTCATGTGAATGTACTCACGCTTTTACAGCATTGGACCAGCGTTTTTAATTTTATCCACATTGGCACTTGTGTCTAAAATGTTCATTGGATTTGGAGAAAATGGAAAGAAGAAGTGTGGACCAAAGGTGTTGAGCATGGGCACGTACTTACACATGAGGAATAGCAATAAATGGAGATATATATTTTCAAGACCAACCTATTAACATTGTGAGAGTGGAATTGCCCAAAGTCAAGATTACAAACAGGTAATCAGTGTAAGGATCTCAGAACTATAGATTGAAAGTGGATGATCTTTAAAAATACATGATAAATTCCATTTATTTAATGCCTTCTTCAACCTCATGCTGTCCTTTTTTACAGCATGATTTTGTGTGATTTTCACAGAGCTCATATGCAGAAGTCTCTTTTTGGTTTCTATTTAAATGATGGAACATTATCAAAGTAATTGTGAATGTTTTTGAACAAAGTAAGTCACATAAAGCAATTACAAATTGTTGGTTAAAAATAAGAGAGCTGGGGTGTTAATTGTTAAATTTACTCAAAAAAGTGCCTCAACAAAAACGTAAAAAATAAAATAAAACCAACATACATACACCTACCTGTATACGGCACACATACAACCAGATTTTTTTTTTTCCAAAGGATGTTGTCAGTAGGTGAATAAGCAATGGAGACACCGCATCTGTAACCTGCCATGACTGATCCCCCCCCAGCCTGTCTTCAAAAGCAAATGAAGAGCCTTAATAACAGCTGCCATAACATGAGATCTTTTTAAGTGAGACTCCCTCCTTCCTTTACCAGCCTACTCCCCGGTGAGGATAAACCCGCTCTTTACCAACCAGCAACCGAGCAACACCACAGCTTTGTCTCCCCCCTCCCCTGCAAAATACAAGCAAACATTACACTCTTATTCATACCAGAGATAATAAATGCTATGCTAAACAATATCCGGTAATAATTTATGTGCAATTCCTTTGACAGTGGAACTGACAGTTGCAGGGCATTTACTTCCTTTCCTGGCCATTTAGGTCATTACATCCAAGGTCTCCAAAAAGATCTTCTTTTGCCTGATACAAAGTCAGAGTTAAACAATTAAGCAATTAATTCATCATTGAAATTATAACAGAATTTCCTCTTTCTTATGTATTTTTTTCCATAAGCAAGAAGAAAATCTTCTCAGTTATTGTGTTATAAATGCAGCATAATAACATTTCTGAATATATTTGATGTATAAGCTGTAATGTTAATGAATAGTACAAGTGTTGGATCGAGAATTGTGTCAGCGTTGACCAGATGGTGGAGCCAAAAACTCAGAGGAGAACTTGCCGGATTTCTAATTTGTCCTAATGCAAGTTTCTTGGATGGCTCTGTAGTTTGCAGCGACTTTGTGTGTGTGTGTTCGCGTGTGTGCGTAGGTATGTGTGAGTGCGCGTGTGTATAAAAGCAAGTGTATTTACCCTTGACTAAAAACACTCACTTGAGAAACAGAGAACAGGGCTCATTTTCTAACCAACCCCATCGGCTGGTTCTGGGCTATGGATGAATAATGGCTGAATTCAACTGTACTGAAACAGAAACACATTCCACACACTCTGCAAAGCTAATAGCCAGAGCAAAACAACCACATGTGAACATTTACAATTAAGAAAGCTCAGTGATTGAATGTCCGGGTGACTGGTAAGTCACGCTTCGGAATGAAATAAAATGTTGCTCCTGAATATTGCTGAATGCTTCACAAAACCCTAACTATGTTTTAGATGTGCCTCAACACTGGGAAATGAGTCAATTTGACAAGGGAGCAGCATTTGTTTGTGGTGAGAGAGCACAGGGAACATAGGCATTGACATGTCAAGAACGAAAATTTCTGTGATGGTAGCACTTGGCTTAAAAATTGAAATTCAGACTGTATGTTACAATATTTCCTAAGATGCAACTCTAAATTTTGGAGTTTTATAAAATATATTCTTAAATTCATATTTACATATTTAGTTTTGCAACATCTGGACAATAGCAGGTATTTTAATAGTGCTTTTTTAAAATTATTTTCCAGTTTATTGTACAACATTTGCTTTGGCTTCAGTGCATTTTTCCAGACTGCCCATATTATTGTCTGAAGCTGTTTGATGCACAAGACAGGCACAGAAAATGTTAAAATATTGAGGCGATGAGGGGCCAAAACCTCAAACTTGGCCTGCTTCCACTAGGGATGATATAGATATGTTATAATAGAACATATTTTACATTAAGACTCCCACCTGAAAGTTTTCACTTCATGGTGAAGAGGTAAAAATATCCCTGAATGATCATGAATACCTTTAAATAAACTTCCTTTTAGGAAGGTGAAAGATATCCTTTCTGTGTATTTTAGCCTAAATGGTGACATGTATATATGCATATATACATTCTGATATCTAAAATAAGAGTTTCACATGGTAAACTGTTTTAAAACAGATAAGGACACTGTTTGTAGTGCATTTTCATTAAGTACTTATGCATAGTCTGTTTAGGTTTGTTTAAGAGGTTTGCAAACCCTCATGTAGTGCCATGGAGAGAGTGAGGAGAAAAATATTTGAGGCAACTGAAAAAGGCCGCACTGTTAACAAAAAAAGTAATTTAACCTCAGAGAGCACAGGCATGGGACTTAAAACACCAAAGTTACACAGCAGATCAGCACCTCCTGTGTTCTGTGAGGTAAAATGACTGGCTTTGTCCAAAAAGTCTGATGGCTTTAAAGAGAGCAAGTTCTTTTTTTTCTGTGTTGTTTTTGAAAATCAGCTAATTTTTTCAGCTGCTGCCACACTCGCACCTCTAAACATCAAGATATTTATTGTTGGACTGACACTGAGATTTAAGTGGGGCCTAATACAGAGTGGGGGTTGTGTTAAAAAAAAGGATAAAGAGGTTTAATGCAACATTTAATTAGAGCAGCAGCAGCATTGTATTATCCTTTATCTTGTTCGACGAAATGTAAGTGTATGTAAAAAATCTGTATACTGCCCAGCTGTTAATTGTTTGCTGCACATTAGAAGGAAAACAAATGCATTTTATGGAAATCTGCCATTAATGAGTGTCTTGTCAAAGCTATAAATAATAACTTGTTGAGATCTATGGGCAGAAATCTGTGCCATCAGAAACTGAATTTGAATAAGTAAAATTCGAATTTGAATTGCTCGGATTGAATCTGAATTGTAACTTGAATAAATGCTTTTACAAACTGAATTTGAATTAG
>NW_024582412.1:0-50583 GCF_018398535.1 Haplochromis burtoni
GAATAACTCACACAAGTACAATAATACAAAAATCACAAAGAACTAAACATGCTGGGTCAGGAGACCCAGGAACCTGACAATAAAATATAAAATGGATACAAAAGCTATACACAATATATATCTTGATGCGTAAATATGCAAATGGAAAATGTTTTTCATCACAGTGGTGCACATTAAATAAGCCAGAACAACTAAGACACACAAAAGACCTTGAAGCCTGGATGTGAATAAACCTGAGTCACCACTGCACAGTGTCTGTAAGGGATTATTCGAATAAGACTGTTTTATTGTCAGCTACATGTAATGAGAGTAATAAGTAGTTACTGCCTTCGTGTGTTGCCAGGCTCTGATTGTGGACCAGCTGAGCATGAGGATGTTGTCATCCTGCTGCAAGATGACAGACATCATGACAGAGGGCATCACCAGTAAGAGCCCATCACATTTAACTATTTCTTTGAACTGCGAGGCTTATTTTGTTCGTACCTGCGACTCTTTAACATGTCTGTGCCTGTTTCTGTAGTTGTGGAGGACATCATGAAACGACGAGAGCCACTGCCGAGCCTGGAGGCCATTTACCTGATTACACCCACAGAGAAGGTAGGGATACTCCTTCTTTTACCTATAGAGGCACATCCCTGTCAACAGGTATGCACTTTTAGAAGAGAGATCAGACAAGCTGCCATATTAAGCTGTTGACTTAGTCAAGAAAGATCGCTCATGCTTCTTAGTTTCCATGATCTATCTTTACATCCAAATTTCCTTTATTTGTTGAAAGTTGTACAGAGTTTATAATATACCTCAAGTTGAATGTTGCAGACCACGAAAGAGAGAGGCTGCAGAGCTTGGTCATCAGGGAGGGACTCAGAGTAACGGTTATCCCTCAACTGAAAGGTGTCAGTTAAGGTAGTTCTGGTATCTGATTAGGATGCTCCTGAATACCAAGCATTAGTGCCCAGAGCAGCTCTGGGACATTCTGAGTCTTACCTGGCTGATGTTCCCTTGGAAGAACTAGAGGTGGTGGCTGGGTGGAGGGAGATATAATAATAATGGATTGGATTTATATAGCGCTTTACAATACCACTATTCATTCACTCTCACACACTGGTGGAGGCAAGCTACGGTTGTAGCCACAGCTGCCCTGGGGCAGACTGACAGAAGCGAGGCTGCCATATCGCGCCATCGACCCCTCTGGCCAACACCAGTAGGCGGTAGGGTAAAGTGTCTTGCCCAAGGACACAACGACCAGTACAGAGAGCCCGGGGATCGAACCGGCGACCTTCCGATTACAGATGCGCTTCCCAACCCCGTGAGCCACGGTCGCCCCACGATGTAAATGTAGGCATCTTGGCGCAGACTGCTGCCCCTGCAACCCGGACTGGGCTAATTGGAATCAGAATCAGCATACTTTAGCAGCGATAGATGGATGAATTTTTCTTGGAGAAAAAAAAATCATTAATTTCTCTTAGAAGTGAAGAAGCTTCTCAGATGAGAGCTGAAACGTCTTCAAGAAACATAAAAAAGTCCAGTCGCTTTTCTTTCCACGCTCCTTAGATTCATGAATTTCAATCTTATACTTTTACACTAAAATAACTTCACAAATTAACAAATGGTTTGGGAAAATGAAAGTGAATATTCAAAATGTAACATGTGGTAGGGTTCTCCAAGGCAGGAAGGCCAGGCCAGTGCGGACTCTGGGACGCTGGAGAATGTAAACCCAGCTCATGGTTTGAAAGGGAAAGACTGACACGCACTAACCTCTACTTGCAGCTTGACTAGCTACCAAAATATTGATCAGAGAAGCTCACATTACAAAATGCACATATTGTAAGGATTATCCTTGCTTCACCTTATCTTGAAGATTAAAATACAGAACTTTCATCGCAACACATTTAACCTGTTTCTCTCTCTTCAGTCTGTCCACACCGTCATTGCAGACTTCAAAGACCCTCATTCATCTAAATACAAGGCAGCCCATGTTTTCTTCACTGACTGTGAGTACACGCAAGGACTTTACAGACAACCTTCTATTTGATATAGTGTTGATGCTGCTAAACAAGACTGTTTTGGATGTTGAGGGGTTTTTTAATTGTTGTAATTTTTTTCTTTCATAGATACGAAAACGAATGCTCTCATTGATGTTGTTACAACGTCTAATCCCACAGTTTCCTCAAAGTTCTTATAGTCACCTATTGTCTTCTTGTTTTGAAACACATGTGAACCGGTTTTATTAGGTCAAGTAAGAGAGGATCTTTTTGTACTAATAATCAAATATTCCCCTAATTTACAGTTTTTTGTAGACAAATTAAGTAGAACTATACAAAAGTAGTTATTTTTCTTTAAATATGCTTTATTCCTGCACTATTACAGGGGGTTACAGCTTCATAATAAGAGACTGAGTGGCTACGATGTTGCAGTTTCCCTTTAACAGAGTCACCTTGGCCTTAGAGGTGTCTTTATAGTGGAAGAATCTAAAGCTGCATCATGTTAAATGAAGGACGAGCTTCCATTGAAGCACTCTGTCAAAGTAATATGAAGAAGTTTAGTCAAAGATGATCTTTTAGAGACATCATAGGTCGATTCAAACTCTGGTGTTTAAGTGTATTTGTCTGTGAATGTGACTGAAACTAAGCATCATGTGATATTTTCCAGCATGCCCCGATCCTCTCTTTAATGAGCTGGTGAAGAGCCGGGCTTCCAAAGTCGTCAAGACTCTGACGGAGATCAACATCGCCTTCTTGCCCTACGAGTCTCAGGTAAACATACTGTGCAGCCCTGCATGGTGATGGTGCATAATGAAATGCAGAAAAGCATGTTTAATCTCTACAAAAAGATTCTGCATACCAATACGTATAATCAGTATTAAAGTTGTGTCCACTTGTTAAATGATGATGACCCTGATTTCAACTTCAACTGTGTCCTGCATTGGAGGAGCCTCTTGTCTTGAATAGACACAATCGCATCAATAACTATTAAGACATCATTCTCTGCTTCTGAAGGATACAGACAGCTCATCAGGAGCTTTTCATAGCAAGTAATTCAAACGTTGCAGCAAGATATTGATGACTGACCTCGTGTTGCGATGTGATCATCTCAGACGTTCACTTGGCTGAAGCTTTGTCCATTTCTGGTTACTTCTTGGGGCAATATGACAGCATTTCTCTGTGCTTGTCCCTGAATGGTCTTTTAAGAACCCTCTTCCGACATCTTCTCTATGCTGATGTGTTTAAATGAACCTATCCATAGTTCTAACCATGAGGTAGCAGATTACGATATATCATGTAGCTTCACTAACCCTAAAAATGTTGATGGCATCATCATCAAAATATTATCTTAAGATACTTTAATGGATGCCTGGATGTTAAGCTTTATTGTAACACCCGGGAGAACAGTCAACTCATCAGTTTATTGGACGTGAAGCAGTTTGGATGGTTTCTTGTATCTTCTGTGCTTGTATGCCTTTGGGACTTAAAAGAGCATTTTTGACATGAAAATGGTTAATGAAGTCAGACTTAACATGCAGTCTGACCAGCCACACCTGAGCATGCAGTTCAGGTAACAAAGTCCATGTGATGGGCAAAAGAAAAGAAATCCCCAATCCTGCTGTCTAATTGCAGTTTAGCTTTTTAAAGCACATCTGCATTTTCAAACATTTAGAACTGTGCAGAACAAAAACTTCCACTCAAAGTCCATAAATATGCATTATTGTCCTTAACTATTGCCTAAAACGCCAGAGCCAGTGGTTTTGGTCCAACATAGCTAATGACTCTTTTTGTTTACCATTTATAGAGATGGTTCTGGGACTCTGCATCCATTAACACCTACGTGTAGGACTAGAAATCAGGCTTTTCAAAAGGGACTGAAATCTGCAGTGACTAAGGTTATAATATAAGAAATCATGCACATGCATGGCTTTATAAACGATCAATTTAGATCAAGATTTGTGCCATTAATGCCTTCTTGTGCTATTTCACAGCACACTTTCCTACACAATGACTGAAACCCAGCTGAGTTTTATTGTCTGTTAGTGACAACAGAGAGAGAGAAGGAGAGGGAGAAAGATCCAGAGATGGAAAGCTTGAGCAAGAGCAGCTGCAGAGATCGATTAAGACAGGTGGGAGGAGAGAAATGCTGCAAAGGATGTGGGCAGGAATAGTAACAGCGAGGTTATTGGTCGGAAGAGTCAAGGATGGCTAAAGAGAGGCAGAGCAAGAGGACAGAGAAATGCACTCAGGTGGAGACTCGGCACAAAGCTGCTGACTCACCAGACTCTCTGTTTACTGCCAGACTGTTCCAGAAAGACTCACATTTATCACACTGATTTCTCTCCCTCCCACCTGCTTCCCCACCCTTTGCCTCCATCTTGTCTTCTTCTCTGCCTCTCTCTGTTTTCTAGATTCTTTTTTTAAAGTCAGGTGCACGTTCTTATCTTTGCTTTTTCCCTCTCATTTGCATTTACTCCATCCTTTTCTCCAACCATTTTACCCCATTTTTCCCTCCAGCAACCACCCCTCTATTTACTGCATCTCTCTCTTTCTGTCTGTCCTTTGCTCTCACAATCTAAAGATGCTTCTTGGCCCACAATGCTTTGCTTCCCTCTTGTCTACTATGATTAATTCAGAGTCAGTGGTTTTCTGCTTCAGGCAAAAATGCTGCCTCATAGTCCCGCCCACAGACTTTCCCAATTGGGCGATTCACATCCACACAGTGGGCTGCAGCCAATGGTGGCCGTTCTGAGGCAGGGGCCCTTCTGCAGCGCAGGAGTGTGGTCATGTGACTGTGGACAGATGGGTTGGGAGAAGGGAGTGGTAGTGATGCAGGAGAGGAGAAAAGAGAGGAGGAAGAGGATAGAAACGAATAGAGACAGAGGGAGGAGGTGAAATGATGGAACAGTAAAAGACAAAAGAGAGGGTGTAGGATGATGTGGTGAAGATCGAGTCGAGAAGACATTAAAGTGCAGGGGGATGAAATGGTAGAGACTGAAAAAAGAGAGGGAGAAAACATGAAAGCGATAACTGAGATCAAACAGTCGATTTGTGTAACAGCTGAAACGCATTAACACACACGCAGATGTTAAAAGCCTTGGGTCCTTTCTCCCTCTCTGTCTTGGAAATGCAGTTCAGTTTAATGCTTCTCAAGGAAGTTGTTTCTGGAGAAGCTTAGCATGAAGAAACACAGCTGTGCTTTTCCTCGCTGCTCTCTCTCTCTTGCACACATCATCACTGTGAGGGAGAGACGCCCGAGAGGGAAGCAAAGACACACTTAGGAGTGAAGGGAAAAAAAATCTTCTTATGCACATTAGGAAAAAGTATATCAGACAAATTAGTTCAAGAAGCTAGAAACACTCATGTCAGCACAGTTAGCTGAAGAAAAAAAACGACATTTCCTTGTATTTGTGTGTGCAGGTGTATTCTCTGGACAATCCAGATGCCTTTCACAGTTTCTACAGCCCTCATAAGACCCAGCTGAAGAACCCAGTGATGGAGAGGCTGGCCGAGCAGCTGGCGACGCTCTGTGCCACCCTGAAAGAGTATCCTGCTGTCAGATACCGAGGGTGAGCAAACAGGGGGCGGTTGTAAAACGTAAAATGTCTTTACATCTGTCATGCTTTGTTTTCCTTTATTTATCTTCCCTCCCGCTTCCCACTTTCCCGTGTCTGACAGGGAGTACAAGGACAACGCCACCCTGGCCCAGCTGGTTCAGGACAAACTTGATGCATACAAGGCTGATGACCCCACCATGGGAGAGGTGAGCTCACGAGAAATCAAAATGTTGTCACTTTAAATATCCTGCTTATTATTGTTTTCACTTAGCACATCATATTCTCGTTGTTTTAACCTGTGTCAGGGCTGTCCATGAGATCAGGTTACAGCTTAACTTGATCTCCGTTTGCTGTAATCAGTAAAACCACTGCACTAAAATATCCTCTCCAGGCTTTACTCTTTTAAGAAGTGCATTCTGAAAATCTGAAAGATTTAAAGGTAGAACTAAAACCTTCATGTGTAGAGTTTTTGTTATTGAATAATACAATAATACAAGCTGTATCAAAAAGAATAATCTTTTTAAATTAATGGACAAAGAAGCTTTTAAAACACATGGCTGAATATAAAGGTTTACACAAAACTTGTGTGTAATGCAAAATAATCATGCATGCAGTTGCAGTTGCACGGCTGAATTCTACACGAGACCGGATGCATGATTATCTAATTGTTGTGTGTCTCCCTCTGTAGGGTCCGGATAAGGCTCGCTCACAGCTGATCATTCTGGATCGGGGATTTGACCCCGTCTCACCTGTCCTGCACGAGCTCACCTTTCAGGCTATGGGCTACGACCTGCTGCCCATTGAAAATGACGTCTACAAGTATGAGCAAACACTGCTGTTTAAATTTTACTTGAGCATCATTTGCTTTTATTGTCAATTTGGCCATTGCTGTTTGGTTGATTCTTCTCCAGATATGAGACCAGCGGCATCGGAGACTCGCGTGAGAAAGAGGTCCTTCTGCATGAAGACGATGACCTGTGGGTGAGCCTGAGACACAAACACATAGCTGAGGTGTCCCAGTGAGTACTTTTCATTCTGTTCTTTATTTTCCACTCAGGCTTTTGATATCAAATTAAATAATTCTCATATGTTACTGTCTTACTTACTTACTTGTCACTAGGGAAGTGACACGCCAGCTGAAAGACTTTTCTTCCAGCAAGAGGATGAACACCGGAGAGAAGGTAAAGCCGACTCTGTGGAGGGAGGTGATGCTATGAGTATGAATGTAAAGTTTTGTGAAAACATTAGGGGTGTCCTGTGGTTTACGTCATCGCCGCTTTATTGGACATTAATCGTGTAACTTAGTGTTGTTTTTGTTTCAACAGACCACGATGAGGGATCTCTCCCAGATGCTGAAGAAGATGCCTCAGTACCAGAAGGAGCTCAGCAAGGTTTGTGTGTTTTTTGAGTCTGTGCATGCCTTTCTTTGTGTGTGCGTGTGTATACGCTGACCTGTTTTGTCTTTTTCAGTACTCCACTCACCTGCAGCTGGCTGAGGATTGCATGAAACATTACCAGGGAACAGTGGACAAACTTTGCCGTGTGGAACAGGTGAGACGGAAGCAGAAAGAGGGGACGAGGAGAGAAAACCAGAGGGAATAGGAGGTGGAAGTAGCAGAGGCGAGGACAAAGAGCACAGTGCAGCGATCGGGGTTTTAAAGTAAGACGTAAACAAGAGGTTTTCTGTTGCAGGATCTGGCTATGGGCACAGATGCTGAGGGAGAGAAGATCAAAGATCCCATGAGGGCCATTGTGCCCATACTGCTGGATGCCAATGTCAGCACATATGACAAGATCCGAATCATCCTGCTTTACATTTTCCTTAAGAACGGTAAGCAACAGACTGAATATAAATCACATGAAAATAAGACAGAAATATTTATTTACTTTCTAGTAAACTGTTTATACAAGTTAGTGTTATTATTATTGTCTTAAACATTTTTTATACATCTGTATAAATTGCCGTTGCTTTAGCTGATGTTTGAATTTTGAATCTAAGGGAAGTAGAGTACGCTCATTCTTGTGTGTTATTTAATGTGAGTGAGTGGGCCATGAAAATGTGGCGTTATTAAATATTTTTAATTGTCATTTAACATTTAAAATACAAAAGAAAAATGAATGCAACAATGATGTGGGTTGTTTTATTGAAGCAACATGCAGGAAGTTGGTGATATCAAAACAAACAATCTTTGTTTTACAAATCTTGTTAATATTTTGTGTATATTTGTGTGCTTAGGCATTACGGAGGAGAACCTCAACAAGCTGATCCAGCATGCTCAGATCCCCCCCGAGGACAGTGAGATCATCACCAACATGGGTCACCTGGGCGTCCCCATCATCACAGATGTGAGTGTCTCCTTATTATCAGCTTACTCATCCTTTCCTAATTCCTTATAAACTAAACTTTGAATACTTTCCTTAAATTAATTTTTAAGTAATTGTATTGTAGTTTTTGCCTTTTAATATTAACGCCAATAGAATGTAATGGAAATTTGCTTATATTATGTAATCTGTCACAGCACAAGTCTTCCCATCAGAGAAGCTGTCTGTGTCGTTTCACTTTAAAGCACAAACTGTGTGATGTTTTTCATTTGGACAGTCTGACCCTTGGACAAAACAGCCTAAGAAGATGGAAGTCAAACTACTTCACACTTCATAGATGTTGGGTGAAATAAAGCAGGCTAACAAAGAATTGTGAAAATATTGTATTTAGGCTTTTCTTTATTTACATTAAATTGTTAATTTGGTTACTTATATAACTGGTGGGTGATTGTGTATCATTGTATCTTTATCTGTATCACTGACCCTTAACCAACACAGAAATCACAACGTGACACATTTTGGGGACATCTCAAATGCAATTTCTTATGTTGTCACGCTTTGAATCCAGGTTATTTCCACTGTACTGCAGCACTGTTTGATGGGGCTTCAGGCGGTACACTTTTCAATAGGTGTTTGACAACATCAGGGTTGCTCCTTATCTTCAAGCCTGTTTTTGATTTTCATGGAGGAGCTCTCAAGGTGTCATCAGTCGTTTGGGAGTGGGGGGCTACCTCCAGGAAGGGAAAACAAGTATCATGGGCTTTTATGCAGGAATGACGGGTAGGTGGAATGTGAGTTGGTGCTGTGTCAGCAGTAATGGGGCTTGCAGTGACCTGCTGTGTTGAGAGATCCAACCCTCAGCTGTGGTCATGAAGTATGGGTAATGATTGATAGAGTAAGATTGTGGATTGAGTAGGGCTGGGCGATATGACCCAAAATTCATATCTCGATATTTTTTAGCTGGATGGCGATATAAGATATATATCTCGATATTTTTTTAAAGCCATAAAGTAAGAACAAAAAGAGAGTTCTTAGTCAAAGCTGTGTCCCAGATGTCACACAGGCACTTTTATTAACATACAGCACAGATGTACATGAAAAATTACTCAAAAATAAATTATGAGCATTCATTAAATAATAATGCTCCATAAATAAAAGAAAACAAGGTTGTTTTTGTGCTAAACAAAGAGCTCACAATTGTGCAGTCAAAATGTAAACTAAAAGACGCTGAGCGTAATAACAAAGACAGACAGATTTCACAGCTGCTCTGTTCCCAAGTTTTACTGTGTGACTGATAGCCTGGAGTTTGAAATCTGCTTCATAACCACGTCTCTTACAGGTGCCATTTATGGACTCCTTATACACACACAATACGGTAATATTACGTTGAAGCACAGTACGTATCACTCCGCGAAGGCTCTCGGTAGCCGTAATGCCCGACAATCTCATCAAGCGGTGCAGCTCCGTAGCTTAGCAAAGTCGTACTCAAAACATTTTGACAGATTGCTGAGCGCCGTGTACCACATAAAATCGGTTCGCGGCCATCAAGCACAACCAGAATTCATACATAAGGCGCGCTATCAACTTTTGAGAGAATGAAAGGATTTTAGGGTTAGCGCTGTTAGCTCGTTACGCGGTTAGCTCGTTAGCATGTTTAGCTCGTTAGCACGTTGACGCCGTCCAGCCCCACGCATGGGGCGATGCGCAGTAACTCGTTAACGGAGATTTGCCGTGTCCGTCTTGTCGCTGCCTGCAGCGTGAAGCGATGGGGGAGGAGGGGGAGTTGTCTTCAGTGAAGGCGAGGCGGAGTAACGTTGCGTAGAGACAAAAGTGGACGAAAGAGAGGCAAACTTGCGGCTCCACAACTATAATTATAACGTAACATAATTATAGTGTTATAATTATATCCTTTATATATCGATATAAAGGATATTGTCACATCTTATATCTCGTATAAAAATATATCGATATGTTTTTAAAAACTCGATATATCGCCCAGCTCTAGGATTGAGTTTCCTCCACTGGGTGACTGAGATAAGCCCAGCTGAGAAGCTCAGACCTCAGGAGGGATTGTGGAGCAGAGGCTGTGCTCTGTGCCACATGTGTGTTCCAAGAAACTGGTTGAGGTGGTTTGGGCCTGGTTAGGATGCCTCCTGGGCGTCTCCCTGTGGAGGTTTGGTGGGCACGCTCAACTGACAGACCCAGAACACACTGGAAAAATATATATCTTGTTTGTCCTCTGAATGCCTTGAGATCCCCTAGGAGGAACTGGAAAGTGTGGCTCGGGAGAAGGTTGTCTGGAATAGCCTGGTTAGTCTGCTGCTGCTGCATGTGTTGGCTTATTGCTTAAAGGGGCTATAATGCTGTCACTACGTTATGTCAGATAAATGCTACCTAAAGTGTGAATGCTCATAATAAACGTAGCTAAAGTTTTAATGAGATCGACATATGTACAAGGAATCGCTCATAGCTGAGGCTTCAGACTGCTTTAAACACTCAGTTTCATACAGTTCTTCCACCTCTGGCTGTTCAGCAGATGAGAGCAGATATTCCTAATATGGTTAGCTCAAGCACAAAGTTTTGGTTGTGAGCACAGAAGCCTCACCAACCTGCTATTTAAGCTCTGTTTCTGTGGGGGTAGCCAATCAGATGAAAGCTGTCTTTAAATGTAGACATTTTAAGATAAGTGCAGATTATTCTGACCTGTGACTCATGCAAAGCTACTCTAATACAATCCAAGAATAAAGCTACTAGTTACCTATTCGTTACTCTGAATATATGAACGCATTTGGAGATCTGTTCACATCAGCTCTGAGAGAAAGTGAAAGATGACTAGCATGTTTACACAGATAAATAATCTGTAGCATCAGGACATTAAGCTTTCGTTATCTAACGTCTAGCAGATCAGTTTGTGCTGTTTTTAATGAGTGCTCAAGGAAAGCGTCTTTTATTTCCACTTCCTCATCTATTCTTTCTTTTCTCAGTCCACCCTCCGCAGAGGGAAAAAGGTCGACAGGAAGGAGCGTGTGAGCGAGCAGACCTATCAGCTGTCCCGCTGGACACCACTGATCAAGGACATCATGGAGGTGTGTTTCTAGGCATTTTATTTTATTATGTGTTAAGAAAACTAAAGAGCTTTATATAACCTGCTGTCTGGCAGATGCATTGAAGTGTCTTAGTATTTTAGTTTCAAAAACATCTCAACTATAGATGCAGTCATTACTAAATTATGTATTAAAAAGTAGCTGTTACATACTTTTCACTTCTCATACATCCACAACAGTCTCAGTCAAACACCTAGTTGTCATCTACTATATTCAGGGTTGCACATAAGTGGTCCGCAGGTGCGCGTTCGCTGTCAAAATAAAAGACGCGCACCAGATAAGAAGTTGCAATGCGCGTTTGCGTACATATAAACGGCACTGTTTTTGTCCACTCGAGTGGGATTTTCACGGCATATTCTGCCCCACATCTTTGTGCGTTCATCATTTGTTTGAACCCAGCTCACCTCCTGGAACCACTTTTCCGAGAGTACGCGCTTCTTTTGGGGTTCGGACTCCTTCTGACATTTCTGTGGAGGTGGAGGAACACCAAAGTAATTGCTTAAAGGAGCTTCTTCAACATCTTTAAGAGTTCTAAACAAATGTCTGTCCTCCTCAGAAAATCTTATGTACGCAACCGCGCATTGCAACTTCTTATCTGGTGCGCGGCTTTTATTTTGACACACCTGCGGACCACTTATGTGCAGCCCCTTTATTTGTGCAAAGCTAATTCTGCAGTGGAAGTTGCTAAGAGATGGGAATTTGCCTATTTCAAGTGTGTACATGTACGTGTGAGAGACAGAGACAATATTGCTAACAAGGATATGTTTTATTTTTGTTCTTTTTCGTTCTCTTGCAGGATGCTATTGACGATAAACTGGACACCAAGCACTATCCTTACATCTCTACCCGCTCCTCTGCCTCCTTCAGCACCACTGCAGTCAGGTACATACAAACACACAAATGTATTTTCAAACAACATAGCATCTCATTTCATGGTTGTAGCATTTTCAAATTATGAAGAGAGAAATGGAGGTGTTGTATCAGTAGTAATTTGGGATGGAAGATGAGTCTGATGGGACTGAAAAGAAACAAGAACAGGGATGTGCTGCTGCTGCTGCTTTACCTTAATATGGAGAAACAACCATTTCTTGCAGTTACTTCCTGATTATGTTATTTCACTGCCTTGGATTTGTAGAAAATGGTATAAATTCAGCAGTACCTCCTTATACTCTGGTCCAGTCTGTGTGGATGCTGCCTATCCTGCATGCTCTCTTGCCTCTTTTAGTGTCCCTCCCCCACAGCTGCACACACACCCAGCATCAAGTACCTTGTTGTGGGTACTATCAGATAACAGCTGTTACGTTCAGAAAGTATTTGCAGGTGAAATTTTACTTCATCTTGCTTATTTGGTTTTTGCTCTGAACATAAATTGCCTATGTGTGATGTGATGCAGGTACAAACCGAGCCACCTGTCTGCAGCTCATTCCCTTCCTTCGCTCTAAAACCTCAACTCTTGTTTTTCTTATTCTAGCTAGTAATATTATCCTCTCACGGTGTTCTTCTTAGTCTGGTTAGGTTCCTGCCTGCTGTGGAAAATCTCTAAAATTTCACTGTATTGCACGAGGTGGAGAGCGACTGGGACACTGGAGGGCAAAACGGTACTGTGGTCCTTTGCCCTTCAGCCATCCTTCGAATGTCTTCGAGTTTAAATTGGCCAAAATGACAAATAGTTGCTGTGCTATCTGATGCACTAATCAGCGTTTATTTACGGCCGCCAGAGGCGTGTAGATTATGGCACCAACATGTGAACACATTCCTAACACTCTCCTAACGCTGAATTACAGGCCACCAACTCCTGCTTATCCAAATCAACCCTAACTAATGCTAGTAATACTACCAGAACTTTTCTGGTCCTACATTGTAAAAGTCCAGCGCTTATCTTTTCTTTAACTATGAATAACTTCTTATTCTTCACCTCCCTCACAGCAGAATTATTTACCTATCCTGATTTGAAATACAAATACTTTCTGTAAACATTAAGCCCACAGGGGAGGAAGGACAGTATTAAATTCATTTTTGATGTAAATGAAAATAATATTTCCAGAAAGCTAATATCTAGGATTTACTTATGTATTGTGTGTTAAATCAAGCTGGGAGAAAGGAGCAAACATAGAGCTATCAGAAGAGGTCTGGATAAAGACATGAAGAGCACACCAAGTTTTTTTTGTCCAAAAGAATAAAATGGAGTAAAATACCTGAAAATGGGCAGTGTTGGCGAATGTGTGGTAATATATGTGCAGATCGTGTTCATATTTTCTGGGATTTTTTCTTACTAGTTGGATGTGGTAGCAGAGATAAAGACATATTTGTATTATTTATTAGCAGAATGTTCCACTTGACCTCAAAAAACAAGACAGATACTTGTTCATATGATTAAGTGCAAGTAAGAAAGCACGTGGTTAAATAAAGAATCTTCAACAACCCCTGAGAGGATAAAAATAGTTCATGAAATCTGTGAAATGGAACAGTTGACCTTTTTCTCTGACACTTGTGAGTGTAAGGTTTGAAAAGTACTGGGGAAAATGGATAAACTACCAGTCTGTGGATGAAACTTTGGATTCCCCTGCTTCCTGGAGAGCTATATCTATGGATTAGACTCATGAAGACCTTCTGAGTATTAAAAAAGAAAGGAGCAGGATTAAATGAACATGGTGGACAAAAATGAACTGCTCCCCCTTTGCGTAAGGATGGGATCCACTCAGTTATGCTTTCTGTTGTTATCTTTACTATGGGATTAATACTTAAAAGTGACTGACGGCCTTGTCCTTTTGCTGTGTGAATAATTTCTTGTCTTTTTTTCTCTTTTTGTACATTTTCACAAAAATAAAGTAACAAAAGAATGTATTAATACTGTACTTTCATTGTTGTGTTGTTGTTTTCCGGCAGTGCTCGGTACGGCCACTGGCACAAGAACAAGACACCCGGAGAGTACCGCACTGGGCCACGTGTCATGGTATTCATTATCGGCGGCGTGTCTTTCAGCGAAATGCGCTGCGCCTATGAGGTCACACAGGCCAATGGGAAGTGGGAAGCCATCATTGGTGAGTAGTGTTGCAGAGGGTAGTGTAGGCTGCTGGGGTGGGTAGTTAGAGACACATCCATCGCCTTGAAAACAAAGTGGGTGTGACTCTGAGTGGGCATGTTTTCATGAGAGGTGGGAAATGCTGCGTCCTAATTCAGATTAAAGAGAGGCTGAAGATTCAGTGTGTGGTCTTTGATGGGCACAGATGACTTGTGACCTGGGACGTGGCTAAAAAACATTAAAGATGGGCAGGCGGAGAAACAAAGTCTGGAGTATAGAGGGAAATCTGACTGGAATAGACTAATAAACGTAGTTTTCTGAAACATTAAATGCGGTTTCATATTTTGGGCTTCATTTCAGTATTTTTACTTTTTTCAGCCTGTGGAAACAAAATGGAAATTTAGAAATATAGGCTCAAGTTTTATAAACGCAGCAGACCTCATTTCATCACACACATACAGGGCGGCATACATCCCACGTCACACATTGCTGTCACAGAAATTTCCCATCGACAGGTTTACACTGCAGCAGCTTTTTTTGCAGGATGCAATTACAGATAGCAGGTAGATTATTGTGTGCAGCATTTTGTGTTAAAGTAGCCCCTTTGTGTCATGTTCCTGTGTACTGTTTATTTGATGTCCTGAAGCTTTGCCAGCCAGTCTGTGTTATATTGTTATGTTAACTGAAAGTGTCTTTTGTTGTGCTCTGCTTCTGCTGTTGTCTTTAAAAACAACTGTTGTCTTTAAATTGCAGCCACGCCATGTCTTTCTCTGTGTCTGTGTTCCCAGTTTATTTGTGTTTGTGCAACTTGGTGTGAGTGTGTGTGTGTGTGTGTGTGTGTGTGTGTGTGTGTGTGTGTGTGTGTGTGTGTGTGTGCTCTGTATGACAGGTTGCTTGTTTTTTGATCCTTTTGTTTTCTGGAGAGAGCGAGTGAAGGAAGGGCGGGGGCATGGCATGTGCTGTGAGACGAGTGGTGAAGCCACTTCTGTTCCTCCACAGGTGCCACCCACATGCTCACCCCCACCAAATTCTTAAAGGACCTGCAGCATCCCGACTTCCGAGAGTCCACTAGGGTGTCCTTTGAGGACCCTGAGCCCTCAGCCGAGTGAGGCAGAGACAGATTGGGAGGGAGGGAGAGAGAAATCACACAGAAAAAAGTAAAGGCAGCCGTGCAAAGAAGCCCTTTCTGAACCTTCACAGCACAAGGGCTTTCTTCCTTGTTCCTTCTTCTTTGAACACTCAGTACTGTTTTATGTAACTCCACCCTCCTCCTCCCCACTTCCTCAGGGATGGATGCCCCCGACATTTCCTCACTGCATGGACTGCTCCATCAGACTCCCTATGTATCAGTAACTCAACCGCGACTCCGTCATGTGTTTCAGACTGAAACCATAACTCCAAACAGGTGTATTCTCGCAAAGTCTCTCAGCTTATCCACAAATCCAGTGCAATAAACATTTAACATTTCAACTACTTAAATTAACTCTAAGATTTGTTGGAGCAGTCTTAGCTCACATCCTCACAACGCTGATGTGATGATGGCATGCGTATCACACTTCCTGTATCCTGAACTCTGTGCTGATCAGCGGCCATGCCTGAGGAGGTCGTGAACCCATCCCTGCTGCCTCCTCCCATCATCTCTGCAGGGTGGATTAAATCGCCCCGTGATGGGCACCCAAAGGCCCTTTGATCTTGTTTAAAACTCACTCCAGATTTAATCTGCCCCAACATCTTTATCAGTTCCTCTGATTTATTTTTATAATTTGCCCTTTACATACACCAAACAAACACCTTTTTTTGTTACTGGTTTCTTTCCGGATTGGTCCTTGAGTTGATGTTGGGTTTCAGAGACACACTTTATCATTTCTTTTCTGGGTTTTTTTTTTGTGTGTGTGTTTTTGTTTTTTAATCCTTGTGTATTTTTTTTCTTTGTTTTGACCGCCTGACTTTGTCCACTCAGCTCACCATCACATGCTCACATGGCTCATGACCTGTCTGCAGAGGATGCTGGACTTTAAGCGAATGTTGTCATGATGATGGAGATCTGCTGACAAGCAGGGCAGCTGGGTGACAGAGGAAACCAAGCGACCAAAAATAAGTTCATATGCATTCATATGAATATTTGCCTTCTGTAGTACCGTCACAACTCCTCTGTGCGGACAGTCTGAGAATGTAGCATTGTTCCACCTGATATGCTTTAGCAACCCACCTAAAAAAAGAGAGAGATCCCAAAAAAACATCTCCTAACATAGCGCACTATCCACATCTTCAAAATACTCATCTTCTGTCTTAGTATTCAGCACATCACCTTGTTTATGTGAGTACATATATATTAATAACTGATAATGCTTTCAAAGCAGCTCCTTTCAGACAACATCATACCTGGACACACACTGATGGATAAATTAGTGAGTTTAAAGTCTTTGCTTTTAAGTCTGCTCTTTTCAGCAATCAATAGAAATCCTGTTACCTACATGTGTGGAGAACCAAACAATGAATTAAAGATTAAAAAAAAAAAGGTTTAGCTGCATAAAATTAGCCAAAAGCTCAGGTGTATTTAATAAAGATTAAATACCATACCTAATTTCAGTTTGGTGAGTCTACCCTTCAGGGTGGTCTCCTCGAGCAGTGTTACAGTATTTCCTACTCCGCTGTTGCTATTGGTCGGAGATAGTTCCATTCTGTCTTTTATTTGGTGCATCGGGATATTTTCCAGTGTGTTAATACAGTAATGTGAAAAAAGAAAGTTCACCGGACTCTATGCACAGTGCAATGTTTGGCATACTGACACAACCACCTCATTCCAATTATCAAGCACAATGGTGGAGGAGTGATGATTTTGGCTTGTTTTGCAGCTGCAGGTCCACTCAGGTACTCAGTCAGTATCTTCAAACTCTTTCCAGTCAGTTTCAGTTGTTATTAAATCTAATCTGCAGTAACTGTGGCTCTTCTGTGATTGATCAAGAGATCCATTGTCATTGAACTAGATAACCTAGCCTTGGTTGACATAACCATCAGAAGGCAGAGGCAGCTGCCAACCTCGTCTCCTGCACACCATCCTTGTACACCATAAAGGGTGTTCCCAGTGGCATCGATTTTGTTACATTAGATAACGACTCCTCCCGTCTACCTTCCAAGCTCAGCCATCACTATTCAGTGCATCTGCCAGGCCCAGGAGTCACTGCCTATTCTCTAATTGCAACCTCTGGCCAAGCTAGTGTTATTAGCAGTGGACTTCCATCATTTGTATTTGGGGTTTGGGAACTTACGAGTGACCTGAAAGTAATTTATGTGAATTTTTCCAGCTGGACCACACCCCTTCCAGTCATACTCCTATAAATACCTTCCTGCACCACAAATCCATTTGTTCTAATTTGTATTTGGGGTTGTTGTCTGGGGTCCTGGACTTTACTTTAGCACTGTGACATGAATGTTGTAAAGAGTGGTCCAAAATGTTTCCACAGTGATATGAGAGACTGATGAAGTCATACAGAAAATTATTACTTCAAGTTATTGCTGCTAAATCATGAGCTGCTCCTAACAACACCACATAGAGTCTGGTAAACGTTTTCTCTTTCACATAACTGTATCTTAACCCTCCAGTTTCAATTTGTGTAATGAAATTGCAACTGGTCAGATGGGACTCAGATGGGATATGAAATGGGACCAGTGCTGAAAGCAATCAAAAGGTACACGAGGAGATGACCTTGAAGTGCACACTGACCAAACTTAAACCAGGTGTGGCTTCTGGTATTCATATGGGTGGAGTCGTGACCTTTTTCATTATACTTTTAAGTGAAACCAGGGCTGTTGAGAGAAGATGATGCTCGATTTGCTTTGAACAAAGGGTTAAAAAAGAAAACATTTTATGCTTTAACGAGCTTTTAATAAAAAGACTACATCCCTTAGTGATCACCAAAAAACATGGCTCCATAATGCTTTTCTATTAATATCTTTGACTGGTTATTTCATGATTATTAATTAGTAAAAAGCTAATATATAATGCAGTTTTTTATTAGACTAGAATGTTGAACATCCATCTCATGACTAATCTGCTAAAGCAATATCATTTACAAACCAAGCTTTTTTAAGGTTTTCTCAGTAAGCTCTCACAGCTCTCACCATAAGCGGTATGAAGCCTCCCTCCCCACATGCTGCTGCATTCAAAGCTTCCTGAGCAAAAATGGCCATTACTTCCTAAAACAAGTCTTTTTGTTTTACTGTGCTATTATATGCCAGTATTTTTTGGTGTTGGAGCGTAACATCACAGTGTTGTTTCTGGGGCTAAAAATGGCCCACCAAGCTGTGTGTTTTGGGAACAGCAGAGAAGCAGGCGAAGCCAATTCGACATTCTAGCCTGACCCCAACTTTAACCCACTCACCCCCTTGAACCCCCACTCACGATCTCTGATTCCTGCAACCACCGCATCACCTTAGCCCAATATGAAATGGACTTGCCTCTTTCTCTTCTGTTTATTTGGGGGATTTTGTTCAATTTTTTTGCCTTTAACTGCTTCCATTTCACGTGCCCCCCACGTCGGATCAGGTTAACGTGTTAGAGGTAAAGCAGCTAATTAAGCCAAACTGGAAGAAACATGCAGCTTTGCAACAGAAACAAACCAATATAGGTCAAAAACTGTTGGTGTCTGGAGTAAATCAAATCAAATGTTTACCCTCCTTATGTTCAGGAATTAAGACACAAGTAAATGTTTGCTTTGCTCCAGTCCTGCACCTTTCAAGTTTTACAATGTCTGAAATGTGTCTTCAGCTGTCCATCCTTGTGCCATTAGAATTACTGATTTTTACATTTCCATTCAAATCTAAGTTAGACAGCGGAGTCAGCTCACTGGTTTTGGATTTCATGACTTGACTTCTTGAAATACTTATAGCCTTTTCCGCTGTCTGCATGCCCTTTTAATAAAGGTTGCACATTTTCATGATTGTGCATATTGGGCATCACATGATGTCATGCACACATTGCTTGAGAGTTGTCTATCATAATGGATGTGATACAGTCATGGATTGATAGGGGAAAATGCATATTCCACCAACTGGATGGCAATGGTTTCTCGAGGTTGCTGGTGCTTGCTGGGTGAAATTGGTTGCAAAGACAATGCTGCAACAAAAACTTTGTTTGCTAGCAGGTTCCCACAGTCACCTTTAGTTTTTCAAGTTTGGCTGGAAATACTCATTAACTACTAGCCTAGCGGCAGATCATTTTGACAAAGTACAAGGAAGCCAGAAGAAGGTTCACATTTACACTTCAAAGTAAAAGCAGTTCTTGCATCACACTTGTCACAGTTTTGCTACAGCTAGAAGAGTAGTAGCTAGCTTCCATTCAAACTACAACTGTAGCAATAGGCTAGTAACTAGCTAGGGAATACACATTTTTCCGCTAGTAGGTGGTTACCCAGGGATTACTCACCCATGTTGTTGGCCTGTTTGATTGAGTCTTTAGCAATCATTTTCCCAATGTTTGCCATTAACCTCCGGCAAGCACTCGGAACCAGATGAGAAATACTCATTTTTTCGGTTGCCAGATAGCTGCAAACTGGTGGCTAGGCCTGTGTGACATTTCTCACTTACTCCTCCTACATTGTCACCTTGATTGTCACACATCCAAAATGGCAGACAAGTTAACGTTGTGTGGTTCGCGGTCACGTGTCTGCAAAACCTCAATACAGATTTGGTGTTGCAGGTTTTCAACTAGCCCACCTGCTGCTTTAAGCTAACTTAGTCATAGTAGTTGTGTGGCGCCATCTCTGACCTGTGTGCTCCCATTGTGTTCAGCTGCATGTGATTTATAACACAGCCTAATAACTCGGTATCTGACTGTATGTTTGTGGAGTGAGAGTGTATTAGAGTAGAGTAGTGCATTACATACTCCTGCACAAGGTCACAAAAATTCCAGAAACTAAAGGGGACCTATTGTGCTCATTCCCACTTTATTTTGGAACTATGCAAGAACAGTTTTATGTTACTAACAGTTTAAAAAAACAAATCTTTGTATCTTATACTGGTACAGTTCATCTCTTAAACATATTACAAATTAAATTTCTGATTCTTAAAACAAAATTCATACTTTGATGGACACACTGTGTTACTCCAGTACAATTTTGGGGATCTATCCGTAGGATCAGTGCCTGCCTAGATACACACAATGCAATTGTTGAGAAAGCTAATTTAGCCACATTAGCCTAGCATTAGCCTTTGGAGCAGTCATCAATACAAGACATCCAGTGTCAGTGATATAATATTACAGCTTCTATTTTATAGCTCTGGCTCCACAATGAAAATTCAGCTTCATACTGGCCTCAAATTCCACTGTTTTGTACTTTTAGAAAGCTAAACAAAATTAGCTTGTTTCTGTGACTGTATTCGGAAATACCATCCAATTAACATCTGCTACATCCCAGGATAGATTACAGGGATTACTTGTCCATATACTGAAGTATTTGAAAGTTTGTCCATGTCTAGTTCAATGTAATGTCAATTGTAACAGTGTGTATGTATGATATATATATATATATATATATATATATATAATAATATATAATATAATATAATAATATATATATATATATGACAGAAAATAAAGAGAAGCAAAATAGTTCCACTTTAATGTGCAAAACAATCTAAACCCAGAAAGGTTTTAGTCTATTCTTAAAATAGCCAGTATACAAAATTTGAAGTGGTTTAAATAGTTACTTAACCTTTAATTCATTTTCTGACTTATGTGATGTGAGCGTAATGCTTTATTTTCCCCTTTGCATTTAATGTCTGTGTCAGAAAAGAATACAAAGAATCTCCTCAAGACAAAAAAGGAACGGAAACCCCCAAAAGCACTTAAACCTCCACTTGAGTACAGTGAAAATACCCCCCTCCCCCCTAACACTTTTAAGACTCTTTTAATACATATTAATAATCCATTTTAACTTGCTGACTAACAAATTCCGATTCCATAACTTTACGATCTATCTTTACTTTCAACGTTATGTAAGGTTGTCCTCGTCTAAAAAGTAGGCATTCATAACATAAGCTGAAAACACATTTTTCATCAGTTTCCTTCCAATCGTGCAGATCTAACACGCTGTGTTTGTGTGTCTCTTTATGCGTGTGCGTGTCTCTAGGATCGACCCACATCTTCACTCCCACCAGCCTGCTGGAGCAGCTCAAGGCCATGAACAAACCAGACGAGGAAGTGACGAGCTAAAAATCCTCCAATCAGTCTCTCTCCTCTTAACCTCCCCCCCCCCCCCGCACATCATTCCCAACCAAATCCTACACATTAACTGTGTATGCATCTTGCTTGAGAAGAGAAAAAATTTAGACAATTAAAAAAACAAAAGAGATACGTTATATCAAAGAATAAAATTGTTGCAAGTATTCTCATATTTTACAATGGATGCAACTAAATAAACGTATTTAAAATTAATTAAATATCAGAAAAGAAGGCCATTTAAAATTGAAATGACCAAAATGTAATATTGTATGCTATGAAACCTGCTAGGATGTGTAAAAGGTAGATGATTTCTCTTGTTCATTTCTTTCGGTTATCTCCATGGTGTGACTTTTACCTTTAGCAGATAGAGGAGGGATGTGCAGCCTGAGGGGTTCATATTGTAAAAAATATATCAGTCACCATGCAATTTATAGATATATGCATAGATATATTTCATCAGAGAGGAGTCTGTCCTATCACCCTTCCCTTACCCATTTGAGATGTTCGTATTCAGTAGCATGCTTCGACTGTGTTTGTATCCAGTGTGGATGTTCCGAGAGCCGCATGTAAATGTTGTGGTTGAATATGGCGCTTAAAAAATACTTTTTGTTTTGAGCATCACAAAAAGGAAACTATTCTTCAAGGATTTTTAAGAGTTTAAGAGACAATTTCACTGGCCGCTTTATTAGGGATACCTTTCTCACTGCTTATTAACACAAATGTATTGCTAGTAGGTCATATGGCAGACGCTTGATGCATGTAGGCATGGTCAAGACGGCCTGCTGAAATTCTGGCAGCAAAAGGGGTCCAAACCTGTGTCAGCAAGGTGTGACTAATGAAGTGGCCGCTGAGTTTGTATGCTCAAGTAAACTTGGTCCCAGCTACTGAGCTTACAGGCTAGCAGAGAAGAAAGTAGAAAGTGTTCAGGGATGTATTGATTTTTGAGTTTTTGATACTCAAAACAAGATCTGTTGGTTTTAAGTATTCATTTTAAGAGCTCCACTTAGTCAGTCGGAAAAGAGGGAGCTCTGTTAGAAGCCAGAATCATCCCTCCTCCAGCTGCCGAGACTGTAAAGTATTTACTTGCCACAATCTTTTTCCTTTCCTCTGCAGAGACGTCACGTTTCAATGTCAAAAAGGCCATTGCTTGCTGATATTTAATAAATAATCCTCCAAAAAGGGCCAGTTGTATTTCAGTATTGTATCCTGTCAGATTAAGTCTTATCATTGGTTAGTAACGATGTTTAATTGGGCCATGCACTGAGTAGTGTTGTGTATATGCTATATGTTGCTGTTTTAGCGTCTCACTGTTGAATGGTGATTTTTTCTGACTGTGAAGTAGTGACTTTTCCTTTGACGAAAAAACAAAACAAAAAAAAAAAGCCAATGTGAAGCCGCCGTGTTTGTGGTGTTTTAGCTGTAGCTGTTTAGTGGTCCACTGGGAAAAAGAACTAAGATCTATATTTTCTTTGTCTGTTTTCCTCCTCTGGTGCAATGTAAAACCCTCCAATGGTGAATGGCTTTGCAAGTTTAAAAAACAAAACAAAGAAAAACCCTGGAAACCCCTCGCCACTTTTCTTTCCTCCTTCTATTGCCTCTTTCCTGGCCAAACAGTTGTATATTGCACTATGATGCGTTTTCTGTGATGCAAACGCTTGTGTTTATTTTTTCTTTTCTATTATAATTTGCTGTTGTATAGGGTTTACGCTGTCAAATCAGTTGATTTATATCAAAATTATTTATCAGAGAAGATAATATTGAAACATTAGTCTGTCCAAAAAACTGTTTAACTTATTGGGATTGTATGTTTGCGAGTGTTGAAGCACAAACAATACTTCCATGTGTACCTAATATGTACTAAGGTTGTCTAATAAATTGGCTTCCATTATACTGAAAGACTGAACTTTTTTCTATTATTTCTAAAACAAACAACAACACACAGTCATTCTTTTTTTTTTTTCATTACGGAGTAGTGAAAATGACGTTGGATCGACATCGGCACAAATGAGCAATAAATAAAAACAACAAAGTACAAAAAGCATATCTAGAACATCGCATTTTAAAATATATCATCTATACAGACAAAAAAAAACTTTGATATCCAGCATCTGAGGCCCTTGGTACAGCAAATGATTATGGTTTGAAGAATGACCATCTAAAACTGAGCTCATTGCTCATGAGTGCATTTCATTTACAGCAGAAAGAGTTTCTACATCATCAGAAAATGAATTTCTACAGCGACTAAAATAAGACTGAGGTTAATTTCAGATTTCTGAAAACTAGTGTCACATGATCAAGAAATGGCTCAAAGTGCAGAACTAATTCATGAGAATATACAGGTCTCTGTAGTACGTCACAGGTTTGAAAATAAATATGATCTATAAGACATAATAGTGTAAACAGAGTTATTGTAATGTTTACCAGCAGATAAAAATACATGTTTTGGCCACCTGAGCAGGGCGGGGGGAGAGAACTATCTTTGAAAACATCAGCAAAGAAAACTTACAAAGAGGATTTGAGATATTCACTTTGGTCCGACTCAGTTCTTTTGGCTCGTGCCTCGTTCTGCAACTGCTTTTGAGTTAATGACTCTCAGTCTTAGTGCCTGTGATGACAGTTCACACTAGTAGCTGCAGGACTGAGTGAGCAGCTCCTGGTACTGCAGTCCAGATGCCAACGAGCCAGCCATGTGCCTGGAGGTGTGTTTCATGTGTCGAGCTGCTCTGATGGCTTTGTTCAGTGAGCTGTCCAATGAGCGCTCCCTGTCAACAGACAGTGAGCGTCTTTTCGTCCTCCTCCTCACCTCCCCAGGACCAGTGACCTCGGCAGACATCGGAGTTCTGTTAGGAGAGACGTAGAGGGGGGACGAGTACAACCTGAGGAGATGGTAAAAAGTAAGTAAGGATCAGGACAGAACAAGATGTTTCTATGTAACATTCTCTCAAAACTATATATGAAAAATGTTATGTATCAGAAACTGTTCAATAAACTGCACATAACTTGCACTATTTTGCCCCAAATCCTCATCCAGCAAACCTCTCAGCTAAGAGGGAAAACCTCCCTTCAGCGCAGCCATGTGCACTTAGGGAACGACCTGGCCAGTCAAGCCAGCGAAATCTTCCTTCTGTGTTTTTAGACTGAGGCGATAATGCTGTGTGGATTCTGGACACAGTTTGTCATCTTTAAATTTAAAATTAAATAGAAAATAAGGATATATAAATGAAATCTGTTATTTGCATGTTAATCTAAAAGTCTGGGAAACAAAAACAAAAAAAGAAGCAGAAAATGAAAATTTTAGGCTTTTAGGATTTTTGCATACTGTGTCAGATGAGTGTGTGAGCTATGAGAGCAGCGCACTTACAGGAGTGGTGGAGGGCACACTGGCATGCACTGCAGCAGTGCAGGTGGAGCTGCAGATGCAAAGAACCTGCTCCCCACTGCTCCATCAGGGGACTCGGCTGGCTGGTACTTTATGTGTGTGGAAGTGTCGGAGAGTCTGTGACTGTCTGCGAACCACAGAGCAGGCCAGGAGCTCCATTAACACTTAAAATAATTGCACTCATTTCATTTACTGCAGACTAAATGTATGAGTCAAGTGGAAATCGGGCATAAATTTCCACACAACTAAACTCTTGTCTTTGTGTGGTGAAATAATGGATTAGCCAGACAATGATAACAGTACATCCTTCTTCTGATAAGGATTTAAACCTCAGTGCTCTGTGCATCTGAAACGCATCTCATGGTCTCTAACCTGGCTTAATGACTTTGTATGATTCGAGGCGTCCGCAGAGAGGACATTGATGGCAGCAAGTGGAGGAATGGAGCATCTCTCTACCGCCACCAGCTGGTCCTGACAGTACAGAGACATCATAGAAGAGGCTTTATGGAGGCTGATCGACTCGTTCGAACCATAAAATTAATCCAGATAAAACTTTAACATTGGTTAAAAACATCTTTAAATTAAAGTGCACTGCAGACACTTGGATTCTGCCCTCTTTGCTAGCAAACATGTTTATCCAGGCATTCATTCTCACGTTCAGGGGATGCTCTGTGAAATGACAAACACTGAGAACAAACAGGAGCTTGACTTCTTCTGCTGTCAGGTTCATCTCCTTTTTCAGACACAGAAACAACAGGATGCTTCCCTGCAATACAGAGAGAGGTTTCCCTCAGCTCAAACCCTCAAGACTGCAGTGTAGATGACTGAGAACCTACATGGATTTATTTAACATGTCTGAACAGGTCCCACTGCAATTTCAAATTTCTGAAGCTGTATTTGACTGAATTTGTCTTTGTGTCTCCAGTGGTGTGGTAGGTGTTCTTACTGTGCTGTGTTCGCCTGCTGTAGACAGTAGTTGTGTGGGAAGAGCAGCTGTCTAGTGCTGCAGATGTTTGAGTGCATCTGGACACCTGAGGCTGTGGTGCACAGGGCTGCAGCTCCGATCTTGTCACTGAAAATAAAACACTGACTCAATAAGTGATAGGGCTTGCCATTAAAAATAGGAGTTAATGAGCATAACAGGCTTCAGAATCAAAAACAGGATGAGAACCTTAAAGGAGACGACACTGTTAGTCCCTGTGAGTGAACATGCTTCGGTTTGACCATACAAGCTTTCATAATGTCTAAATGAAATGAATAAACTGATATCACTCCGTCTCCCTCCTTGATTTTAATGATCATTTGTTAATCACGATGAACTCACAGTAATCATGTTGTGGCTTTTGTTGGTTTATAGAAGCAGATTTTCTCCTGGCTATTCGTCTCTGTGTGGACTCCTCCGCAACCTCGTCCACCATCTGTGTTTCTCTTTTCCCTGCACTGACATCACTCCGCTGCTCTCTAGACCTGAGAAGTGGAAGAAAACTAAATTAACAGCAAGCAACAAAAAGCAAGTCTGCTATAAATGCTTAAAACTTCATTTGTGACATAACTATGAAATTTCCAAATCAGGCCGTAGAATATAAGATCACATAGTTCATTATGCATCCACAATTATTATTATTAAATAAATAAATAAAACTTTATTTATACAGCACCTTTCTAGACAGAGTCAAAAGTGCAGCACATCAGATAAAAAGTCATAAATTCCAGATGTTGTTAGACATCTGGAATAATTTGAAAAATTTGGGAATATCACCCAAAGCAAGCAAACACAAATCAGGTTTTTAGTGCTCCTACTTGGCAACAAAGACAAGTGACTGTATAATCCATCACAGTAGACTGACTCTGTGGTTTTATGTGGAGCATTGAAAAGAAAAAAACAAAAACAACCTGAAGCAAGATGAAGAGGAGCTTTGATTAGAGCTGTTATCCTGAGTTGATGGAGCTGATCTAATAGAGCTGATAGGCTTCTTGTTTCTCAGACTATCTTCTAGTCTCTCCTTCAGTTTGGTTACCTCAGCCTGCAGTATCTGGACTGCATCACTAGAGGAAAACAGAAAAAGGATCTTTACAAAATAATCCACCTTTGCAGTTCATATGTAAGCTTGAACTAATGCACTATCATACCACACCAAGTTTTGTGGCCAAATATTGTGACGTGACCTCTAAAATGCTTTACTGTGGAAAATATGCAACTAAACCATTCAGCTGGTAAAAAATGGATGGCAAATATTGATGTAGGTGCACACGCATTCTGAAAAGAAACAAGAAACACCACACCGTGCAGGAAACAGAAGCTCCTAATATACAACCTGATTCAACAGCAGGCGATTCTGTAATAAAATACATAAAAGAAAAAATTATAATAAAAACATTACAACTAGTTTTTGGCGTGATCATGTTACTGCATTATTGTAGCAACAGTTATTGTCATTCATCAGAAATCATTAGGATTCACAGCGACACTGTAGAGTGACTATCTACTGCCTCACTCTCAGAGCTTTGTGTTTCTGGGACATTCTCCACTTGTACTGTTGACTTGTTTGCTTCAAGTCCCATCCAGACACTCACATGCAGTTCTGACTGGAACTCCTTGCTCGTGGAGAATTGCAAAGGTGGTGCTGAGTAGTGGTGGAAGAGCTTGAGTGTGAGCTGTCGAGGAAATTGATAGATTTGCTGTACTGGTCAGTCTTTTCACCTTCAGAGTCAATGTGAGCTGTAGAAATAAGGGGAGGTCAGCAGCTTAAATACTCAAAAAGAGAGAGAGAGCACTACTGATTACTAAGTAAATCAAATTGGAAACTCACTGCCGTCACTTTCAAGTCCAAACTCACTGCTGCCACTCGCCACCCTTTGTTGTCTCAGATTGACACAGCGCTTTGGAGAGCAGGAGGAGGTGCGTCTTCTCACTGCCCTTCTGCATCTCTGTGGTTGGTCGAGGCTGAGGCTAAGTCGGGAGCTCATAATCAGGTCTTTAGCTGTATGACTGTGCAACGGTGAGGAAAAATGAGATGGTGCAAAGACTCGGCCTGTCTGAAGACTCGTGCTTCCTTCCTGAGGCACTGGAACACCGCTGCACCATAATGGAATGTAACAAGGACAAAAACAAAAACACAGAAGACTTAATCAAAGAAAAAAAACAATCACTTTAAAACAATAGAAAATCACATCAGAATGTGTTGTGTGTGTTATGGGGTGGGGGATGGCACCTGAGCTGAAATTATTAGTGCAGTAAATCACTATGGAGGAAGGGAGGCAGAGTTGGACTCACCTCTCTAATGCCCTCTGGTGGAGAGGACTGGAAGTTGCAGGAGTTAGACGGCTGCTCTCTGAACCAACAAACCCGCTGTCTGTCTCTGGAGAGATGATACCATCCTACAAAACAGAAGTTATACAACATTAACACTGATCATCACACTAGGCAGCTGCAACAAATATGTCAAATCTTTAGTAAAATAAAGTGTTTTGTTAATCATTACAGAAATATTTTAGTATTATTGTAGGGTCTTTATCTCATAGCATAAACCACCTTGAGGCGACTGCTGTTAAATAAAGTTTATTTTTTTAGCTACTTTGAAACTAATTAAACTTTGGCATGTTAAAAAGAGGCAATTCAAATAGTGCACATATACACTGATTGAGTTAGTCCAAGGATACAGGGAGCATTTTGCACTTATATATCAGCTGTATTTAAGAAGTCACCCATAGAGAAACCACTGATTGGTCATTAATTGACACTGTTAAATCTAAGCCTATGCAAAAACAAATCACAGAATATGACGAGCTTATGTTGAGGCGAAGTGAAGAGGAGGAGAGGGACAGGTGCTGCTAGGGTGAGACAGACGTCTCTCACGGAGTCCTTTAGTGCTGCAGGCAGGCAACATGTTCCGATAGCGCACAACTTCAGTTTTTTTATTTCTATATGATAATTGTGCATTATTAAGTGATAAGAACAAGTAATCTGATGCCCTTTAATCATTATGAAGCTGTAATTTGAGATACAATAAAAGATACAATAAATAAAATACGTTTTTGTACAAAGTATCGGTATCGGATCAGTATCGCCAATACCACCCTGAATTTTACTTGGTATCGGAAAGGAAATCAGTGGTATCGCACATCACTAGCTCTGATCTGTCAGCTTGTTAGTAATAATAATATTATATACAATATATTAATTAGCACAAGGAAAATGCATGAGTAAAACAATATATAATTGGCTATACCTAGCTAACTAATTTGCTAAAAATGCTAATGCAATAAATAGTATTCTGCCAGTGTAGACATATGACAGTATGTTGCTTTAATAGTGCCAACAATATGTGTATGTAACCAGGTTCTTCCTTTTAGTTAAATTTAACTGTTGTTCAGTATTTATCAGCTCCAAATCCAAAAATGATCAGCTCATTTTCACTCAAGCTTGGTAGAACCATACACCATACAGGCCATAATAAAGCAACAGTTTTACTCGAACTGATACAGGATAAGTGACCATCAATATCACTGACCTGAGAAAACGCTCTCCTGCCCCCAGCCTGAACCTCGGAGCTCCTCACCTCTGACACTTTTACATCTCCGAGGCTGCTCAGACTGCTGCTGTGAGACTTTCCCACCTCTACCCTCTTTATGTTACTCTGACGAAAAACAGGAAACATCATGAGCCGGCTGGAGGCCGGGCGAGGACTGGACCTGCTGTTTTGCTGTTTGTTCACGTCAGAAGAATAGCCCTGATGGTCTGATTGTGCATTCCTGTTAACAGATAATTGGAGAGAATTTAGTCCAGTGGTTGGATAAATTAGCTTCCTCCCAATTGTGTATTTTTTTTACTCAATTTTTTGTCCAATAGAAAAAACAAACTGCTGCTGGTGAAAATGCAGACCATCTTGCCTTTTACTTTGAGACTAACCTCTGAGAGAGAGTTTTCCAGACTTCATTGTTTCCAGTTTCCTGTCTGTCCTTGTGTTCAGACTGCATGTTAGTTCTTAAAGCAGGAGAGGAGAGAACTGCTTCATTCAGGCTACGCTCTAGAAGTTTGGGAAGCTCCTTGATGCTTCGGTAGCTAAACAGATGGAGGAGAAACAGTTAAATAATTAAAAGTCCCAGCTGCAGGGCTCCTTATTTATCAGATTTCATGATATTGATGCATTTAAATATAGCTACTCACTGATTCACTGCCATGGTAAAGTCCTCTGCAACACTTTTAATTTTGCCCTTCAGAGGATTGAGGTAGAGAGTTTCTTCATCCTCTCCCTCGGACTTCTCTTCATCGTTCTCTTTACAGGCTGAGCTCACTTCTGCTTCCGCTGCCCCAGAGAGCAGAGGCACAGGCAGGACCTCAAAAGAGAAAAAGAGAAAAGTAATTGACAAGATAAAGTCTGGTAAAGCTGTGATCCTGTCCTGAACAGGGATTTCATCATAAACCAAAAATAGTCCAATTTTGTGAAATAAAAATGCAAGTTTTCCACTACAAACCACATTAAGCAGTTAAACACGTTATGTATAACACACTCACAGCACTCAGAGGTGCAATTTCAGCTTTTTCCATTTTGCCTAAGGACAGTTCCATATAACAGTACACTGGAGGAGCTGGGATCTAACCACTGACCTTCTGATTTGTGGTAATCAACCACTCTGCAGATGTCTGCCTTGTAACTAGAGTGTGAATGAATGCAACTCCCTACACTCACTGTGCTACAAGGGCACTAAAAACACATACCTCCTCCACACAGACTACAGTAGGTTTATTACAATTTGCCCACGCTGCTCACAGAGTCATAATATTTATTTATTTAGTCATAATAACTATTTATTTATGAGTGAAGTATGTGTATATATGTATATATTGTACTATTCTTATTCTTAGTTAGTGTATTGTCTGTCTTGTCTTAATGTTGGTTTAAAATGGAGCACTGTAACAAAAAAATAATTTCCCCCAGGGATCAATAAAGTATTCTGATTCTGATTCTGATTCTGATAATCCCGGCCATACACAGAATAAAATGATGCTGTTGCTACCTGTGGGTGAGTGAAGGTTACAACATCCACAGAGAGGGCAGATGGTGTGGTTGGTTGAGGAGGTGGAGAGGGAGGAGTAATCCAGGTGGGCTGATCCGGTTGCATCTGTTCCACCTGCTCCTTCAGCTCGTCCGTACGCAGCCCACACTGAAAGATCAGCCCCTCTAACTCCCTGATGCATAACATACATGTTAAAAAAGAAAAAAGAAAAATGAATCAAAACAACTGAGTAATGAGCACACATAAATGCAAAACATAAAATGTATTCAGATGTAATGCTGGACATCAACATTACCGTTCTGGGTCAAACTGGCTGATTTCTATGCCTCGCTGCTGCAGGAGTTTGTGCTCATCCCTCGCCAACAAGTATCCCCTCTCCAAAGATTCGAGCCCCTCAGCAAGCTGAGCCATACCCTAAAAAGAAAGAACTTTTATGTATTCCATTCAATATATGTTCCCATTAGATGTGATGTTTAAAAACCTAGAGAATTCTGCTGTGCTTTTGTTGCTTTTACCCCAGTTTGTTCAAAAGGTTGAAGTTTTTTGCTTTTAAGGAGATCCTTAAACGTCTGCAGCTGAATGAAAAATCAAAAGGTTTATCATTGATTAACTTCCTAAATGACGTTTATTACCAGCCAGCAAATCGGATCATTCTCATCTCTAAACATTTATTTGGCCAGTTACCTGCTGCAGAAATGTTTCGGCCTGGCTGAACAGAATATTGGCTAGCTGCTGTCCAAGCTTAGAGCCTGGTTCGGTAGGACCGGTAGCTGAACTTCCTGTTACATGGACAAACAGATTAGAAGGAAAATGCACACAATGCCTGTTGTATACAATCATCAAAGCCAGAGACAGTTCACCCAAAAATTCTAAATATCTGCAGAGTCATTTCTCCATTCAGATAATTGTGGTGCAAGCTGCCCGGTTTAAAGATACTGACTAATACAAGATTTAGCAGCAAAGAAGTAACCATTAAATAAAATGAAGATACCCTGATCTGTCGTGGGTTTCTGAGCCCGAGGAAAATCAAATTTTAGCAACTTTGAAGCACCGCAGTTTAGTCCTGATTGCACGCAGTGGCCGGGATTTGGTGGGTCAGAGTACAGGTTAACCTGGAAGAAACATGAAAAACAAAAACAAACGTGTTCTCAATAATTAATACCTAGCCTGTCTGTATGTGGACTTCTACATTTTGTAGGAGACACACTGTATCACTGTATAGTACTTTTACCCATACAAAATGAGACTTCAGCAGGTTTTGATCAGTGTTTGCTCTAATTTCTCATTCTAGAAATGTGAAGCGAGTCAGATTAAAAAACAGTATACACACAGCAGGAAAACACTCCCATCTAGTGTCCACAGGTTGTAAGCTTTCACTAAGGCCTCACAACTATTCTGACTAACACATAAGGAGGGTACTGAGGTAATTAAGGGCAGGGGAGAATAACAGAGTTTGGAAAAAAAATGAGTTAAACATAGTCAGTCATCAGCCAACCAAAGTGTGAAAATGAGCTTGACAGTCACTCAAAGCTGTAAATCTTTATGACCTTTAACGGCTCTCAGAAGGCCCTTTCCCCCCACACACACACACATACATACATATTGCAAAAGTAAACAGCTGCATGGCACCTACAGGGACACTTTAATATACAATTAAGAGACAACAGAGATTAATCAGAAAGACAAAAACCCCACTTAAAACCTAAATTCAGATCATCAATCAGACTGGAACCAGTCAGATTTTTTATTAAACTGGTTATAAGCTCAGCTACAAAAGGTAAATCTACTGGAACATATGTCTAATCAGAAAAAAATACTTACTAACAAATATCTGCAAATTTTGTTGTAAAGGAACTCCTCCCACCCTGCCTGGGTGAGGGGAGGATAGAACAGATGGTGGTTCAGTTTGTAATGAATGAGATGGGAGAAAATGGAGGTGAGGAGTTCAGTAAGCTGATTTCAATTAGTGCTGAATGTGAAGCGCTGCAGCACAAACAGAAATGAGCCACCAAATCTTTAAATGACCCAATTCCGAACACTTCAGCACTACTCCTGCCTCTTCTGTATTTATTTCAAATCCCACTTTTCTGAGATTTGTAATCATTTGTATGACATACTGCTCTGTCTATGATGCGCTGAGCCTGCCTGGACCTGGGATGCTGATTCTCTAAATTTCTGTCCTGCAAAAATGAAATATAGACATATAAATGTTCTGACATAATGAATTTATTTCATAATTCTAATGATTCTAATTTTAAGCTCTACTTTGAAAGTACTTTCACAGCTGTTCAACTATCGAAAGCCACATAATTACTCTTTGTTGACAAGAAAAATTCAATAAATGCCTAAAATTTAAGTAAATAAGTTGTATATCACTTTGAAGTTTGGTATTAACTTTAATATTTTATAGTGGCTTAATGGTTAGACCACTAATAATTATGTATGATAGTGACATGTACTGTTTTTCAATCCACACCATTAAAAGGTGATAAATTATAGCTGGATCTCTAGATTAACTACCTTGGCTTCCAGACGCAGACGATCAATGGTGTTCTCTGCCTCAGCGTACTTAGTCAGCAGTCTGTCGTAGTCTTCCTGCAGCCAGAGGAAATAAAGGAGAAGGAAGTGAGGAGAAGCAGTGCAAAAGAAATGTGACATGAGGAAAAAGAAGTGAGACAAATGAAAATGAAAGGGAATAAAGCAAAAATGGGGGTGGCGATAAAAGAGAGGACTAAAAGACTGGAGCGGAATTTAGGTCCTGTTTAGTCTAATTCATCCTGTGAGGCTGTCAAACGTAAACAAAGGCTGAACATATGAGGACAGCCAGGCAAATTATCTCTGTGTACTTTGGTTTTGGATTTGCTTTTGTTTTTGTTGGCTGTCCAAATAAATGGATGGATGTCTTAATGCTCAGTTTCAGTATAGTAACTGAAACGCTACAGCAGACAGTGACATTCTGGGTAATAATATTAAACAAAATTCATTCTAGAAAATGTATTTGTATGTTGTTGTTATATTATAGTTAAAACTAAGTGAAGAGAAATCGGTGTCTTATTTTCACGTTCAATAAAAAAATGAACAAAATGTCTCCATTATTCAGATTCCACCACTGTGATAAGTTTGATTTGAACCGTGACACTAAAACAAAGAGGAAATAAAGTGGGGCACCCTAAAACTACACGTCTCATGTGCCATGTGTTTAAATGCGTTTCCCCTATTTTTCCCATTTTAAAACCTTGAGCTGGGAGCTGAGATGAGACTTTTTCTAAATATATTAGTCCCTTCTGGCATATCCATGTTTGATGTTCACACATTATTAAATTCTAAGTGCGTCCTGTGTGACGTTTTCGCCTTTTGAAATGAAAGCTCGTACTTTAAGTCCAGTCAGTATTGGCATTCACACTAACCTGGAAAAACTCAGACTTCTTCATGACATTTTGACTTGTTATAGTACAAAAAGCACAGATCTTATTACTGAAGCTTCAATTACGTGTCCCAGCAGACCCTGTCAGTGAACCTGTATTCACAGAAATAGAACCTCCCCTAAGCAGAATGCAGCCATCATTACTACAACTTTGATTTTAATACTGGGACAAGTTAGATATCTTCTGTCCATCTCAATCAACTTTAGTGGTTTAAAGTAATTTTACAGAGAACTCTTCCAAACTGAAATACCTCTTAGTCTCTACTAGTACCTGAAGCTGATTGACCAGTGTGGTGGCCTGCTGGTGGCATCTGAACTCCTGAGGCACAATAGCGTTGATTGCACTGGTTGCCTGTCCGTCAGAATCTGGCGAGGTAGGAGATTCACCAGCGGTGTTCAGTAGGACTTCTTTCACTATATCAGCAGGGGATTTGAAGACTATAGGTGGCTCGGGTGATAAGGACTTCCTCGTTAACAAGGACCTGCTCTTGGGGGGCTTGTAACCGCCTTTGGGAAAATGAACTCTGGGTTCGACCTTCGAGAAGTCTGGTGTGTGGTAACTCAGAGGCCCCTTTCTGGAAAAAGAGAATTGTGATGTATGAAAATAGAAAAGAGCAAAAAGAAAGCCCAAATAAAATGGTTAATAAAATGTGTTTTACCTAGATTCGTCCTCTGCAACAGCATTGCTCCTGGTTCTAGGTGTTACCACGTCCCTGTCACGATGTGTGTTCTGTTGTTTGTTGGGCCTGACTGTGCCGGGGGAATGAGTTCTTGAATATGCAGCCTCAGGAGAGTGATTCCTTATCTTTCTCGGTGTGGGAGTGGGGTGACTATGCTCCTTATCTCTCTTTCCTGATTCTTTTCCAGGGCCATTACTTAATCTCCTGTAATGATTTGAGATGACCTGTTCAGAAAACAATGCTGCTGGCTGAGGCGAAGCCCTGAGCTTTATCTCGGGACAGCGAGGACTGGAGTTGAGGCTCATGTGGCTACTGTTAGACTCTTGAAAACTTTCTGTAAAGCTTATTTCTGGAAAGGTTTCAGCTTCAATTCCTGGGGCAGTATTTAATTCCTCGGCAGTGAAATGCAGACGATGGGGCAAAATGGAAGCGGCAATGGGTAAGGCAGAACGGGAGGCTGGACAGGAGACACTGTCCACAGCATGCAGCTGAACGCTAGAAGATTGTCCTGAGCTGATCTCTTTTTTCTCTTCTTTATCACGATATCCTTCAGCGAGTCCTGCCAGCTTTCTTCCAAGCTCCCCTGATGTTCTAGTGTGCTCAAATTTCTTTTTACTCCAATCACTCCTCCCTCTCTCTTCTCCATCTTTGTCATCATTCGTCGTGTCGTGGTGTTTGTTCCACTCAGAAAGATGCTCTGCTACCTGCTCCTCCATTCTCCGCGTCACCTCCATATCCGCTGACCACGTTTTTAACTCATCTATAATTACAAAAAGAAGAAGGCATGAAAAAATAATAAGGAAGCAAAAAACGTGTTGCGCAACAAAGGACTGTGTAGTTTTAATGAATCACACAAATGTGCACCGTCTTTGGTCTTCAAGCGCAATCAGTTCCATGACTCCAGCCATTAACAACCAAACTTATTTTAAATTTGGCAGTTTCCCTTAAGGTCATCATGTTGGGGACCCCTCCTCCCCAAAAAACCTCGCCAGCGCTTCTGCAATTTTTTAGCTTTCTCTGCTTTAGACAGGTTCACGGATCAGTAGTGATGAGAGCTTTGTCTCAGACCACAACTCTGTACTAAACTGCTTGTTTGTTTCTTATTGTCTAAAGCCCATGTGAGGAGTAGAACCAAGGGGATCCATGCCATTATTCAAGATTCACTCGGTTGTTCACGATGACCTTTTAAAAGTGTTACTGTTATGTGTCAAGGTGTGTGAGGAAAATATTCTGAACAATGTCAGTGTTCACCACAATCCTAGTCACTAGATTTGGCTAAATCCCGTTTTGTTTTGACTTCTCAAAATTGCCCAAAGAGACTAATATGACGGGGAGACAGGCAAAATTTTGTGTGTATTTGTAAAGATTTTACAATTGTAAATTACTCTCTACAGTAGAACCAAACAAGCAGGGACCTCTTTTAATCACCTGATGACAAAATAATTAGTATCTCGAGAACAAAGACGGAATTTACATTTCTATCTTTCAGTTGTCAGGATTTGTTTGTTTTCTATAATCTTAAGCATATTATTTTTAGGTTTTAGAAAATATAAAATATGAGAAAACAAAAAAAATGAAAACAATTATTCAATTGTTATTCAAACAGGTCTCAGAATTAGGTGTATTCAAGTGCTTTAGAGTGGAAACTAAGAAATGAAGGTCAAGAAAAAAGTTAATAAATTATAAACGAATGCTCACAGGATGACAGTTTTCCTGTATCTTCTTCTGTTGGTTTATGGTGCGACAGATGCTTACTCAGCTTGTAGATCGTCTCCTCAGACGGTGTGTCCCTCTCAGCCACACTATAATCTGCCTCCTCTGGGGTGAGCGATCCAGGGCACCCATCTGAATTGCATTCCTCCAATTCCACATTTTCAAGTGCCTCTGACAGTCCAATGATACCATTCTCATCCATTTGACTAAAAACGTCATCCTCTTCTTCTGCCTGTTCTTCATCCTCTTCATCCCACTCATCCTCTGATATAGCAGTGCTATTAGGTGAGGAGTGGACCGGGGCAGGGGTCCAGAACAGAACCCCTGCTGTGGTGTTCTGTCTTGTTTCCATTCACCTTGCAGCTCACCTCAGTTCTTTGTTTTGACTTCAGTTACTGTTTCAGCCAGGCCTGGGAACCTTTAGCATCTTTTTTAGTTTCTTTGGCTCTGTAGCCACTTTCAAAACCATGGTGGAGGAAGTTTACAAATTGCGGTAGAAGTCATTGAGCTGGTGGCAGTCCAGAGGTAACAGCTACAGACTCCGTGATTACTCTTCAGTGCTGAGGAACAGGAAGCATTTGGATGCAATACCTGAAACACAAACAAGCAACCGATACTTATTTCACTACATGTAATACTTTGCAATGAATCAAGGTTAACACACCTTGAGTAGCACGATTTGTTAATGCAGAAGATTTGAGGCTAACCCCAATTCCTAATCTATTTTCCATTGAAATAATTTAACAAAAAAAAAAAAATCATGTCACAGATAAAAAACAAACAAACAAACAAAAAACATCCTAGACATAACAAACACAATAAAGCCATGAAAAAAGAAAGAAATTACAACACTCTTTATTTGCTTACTTGCTTGGTTTAGGTAACGGCAATTATTTCCAATTAAAATAAACAAAAAACAAAAATTAAAGTTCTAAATTGTCTAATCCTTCAGTCTAAAAGCTTTTCTGTTCTCTTTATCAGTGCTTGTATTTTATTTTATTTGCATTGTACTAAACAATACAGTCAAACTCATTGGAGAGAGCTTTTAATGCCATCTACACAACTTTTTTTTACTCTGTTTTAACACTGATCAAACTCTGAGACAATAAAACACAAACAGACTTGACCAGGATAATAATAATCAGTAAATTCAAAACTTAATACCTTTACTATATACATAATTAAAAATGTTCATAAATGTAATCATAGATGACAGAATGGGAATACACATATAATCTACCAGCTAGATGCTGCTGCCTTTAAGAAAAAATAGGCTCCTGATTATTTAAAGCTTAGTTGACTGACTATTTCCTTTGAAAATGTGCAGTTCAAACACTGACTCGTGATATTTTAGGATATCATGAGAATATTTACAATGCAGCACGTATGGACCGGTTTCTAAGGCGACATGAACTTTGTGTTTACACCACTGATTTAGAATTCTTTTTATTGCCCCCTGCTCAAATCCTGTACCATCTGCTCACACCGTACAGCTTTTACACACACTACTGAATTCATCTCAGTTGCTTAACTCACAGGAAACAAACACAGTATACAGGTAACAGATCCTCGATTAGTCTGCTAGTTCAAAATGTCACATAGCAAGTCTCCCAAGAATTAGCTTGGAGCTGCAACACTCACTATGGCAACTCCACAACATGAGCTCAAGTTGTGTTTTCAGAGTGTGCAGTTAAACATCTCTGACAGCTATACAGCCAGTGGCTCACTCCCAAAGCTGCATTTCAATGTGCTAGAGCAAGGGTGGGCAATTAATTTTCCCAAGGGGCCACGTGAGAAACTGGGACCGTTGTGGAGGGCCAAAACAATAAGCTTATAAAAAGATACAATTAATACTGAGCAGAACTGAGTTCAACTTGGTGGTGCAGTCCTCCTAATTGCCAACAGGTCTCAAAGAACATCAAGACCATGCATATTTAAACTTTAAGCTATTTGGATTTGATTGCTTCAGCAGCAAAGTCACACTGTGTAATTATCACTTACTTCCACTTCCACTTACAGAACAGCTATTTCATAATGATGATGTAGCTTGATTATTTTGGTTTTGAGCCAGCAGGTCAGGAAATAACAACTGCATACCGGGTCATGGACTTTAACATGCATCAATGACAGAAGCAAAGTCTTGCAATTAACATTTTAAAACAAAGCGCAAGTAAAGTACACACTCTACAGCACTCACATTTCCATTAAGAAAAGTGGTAACCATGGTTGGTTGCTTCTTTCATCAATATCCCAGATTACCAAAAGAAGATTATGAAGCCTGGTGCTTCTTTCATCTCTTAACTAACATACAAACGTTACACACAAACACACTCAGATTTACCCACAGACGCGCATGCACAGACTCGCATCACGCTGAGCCCTTTCATACACAAATCACTGGCGACTCTCCACACAGGCCAACATGGCAAACTCACCATGCATTTAAAATAGACCACAAGGAACAAGAGCACGCAGCTCTGCGCATAAACAACATGAGAGGTAGGTTTACAACAACAGTCATTTCAGAATAGAATCGCTTAGAGCGCACAGTGTAATTATGGCATTATTTCTAAGGTTTCTTCCTTCTTGGACAAACACGAATTTTCAGGCAAATGAGGACCAAATCCCCACCAGGCTGTTGCTGAAGTGAAACTGCACAAGCCACAAATTAATGTGATGCAAATATATGTATCACCTGACAGTTTAGTGCTCATTTTATTTTAATAGATTCATAGCCATAATAAAAATTTCTTCACCAAAGATTTTACACACAAAATGAGATTCTATTATTTAAGCCATGCAAACATGTGGTCAAATTACATTTTTGTTCATTTTTTAAGAAAACTGTATGTGAAAGTCAAGCTTACTGATGCTTTAGCAATAGCTTGCAGTTTAAAGTGTCTGAAATGTGATGTAGAAATAAAACTGTGGATGTCAAGAAAGATTTGCACATTCACTGGGAAGAAAGATAAAGCAAAAACCCTGATGTGACTGCAAAGTGCTTGGAGGACGGTTTAGCTGACACAGTAGCAACAGCTCTCCTTTCATGCAGCATTTATGTACAAAAAGGTTCTACATGAAAGAATCATCAGAAAAACTTTACCTGCTACCTCATCACAAATGTCAGTAGAGAGACGATGAACAGATAAAGATCTTTAGTTACAACCATTTTGGAGAAAAAGAAGGTGGGGAATATTATTAAAAGAACACATTTCCTACAGAGGACTGAGGTCGAAATACAATTATTATGAATTTTAATAATTCAACTAATCATGCAGTCAGTCCAGAAAAGTAAACTAAAAAGATACAGAGCTTCCAGGATAATTATCCATGTAATGGGAGGAAATAATAATAAAATTAAAATGAGGTAAGACAGCATAAAATGTAATTCCTAAATTCAGAAGCTTTTACATTATCTGTATCTATAGGAGCTTCATTTTGGTGAGGAAAAAGAAGCACAAAAAGAACTCACCTGTTACTCTGCTCATAACTCCATGTTCATGCCCAGGAGAACTAAGTATTTAACTCAGCTGCCAGATTTGGGGGGGGGGGGGGGGGGGTAAGCTGCTCTAAATCCCTGACAGGGGGCTTCACCGATTGTAAAGAGACAATAATCATCATGCAGAACACGAGACTGAAAAAACTCGGTGCTACAGACAAACTAATCACAACCAGATGGTGAGGCAAGCCAAGAATACATGTATGATGCACAGGTAAGCTGGATGTTCGGGAAGGACAGAGATGAGGAATGACAGCGTGAGAGAAAAAAAGGATAGATGATACGGAGGAAGAGGAGAGAACAGAAGAAGAAAAGCTGTCATAAAATCAACAGGGAATATATATGTTTTCACAGAGTGACACTTGCTGAATTTTGAGCACACAGTGAACAGAAGTGTAGGTGGAGCTGCCCCACAGAGCACCGATCTGTTTAGGAACGCCTAGTGAATAAGATATGGCAGCTAATCTCCTTAGGAGGCACAGGGAGCACTGAGGACACAGGATGAATATGCAGAAGGAGCCGCTCAAGAGAGTGATTTAATATTTTTACTGTTATTTTAAATACTACTGAACTGGAATGCTCTGGCATTGGACTTTAGACTACAAGCCATATTTAACAATACATTCATTCAGTGCTTTAAAATTGCTAATTAACCTAACCAAAGCATGTCTTTGGACTGTAGGAAGAAGCAAAAGTACCAAGAGGAAATTCAAAAAGGCAGGGAAAACAGGCAAACTCTACGCAGAAGGACACCAGCTGGGATTTGAACTAGGAAACTTCTTCCTATGAGATTATAATACACTGCCCACAATGACTGTTGACTAATTGACTAAATTGTGCAGTGTCAAAATACGCTGTCATTCATTGAGCAAAACATTGGCAACTTTTGTAAGCAAAAAGGCGATTTCTTTTGGCAGAACTGGCAACAAGTCTGGACCTAATTTTGACCATGTGCTTTTGACTATCCAGACTCAATACTCTGCCTTACCTGCACGTAACCTGTACGTTACAATGTTTTCCATCTTTATGCACCTTCTTACTTCATACTCCCAGCGGACTCTGAGTTCAATAATATTGACATACTAACAACATTTTCAGCTTCCTCTGGCAGAACAAAAGGGTAAATAGACTGGTGCATGTATAATTTTCATCTACACTTACTAAACACTTTTTTTAGGGCTTTTTTACACTACAAGCTAAACCCATGAACAGACTGAAACACTTTTATCACACACACACTCTGAAAGGAGTGCATAATTTGGGATTCAAGGACACTTCAAGATGCAGACTGGAATAGCCCCGGAGCGAACAACTGACCTTCCAATTAGTAGACGGCCCACTCTACAGCCTAAGCCACATCACCCCAGTAGTGCTGTTAACTTGTTGTTCAGTGTCTCTAAGGTTTGCAAAATGATAATAATATGCAGTGCTAAAAACCAACTGTTAAGAAATCACAGTACAGTATAGCTGTATAGCAGTATATGTTAATAATAATAACAGCAATAATTACAGAATTCAAATGTTAAGGGACTTAAGATCAAGTAAAACCAGGTAAGGCTTTTCTTATACAAGTATATTTTGAAATGTGACTTAAAAGAACTGAATGAACCAACTGATTTCATAGCCTTGATTAAAAAAAATGCTCTGTCCTCTTTAGTTTTCAGTCTGACCCCAGGAACAGACAAAAGACCTCTCCCCAAAGAACTTAAAGCACATACTGGTGCAGATGGTACTAAGAGGTCAGAGAGGAACCACTGCCTTTTTTATTGGTTTCTTCCAGCCTGGCCTCCGAGCAAACAATAGGAAGTATACTTCACGGCATCAACACTTCTTTCATTCAAAAGAGGGGACAGAGAGAGGACAAAGAGGGGGCATGTCACCATGGCAAACTGGAAAACAGAGCTCTGAATGAAAAGTCAATTGGTGTATTTGAACCCTAACCATGATTATGGCTTTATATACCTAACAAAGAATTTGCTATTGCCTAAACACAGCAAGAACGTAATCCTGCACTAAAAATCTAGGCAAAAATGAAACATGTTTGAACCAGCCACCGTGCACATGGTGATATGATCTATGGAAGTTTACCCAAAATATATTTTTAAAATTTCCACGATTGAATTATCAGATAAAAAGATACAACATCCAGTGTACCAATCCTTGTTTCTGTTACTCTATGTCAATGAGACTAAATGAACGCACTTTCAGTATTAACACTATCATATATTCCATGACATTAAGGTTAAACTTCAGTTAAAGAAAAAAAACAACAACTAAAGTTTGGGTTCAGGCGGTGACACTTCTAGTGGATGTTAAAAACAACAGCTAATCGTGAGAATTCAACTGGGAGGAGCAACTGATTTTGCATGGAATCACCCCACTTTGCTGTTCATTGTATCCCAAATATCAGTGCTGCCAAAAGGAGCTGATTCTGTAGAGATACTGTAAAAACATAACTTCGTGCCTTGGGAAAGCCAGGTAAGAAATCTACAGTCTTCCTTTGATCCACAGTTTCAGGCAGCATCAATATCCTTTCCCCCCTAACCACCTCTGCTTTACAACAAGGACTTCCAGTACTATAAAGAAAAAACTTGTTCAGATATACAAACAACCAAGTACTACCAGCCAGTCTGGTGGGCTGTGGGAGCCACAGAGCAAGAACCACCGTTGTGAAGAAATCTAACAGCATTACATTACATTAAAACTTACCTCGTACAAACACAGTAATGGGTCGATACTGGAGATGAGATGACCAAGAAGACTTGAGGGATTTCATGATGGGCAGATTTCACAGCATGGGTCGGTTGCCTTGAAAACAGCAAAACTAAAGAGGAGAAAAGACCCACCCCTGTGTCACCATGGCACACACACCACAACAAACCGCCATCAGTAAACAGGGTTCTGGGGGTTTTAGAAAACGGTTAAACAGCTCACTTCACGGTTCGTCGCTGTTAGAGTAACGTTGAGAGTAAACCGTTAGTAAATGTAAGCTAGTTCTACAGTAGTCACGGCCAGTTTTAGAACTTAGTTATCGTTACTATCACTAACTCCTTATTCTCTAGTTAAAGCAAATAAAAACCCACACTCCGACCACTTTCAGCTACATTATGTTGACAGGTTAATTCCGACGCAGTTACACTGCTACACTCATTTCTCCAATAAAAAGAAAAGCTGAATTTTCTGATAATTATAGGGCTAATTATCAACCTTGGACGTTGGAGGAACGTGGCACTGATTTAGCTGGAAGAACAGTTACTCGAGGCGAACTAAATGGGGAAATATTAGCCCTGAGCTTATACTTCAGGCATTTTATTCTCTTCTAACCACGTCGTGCATAACTTGGCCATTTTTAAAAGGTGATACTGACGACAATGATAACGCTTTCCACCCTAGCCTAAACTCAGTGGTTGAACAAAGGCGTTTGTTGCGACCAGTGAAAACCTGACAGTCAATAGTGAGGAGCATATTTTTAACATACGCACCCAAAGCTTGAAAGCTTCAACTCAACATCTGAGTAGTGATTGGTTATGATGGTGCTCAGGGGCGGGACTTCTCTTAAATCAACATACAAGGGAGGGTGCTGTTCAAACATGAGACCACAAGAGGGCACCGTTGCACATGGTTTAATTTTTTTCCTCCCATATTTAAAGGCAAGAAAATTGATCTTATTGATACTCCGCACAGGTTTGCACAAACTTAAAGACACAATTAAACAAAATAACACAAAAGACATGAAATTCCTTATTTGTTTTATTTGTTAATGAACTACTGTGCGCTCTAGGGAGATATCAATTTTGTTGTATTCATTTAATAACAATAAAGGTGTTCAATTCAGTTTTTAAAAAGGTAAAAGGGAATTTTTAATACAATGTAAAGGGGAGTAGTGTGTACAGTGCCGTGCAAAACTCTTGAGCCATCACTCATTTCTTTATAGTTTCCATTGCTTCCAATATGTGAGGATTCTTTAAAAGAGTGACCATGATCTTGAGCAATCGTTCTCCAGACTTTCTGAAGGTATTTCAAAATTTTCATTTGGACATTGGCTGTTTTTTTTTGTTTTTTCAGTCCAGTCTTTATACCTGACACATTTCAGAGGAATCTATTTTGGTTGTTAAGCCACTTAACACTGATCTACAAATCATTCAAGCATAATGAAGACACCTACCTCAAATGACACAAATATTAACAGACAACAAAGAATCAGTTTTAAAGTGTTTCTTCAGGCACCTTCTGTGATGTATGGTTTGGAGATGGTGGCACTGACAAAAAGACAGGAGGCAGAGCTGGAGGTGGCAGAGCTGAAGATGTTAATATTTCACTGGCAGTGACCAGAATGGATAAGATTAGAAATGAGTACATCAGAGAGACAGCTCAGGTTGAGTGATTTACAGACAGTTAGAGAGGCAAGGCAGAAATTTTTTTTTTGGACATGTGCACCCTTTGTTCAGTGGATACAGTGAACAAAGGATGTTGAGCATGAAGCTATCAGAAAGGAGGAAAAGAGGAAGACCATAGTAACAAAAAAAGTCAGAATGAAAGAAAGGAAATGTAAAAAGAAAGAAAGAAAGAAAGAAAGAAACAAAAAACAAAAACATGGATGTAGGGAAAGAGGATATGAGGTGTGACAGAATGGGACTAGGGAAGATGGAGGCAGATGATCTGCTGTGGCGACCAGTAAAGCAAGCACCCAAAAGAAAAAGGGGAATGCACTTTTTTTTTTACTGTCAGATTGTTACAAAAACACATCTTTTTTCCCATTTCATGAGCTCAATTCATGAAAACTGCCAAAGATGACACAGTGTGGGATGCATTAAATAGTACTTTTTGCATCAACAAGGTGATTCCCAAACAGCTACTAGCTGAAAACTTGGCATATCCATAACTGGCCAGGGTGTGCCCTGCACCAGTCCTATGGGAGCTACCCCTGCAACCCTGATAAGGATGAGCAGCAGAGAATAGATGGATCTGACAGAATCTGTGAGATGCATCTAGCCTTTCAGTTGATCCATCTACTGTTAGCTGAAGGCTCATTAGAAACGGCCTCAGTGGATGGATGGCTGTAAAGCCAGAGGTATGCTAAATTACACAAGAACTAGACTGGAAATTGGTGACAACAGATATGATGGAGTAATGAATCAAAATGTAAAAATTGTTGCTCAAATGATCATCTGTATATACAAAGGATTTCAGGAAATAGGCAAACAGTACAGCCATCTCTAAAACATGGTGGAAGCTCTGTTATGGTTTGGGTCTTTGTTTTTAGCCTGTGTTTTTTTATCTTTTCAAAACTGAACTGACTGAATTACGAATGCAGAAAAGTACCATCAGATTTTGATCCACCATGCAATACCATCTGAAAAGCATCTGATTGGAAACAGTTGTTTTTTTTAGCATGACAGTGACCTTAAACACACTTCAAATGCATATCTGGATAGAGAAACACAAAATAGAACATTATCAGGTATGCACTGGCCTTCCTGAAACACAGACCTCAATCTTATTGAAGCAATGTGTGATCATTTTGACAGAGAGCTGAGGAAAAGGAAGCCAACATCCAAAGAAGAGCTTTGAATGTCCTTCAAAAAGCCTGGAGAGCTATTCTCGAAGACTACCTAAAGAAATGGCAAGAAACCTTGCTCATAAGAATTCAGGCTGTGTTGAAGATTAATGGCAGTAATATCAAATATTGCATTCCAAGTCAACTGGAACTATGCAACATATATTTGGTTGTAACATGTTTCAATAAATCCCTTCACCTATTTAAATAAATATGGCAAAATGAAGGGTGGCACAAGACTTCTACTGTACTATACATATGTACTGTAGAAGTTAATATTTTTCATCTGCCTTACCTAGTCTGTATTTGTAAACTAATTCACATATTTCGGTGCTAATGAGTAGTTGGAAACATCTTGAGAATGCAAATAAAAAACAAAACAAAAAAACTTCTGTGGTATGAGTCTTATTCTGAACCCTTGGAGAGACTCAGTGCAGTAAAAAAAAAAAAATAGCGCAAAGGTGTCATTTTAAGGTGTCTGGATATATAAGACAAAAGAGTGTACTGTATATCAGAACATGCATAAAAATTCTCCCCATGGTGTTTGTATGTGTAAGAGTGACTTCTCTGTAGGATCTGAGGGACTAAACCGAGAGAAACAGAAAGACATTTGTCCATTAAACTGACATTGACCAGCCATCTCATATCTTCTGACATTATCTGTTGAATACAAACCTTTTATTTTTAAAAGGAAAGCCATAATCCCCTTTGGTAAGGAGCAGCAACAAAAGACAAACTGTGGTAGATTGCTTTCTGGTTTTAATAGAGGGTGCACAATGGCAGAGCTTTATGTGGTCCCTGGCACAGAATTGCCAGGAGAGATTACCTGTATGTTTCCTGTTTCCAGGAAAATACATTTAAGAGGGTTTTTTTTCAGATAACAAAAAAGTTAAATATACCAAACAAAACCAAGTCACTACCTTATAATCGTCTTTTGAGATCTGACGGCAGACACACAAGCTGGTGACATGAGGACTTTCAATCATAATCTTTCTTAGAAGCAGGCATGTTGTAGCTGAATATCTGTCATCTTCTAGGAATTTGTATTACCATTACTGTTTCACAATGCTCAAGGGGATGTGTTCTGATTACAGTTCATCATTGAAATATGCAGATGTTACAATGACAAATGAAATAGCAGGAAATATCTCAATAACCCTGGGAAGTATGAGTGCATGGCATTTTTTATTTTTAGTATAAAAAATTGGTCACTTTATTTACCTGACATTTTTGCCCCTACAAGAAAAAAGAAAAACAAAACTATGATGTAACATCATTTACCAGATTTATATTATCAGTAGCTTAAACAGAGCTATCGAGGCTCTCATGAGTCTCAGCTGGAGACAGAATTGGATTTGCGGCTTGCTGAGGATGGGCTCTGCTATTTGTGCAGCACTTGCTCGAACAGGATACTCATGCTTTCACACAACACTAAAAAGGTGAGCAGTTTACAAATACAATTTAATAGAGGATGTTCCAATAGCAAAATAAAAGCCGTGGTTTTTTTAACTGAAGAAGGGGTTCACCTGCTTCCAGTGCGACTTCAGCAAAGCCAATAAATGCTTTGGTCCAACAATAAAGTTGTTTTACTTGCTGCAAGTGCTGCTGGCTTTGTGACCTCTTTATGATTTTTCAAATTAATATTCAAACGAATGTATTGTTGAACTTGAGAGAGGCTTGTGTATTACAGATAACTGCATGTTCTTGCTGCTTTTATATCTTTGCTTTGGAAAGGAAGACCATCAAAAACAGTAATACTACTGTTACAAAAACAGTAACAGTAGTAAATCGGAGGATTGTGTGCATATGATCAGAAATGCAAATTTGGCTCTTAACTTGAGGGTCAAGGGAACGGTGCTAAACGGAGTTAATGTGAAAAACAATTTTGTGACGCCACAAAAACATAATTTTAAGGCTAGTTTATATTGATTTTTTTTCTTCTGCTTCTGTCCTTGAACTCTCAGAGCTGCACACAGATTGTGTACTCAACAATGGAGACTTAATAAGTTTCTCAACATCTACTGGACACACAAAAGCAAATAACCCAAAGCAAGGGAATTGTTGTGTTGAGCATTTCGAAAATCATGAGCATTTATTTCGAGCACGCAGAACGAAGCAGAAGCGGCCTGCTAAGCTGTCTCAAAGCAACACGAGCACGAGTGTTGCCCGGCCCTCATGTTGAGTGATGTGGCCTGTTTCACAGAGTCAATGTTCCATTCATCCATGTTTCAGACTGAGTTCAGGCCAAGGCTTCAGGCAGCCCAGAGAGGTTCTTTCACATTAAACTGGAAATGGTCTTTAGCCAATTTTGTCAGTTACCAGTTTAAAACCCTTGCTTTAAAGTTATAGACACTCTACAACTTTCCTTTTATCAAAACTAAAGGACCAAGCCAAAACTTCATGAAACAGCCACAGAGCAAATTGTATGAAGAAAATGTTTAAGATCATTTGAAATAGTTTAAACAAGAAAATGTAGATGCTGCAGTGAACCCCAGCCTTAAGGACAAGCTGCAAAATAGACCACATTTCACAGTATTTCAAAAGCATGTACTCTTTTTCAATATGTAGCATTATTTAGCTGTAGGCCTCCAGTCATATTACAGCATTATTATCTTTGGTCGTATTTACTGAATAGCAGTTATTAACTCTTCTTTACGTGTAGAATAGTCAGTGTGCAGATTCTATTCAGTCTCTATAATTTAGTGAGAGTGGAAAAAAAAAGGAAATATGTGTGATTTGTGCTCCTTTTTTCTGCTTTGTTGTTCTTTCACAACAGATTTTATCACATCTGCAGTGCATGTGAATTATAAACCTGTGTTTTTGGAAAAAAACCCCCCATTAAAGTCTAAAAGGGCCAATTTTGTCACGTAACCCAACAGATGCAACAAGTCATTTTGTTTCATTTTGTTCATCATTAGCTTCTCTTTGTGTTATAATGTACTCCCAACAGGTGCTGGTAGCACTCCTCAGGCATATTGATTTGATAGCATCACACAGTTGCTGCAGATTAGTTGGCTGGACATCGACAGGATTGCTCTGTAGGACTGAGATCTGTGAGTGTAGAGGTCATCTGAGCACAATGAACTCACTGTCATGGTCAAGAACCCAGTATGTGAGATGGTATATTATCCTGCTGGGAACTGTCATTAGTAGATGGGTACACTGTGATCATAAGGGGTGAACGGTCAGCAACAATATTCAGGTGACCAGTGGTGTTTAAAAAATGCTCGGTTGGTATTAAAAGGCCCAAAATGTACTAAGAAAATACCCTTCATGGATTACGCCACCACCACCAGCCTGAATCATTGATGCGAGGCAGGTTGCTTCTGTGTTGTTTACACCAAATTCTGAGATTATGATCTGAATGTCACAGCAGAAGTCAAGAACCATGAACCAGGTGAAAGTCTTTCAGTCTTCTATTGTTTGGTGAGATCTTGTGAACTGTAGCCTCAGTTTCCTGTTGTTAGCTGAAGGGAGTGGGACTCGGTATGGTCTTCTGCTGCTGGAGCTCATTTTCTTCAAAGTTCAACATGATGCACATTCAGAGATGCTCTTATGCATACCTTGATTGTAACAAGTGGTTTTTTTAAAGTTACTTTTGCCTTACCATGAGCTTAAAGCATTTTAGCGATTCACCCCTGACCTCTGAAAACTTGACATTGTCACCAACTGCTATTCACTGGATTGGTTTGAACTTCAGCAGGTCATCTTGACCATTTCCACATGTGTGGTACTACTACTCAATCCACTGAGGTACTTCCATGCGATTGGTTGGTTAGCTATTTGAGTTTAGGAGCACTTGGATGGGTGTACCTAACAAAGTGCCCTGTGAATGTATATTTACCTGTTGTGTTCATTATAGGAAATGACATAAACACGTAGTGGCATTTGGACATAGCTGCATAGTGATCCCAGCCATTCCCACCCTATTACCCATAACAAAACACTTGGCCCTAGTGGGCACAACAAGTCTGACACAAGCTACAGTAACGGTGTTCCTTAGAAGTCAGTAAAATGGCAATAGATAGAAGTTATATTGGATAAATTCATATAGAGGACAATATTAAAACATAAAACTAATTAAAAAATACTTTTAAGTTAACCAAAGAGTTTTTAGTTCGGTTCAATTTTAATTTATTTATATATGGCTAATTCAAAAAAAGACCCTAAAATATTAGAGCAAAAAACCCGACCAGTAGCTCAGTCCCCTATGAGCAGCACTTTCCTGATCAGTTTGATATGTTTTCGAGAGTACCTGCTATCTACCTGATTATCAAGACGAGTCTAAATTAGAATTTGCTTCGAGGGTTTTGACTGTTGCAACTGTCCCCACTTATACCTGCCATTGACGTAAACCAGTAATGTCTCCCACCTCAAAATAAAAGCGCACAGGTTGACAGGTTTTGTTCAGTTATCTTAATTGAAAAATTAAACACACTTTCTGTGTAAAGAGCAGGTCAAACACTTCTCATTAACATGCAGGGAGCAGGTACAAAGCTGGGCTGACTGGGAAACAAAAAGATGCAGCTGAAGAGCAGGAAGAGAAAGTGAACACCAACAAAATCCACTTGTGCAGCTAATAAAGCCAGAGGCACACTCACTGAAACAAATAAACATTATCAATAAAGTCAACAGGTGGTGCTGGCAACGATATGAGTCTGACATTTGCAGAGGAGAGGGGCGTAGTGTTGCGCATAGCCACACCATAAGCAGCAAGTCAGCGCGTGAGCTCTGGAGTTTCATGTCGGAGCCAAGGCCAGCACCTTTCAGTCTCGACTTCTGATTAATGGTGCTGTCATCTGCTGCCATCATTTCTCTCCATCATTGCTTCCTCCTGGATGGCCCTTTAATATCAAACAGAATATTAAAGAGAAGGTCGAGCTGCTGCTGACACCTGTATAACACATGGGGGTTAAGTCATGAAAAATGTTCAGATCTTGCACTTAAAATATGGTTTAAACGTTTGTTTAATATAATTATGGCTGCTAAACAAGATCACATTAGAAATCACACAGCAATTTTTAAAACCATATTATTTACTGCAGTTCAGTAAAAAACATATACAATACTTGCATATTCTAAAATTATATATCAAAATTTATAT
>NW_024582412.1:50603-193672 GCF_018398535.1 Haplochromis burtoni
ATATATATATATATATATATATATGTGTGTGTGTGTGTGTGTGTGTCTCAGAGATGTACTTTTCTAGAACTATATCTTTGAGATAAAAAGCTAGACAGCTATTAAAGTGCAACAGCCAACAGCAAGTGAGAAATGGACAAATTGTTGGCTTTTTTCTTTTTATCCTTTAAAACCTTTAAATTCAAGAGGCTTTTGTAGGAAAACATGAAAAAGGTTAGGCAGTGGGTATTTTATGGTAATGATGTTCTTCTAAAATTCTTGTAAAATCAGATAATCCCTTAGGAGGAAAGCAAATACTCTGTAGTTTAGTTATATAGACTTAAGAGAGCAGATCTAGGCAAATTCTACATCATTAGAGCTATTGTATGTCATTGTTACCAGACAGATTTACTATTTTTAATATTTGCTGTTAAATTTGTGGCCTTTTCCCTCTTTCGTCCTCTCTCTGATGGTATGAGTCATCTTTATGTCTGCAACTACTTCCACAATAGGCTGTTTCCATCTCTAACCTACCTCATAGTCATTCACACACAATCAGTCATTTGCACACATTCACACTGATGCAGCTTGTCTTTTTCAGTTTATGTTGGGCTGTGAATAGATCTTAGTTGATAAAACTAAGATAGAACTTAGTTTCCCCTGATGCATCCATATGAAGGTTCTTGAGAGTGCTAGAAAAGTGCTGCGTGCGTGTGTGTGATTGGATGAATGAGACTTATACTAGACGTCCTATATACGTACCAGCCTACCATTTATATCATGACAGGGTTGATTTGGTAAAAACTCTTCCACAACCTTCTTTAAATGAACACACAGGACCAAAGAAGGAGATATGTTTAGGTTAGGTCTTTTGTACATCAGGCTACTGCTGTCAGTGAAGGTGTTTCTGTATGCAGATGGTGGTATATTGATTCACTTTTATTTATACAGGGGTAAATCACAACAGCGGTTCCCACAAAGGTGCTTTATAGTAAAGGTAAAGACGCCCAAATAATACAGAGAAAACTCCAACCATCAAACCATCCCTGAAATCATCAAAAATAAATTAACAAAACTGTGCAGATATCAAGCTTATACTGTTTATGCCAATATGGTTTGGAATTCAAGAAATTTAACCTTGTAGGACTTTTTTTCTGTGTGACTTTATCAGTGTCTCACGTCATGATGGAGGAATTTTGGCCCACTCCTCTTTACAATGTTGCTTCTGTTGTTTGGGGTTTGTGCGCATTTGTTCATGCACAGCTATTGAGATCTGGACTTTGACTGGACCACTGCAGTCTTGTGGTTTGATCAGATGCAAGTTTGCAAACCTAAGCATGCTACCATGTTCTTTTCATAGTCATACTTGGTCAGTCTTTTTCTAAAGGCCTACAGAGTTTGAGGTGCAGCTCTTTTGTTTTGTTTTTGTTTTTTTGTTTTATTTTTTGTATATTTGACACTGAACATGAATTTACTGAGGCATCCACCCCTGTGATGATTATAGCACTGTGCTAACACACTCCCGAATACTCCAGACTGGCAAATTTCCAAAGTGTTCTTTCTATTAGAGGCAGTCACACTTGCTGATTATCAGTTTAGGCATTTGATCAGCAGCACCTGGCTTATATTCTTTATTTCTAGGGAAGCAGTGAGGATATACTTGGTTTTTAAGGACTACATAAAGGTCCTGTAAAAACATTTTACAGAATTAGGACCTTGATTAGGGTTAAAGATGTTCTACTAAATGCAAAACAGCAAATAAAACAATAAAACAGTTTTGCCTGGAGAAAACATTAAGTACTGCTTTTTTTCTGGGTGGGTAAGGTTTAAATGCAGTCTCATTTATTCACTTGGATCTATTATTGGAAAAGAACACAGGAAATCAATCCTTCCATTGGCCAATGGAAAGATTTCCAAGATAATTTGGAAAACTTCTAAAAGATCCTGTAAAGTGCCTCAACTGTGCAGGTTAGACTTAATACAGCAGAGCTAGATACAAACTGTTAGAGATCAAATACATGAAGGGGACGCCTTTTTTTGAGATTTTAATTGCCTGGGTGAAACCGTCCAGTAAAATATTTAATTTATTTTTGTGGTTTACAGGTTCCAACATCTTAAGAGAGGGCACAGATTTATTTTATTTTATTTATTTATTTATTTTTGGAGTGTATGATGACACAAAAAGGACAAATACCCTGCATTTCATTGCACTTTCTACAGTACATTCTTTCTTTATACATCTATTTTCAAATATTTATACTTAGCTTTTATCCAAATTAAGTTAGGATGTACTCAGACGAACTTGGTGGATTAATGGACACACTCTAAAGCCTGAACAATCTTAAAGAGCTTTTCCACATTTCCCTCAGATGCCACATCTTAACAACACTGTAGTAGCTCACTAAGTTTTCATCAAGCATTTCCAAAAACATGCGTGTAACTGTCAAAGCTTTAACTGTTGAAGAGTCATAGTTAAAAAGTCTGAATGTAAAAGATGTTATGTGAGTACAAAATAAACTAAGTTGCCCAGTTTGACATATTTTCAAATGAGCAGATGAATGGTTGATAGATTTCCTACCAGCCAGGTTTGGATTATTGCTAGAGATGCACTTACTCAAGTTTTTTTTTTGGCAAACGTGCTTCAGTTTAAAGCCAAAGTTTTATCATTTTATCTTAACAATGCTTCAGATGACGTGGGTACAGACAATCCTGTCTCATAGAAAAGATGTGTCTATACAAGAAAAGTGCAATCGCAGCTTTATATTTTTAAGGTAATGTATTTGCATCTGTGTTATCTTTTCCATCAATGTAATTAGACGTCTTGTGTAGATTTGCTGGCATTCTTGGGATCGTTGTGATGTGAATTATGGCCAAACATCTCTATTTTATTCTTGTCTGTTCAAAGGACATTGTTCTTGTGATTTTCTTAGATGTAACTTTGCAAATCTAAGCTCTGCTACAATGCTCTTCATAAAGGGAATATGCTTTCTCTTGGAAACCCTTCCATAGAAGTCATACTTGTTTAGTCTTTTTTTAATTGTACTGTCATGAACTTTAATATAATACACATCCTCTAGGATGTGTTCATCCACCTCAACCTATATCTTATTACAGCTATCCCAAGGTACATCTAAACACAAATGGTTAGAAAATGAAGGGTTGCAGAAATATAATTTCAAGTAAATCTGTAGTGATATCACCTTTGTGTGTCTTGTTTTAGCTCATTTAATTTGAAAACCACATTTACTGAGAAGCCAGGTTTTTCTTTTTTGTATGATTGACACTGAGCATTTGGTTTATTCATTCCACACGCCCAAGCAGTGAAACCACATCCATGCATATACTCTGGCCAAGTCTGTTTGTGTTTATTTTGCCCCCGACTGATCTCAGAACTCTCACAAAGCTCTAGTTATTTTTACTTCCCTCCAGTTTCTTTAAAAAAAAAAAAAACAACTTGTTGTTTCATCTTTGTGAGCAGCTTTGTAAAGCCATGGGATACATTTTTCATCATTAGAGATTCAAGATCTTGGGACATTTAAAAAAACAAAAAAATAAACTACCAGCTAATCAGACAGTTTTAGTATCAGCATAAAGCTTTTTATTATTAAAGAAAACATGACATATGAAAACGGTCATATTTTTGTCACTGTCTTTTTTAGAAAACAATAACTCCCCATACTCAGTTCTATTTTATTATGGCAACACAATGCAATAATAAATCTGTATTTGGTAATACAGTAATGGCTCTCATTAAGACTTTTTTTACTGCAGGATATCTAAAGATGAGCTGGTATAAACAATCCAAAAAGGAAAAGAAAAAAAGAAAAGAAAAGAAAAGGGACATATAGCAGCTTCACAGCCAGACAGAGATAAAGAAATTGATGTAGACTACACCAGAGCTAAAATGAGAGATATGTTTAGATGGATTAAAACTTTACTTCAGAGCAAATGTAAGAACTGTAGCTTCTTGAGGAGTTCTGAGGAAAAATAGCTTTATATCTAGTGGATTTTCTTAGGACCAATCTTCTTGAAAAGTGCATTTTTAATAAGGCTTTAAAAAAACAGATAGGTAAAGCATAAAAATAGAGATCAGCTAATGTTTGAAGTTTTATTGTCACAACAAAAAAGGATCTTCAGGCAGTCCAAGTATTTAATCAGACTTTAGCCTCTTATTTTTTGCCCCATAATATATATTGGTGTCATATTTACAAGTACAAACATAGTGGATGAAGATATGAGATTAAAACAAATATTTTTTTCATGATGATTTATTGAAGGTTGACATTTTACCGTCACACAAGGATATGTTGTAAAATCAAAGCATGAACACAATGCTCTCTATTCTCCGTTTGTGTCCAGAATGAATCGGGCATCTTTGACAGCCATTTCTCACAGAGCTGCACTGTTGGCATTCTTCTAAAAAGCCCGGACTACCAGACTCCGGCTCCCCTGTTTGTGTCTCGTCCAACAGCTCCCTTGATGGCGCTTACATGTGTCTTTATTTGCTGTCTCTTTGTTTTCAAAATGTTCTTGTTTCCATAATTTCATGGGGTATCTGCAGGCAGACACACACCACTTGCATAAAACGCTTAACGATCACACGTTCACACACAGAGCACTTGGATTAATTACTGTAATCACTCCAAGTTTCTACCTGCAGCCTAATGTGAGTCTCTAGAGTGACACATGCAGGATGTTTGCTGTACATCCTCCCCACGCTTGCACTCTTCCTGTGAGGAAGCAGAGCATCTCCACAACAACAAGTGCATCTCATTTGTTACTTCAGTCACTCCCTCATTGTCATTCTCTCTCACTCCGTCTCTCACTCTATGTCATTGCTTATCTCCTAATTGCTTTTCTATAAATGGATAAAATGTGACTGTGCATCCAACCACAAGTGCAAAGGAGCGTTACAGAAATCTTTGGCAGTGTCGTCCTCTAAATGTCCCATTACTCCCTCCTTGGAATAATTACTTGCACCGACCATGGGCTTCAGCAAGCCCCCTGGCGGTTGAAAATAATTGACTCTGAAATCATGAAATAAAATCACAATGTTATCAGTTGGGCGGGGGGGGGGGGGGGGGGAGCAGAAGAAAAACTGAGCAATCCGAGAGGGGATTTCATGATCTTTGAGAATACCTCCACACTAAGCTAGCCAAATCTGAAAAACATATCTTTGATTCAGAGTTTTGGGAACATAAACGGGGAGCTCCAGAATCCTTTTGCAGGCAGAGATGGCAAAGGTGCACACATTTGTCACAAGTACAGATCCTTGTGTTAAAAGGTACTCTGATAAAAGCTGAAGTACTGATTCAACTTTTTTACTCAAGTAAAAGTGGAAAAGCTGAAGCTCGTTATTAAAACAAAACAAGGAAATGCAAACTTCATTCTGGCTTCTATTCTAATTCTGCGATATAGACAAAGGAGACAAAAGTAATGGGAATTTTAAAAAAGTAGCTACAGTACTACAAACTAACAAATGTAGATAGGTGACTGTTTCTGCACCTAAACAGAAACATTTGTATAGTCTAGAGTTAAAGTGGGATTCAGCAGGTGTGGGTGCAGCATGGGGAAATAGTCACTTAGCAACCATTTCCATTGTGTGGTCCAGTAGATTTAGTATACAGGCTGTGATCAGCGGCTGCTGCTCGTGGATTTAGCCAACTGCCTTCAACAAGTTATAAACCAAAGCTCAATGAGCTATCACGGCTGATTTCCATCTCATACACACCTTTATATTAGAATAAAGCTAATACGAAAGTGTAATTCAACTTAAATTTAATGTGATATCTGCTACTCATCTCAACCTCACACTGACCGTGAAGACCACAGCCTGCTCTGCAACAGACGAACAAAGTATTTCAACTAACCACTGTAACCTGCACTAAACTGCCTTTCACGCAACCTCTGAGTAACAAAAAGTTTGTACACCTCAATTTGTGGCAAGGGGTCACCACAGCGGGTAGCTCTACATGCTTGATTTGGCAGATTTCTTTCTGGCAGATGCAGGATGCTTCCTGACGCTACCCCCAAGGGATTGGTGTTTCCTCCCAGAATCAAATGGGGATCTTTTGCTGTTAGGAAAATGTGTAAACTACTACCCTACACTAATATGAAAAAAAGAGACATAAACTGAGCAACAAATCATGTATATCTGTTAATAAAACAACAACTCTAAAATAAATAAGGACATTAAATGGACATTTTAAATTTCCAGCCTATCAAATGTCACCTTATAATAATAATTTCTTTCTTCTTCTCCCATCCTGTCTTTTCTCCATCTTTCTCCATCTCTGAGTGAATTAGTGGTGCAGTTTGTGTGTATGCTGATGATCTCTGCACCAGAATTGCCTCTCTGGATACCCCACATGGATTGCCATTTATATGTTATTGTTCAACCCAAATAGGTTCAAGGCAGTTTGATGTTTGAAGACGCACAGTGACAGGAAATACTCCCCTCAAATGTCTTAAACCTCACGTAACAACCCTGCTCCGAAAAGGTAAAGAGTAGAACGTGAAAATAAATAAGTAATGTACAGATACTTGCAATAATGAGGTATTTTTATTTTGTTACTTGCAGAAGTAAGGTCTGATTTATGAGTGTGTAGATAAACTGTAGCAACGCTATAGTCTTTAAAGCTGGAATCTGACACATTTGTTTAAAAATCTAAAGTATGTATTTGCAATTTTACAGGCTGTGTTAATCCGTAGGGCGGCTTTGATTCATATTCATATTAAGTAATGATCATCTCGCTGATGTAAATTACTCCTAAGGCAATGTGAACATTTTCTCTTTCAGATGCTAACACCATTATAAAGGTGAAACAAAGAGCGACTTTTATTGTGAAGGAGTCAAAGATAAACAACATAATTGTCACAGTCATTGGTCTATGAAAAAGTGCATTTAAAAATAATTAAGATCAAATCAGTTTTAAATGTTGGGAGTAATCAAACGTTAAGCAGCAGGCACCCTTGGCTCACTCCTACAGCAGTGCAACCAGCTCTGCTGCTGTTATGTCCAAATATAATCGTGATGTGTTTAGAGTCATATCAGACTCTAAACACATCACAACTAACATTTTTCCATCGTGCAATGATGAAAAAATGTCTAATTATTGGCTGACAGCTCTAGATAGTAATGTTGTTTTGGCTGATACACCAGCTGTTTGTGATTTTTATTGGCCCCTGAGCAGTAAACGCTACTACTGTTCACCCGGTTAACAAGTAGCATTTATGAGCTCCACTCAAGTCACTATAATAACCTAATTCAGGAGAGAAAAACATACCAATTAAATTATGATATTGGATATAATAAAACACAGTAGAAGTCCTCCACAGAGGTTTTGAATATGATGCAGAATCCCGTTTTTGCATATCGTACTGTGGATGGATAATATTTTCCAATTTGGCCGTCCTAATGTGAAGGCACAGTTTTAAACACAGATATAAAGAGAGGTGTGTAAGTGCAAAGTCAGAGTTCATGTCGGAGTAAACAAATATCAGTATTTTATTTCTATTTTTGTCAGTATGACAAGAACCCCCCCCCCCCATTTCCTCTTTGTGAAAGGATGGTATTTTGCTGATGGTCACCGTTACTCTGGTAAAACTTGTGGATTCATGTATTGTCCTGAAATCATCACCATAATTCAGATATATTTAGATATATAGATGATGCGACAGAGGTTACAGGTTCTTTTTTAATTCTATAGGAGTACTTTTATGTGTACATTATATATGCATCTGTATCTACATTTGTCCATTTTTACATATACAAATCCAAACTTGTAAAGCCAAGCAATCAGTTTATCTTAGATGTGCAGTTGTCTCAGTTAAAAGCAGAAAGTAAGTAAAATAAAGTTAGCATGAGACATGGGAGTGTTATGAGAAGTTCCAGAAATCCACACGATTTAACACAAAAGGTACAGGTTTTCCACTGCAGCGCATAATGTCTCACAGTGGGGAGGTAACAAGTTGAGGAGAATCCTGGACAAAGTCCACGGTGAAAGTAATGCCTTGTAAATTCAAGAGTGGGTTTTCCGAGAAAGGAGAAGGGCTCAGATCAGTTGGTGGTTTGTTTAGGTTTATCCAAGAGTTGTGCCATATAAATCAATAGAATACTTGAATATTTCTGCATCATCACCCCTTTGAAGTCCTCTTCTCTTGGTGCTACCTTCGTCATCGTACTCCCTCCTCTTCCACTCAGCTATAGTGCCACATTGAACTCAGTCACCAAGAAGTCTACGTAGTCTCTGTCTTTGGTCTTGAAGGCCTCGGCGATGAGGCGCGCTGCGTCCCTGTGCTCGCGGCCCCTCAGGGAAACCCCGTTTACCTCCAGTATAATCTGTCCCACCTTCAGCTGGCCGCAGTTATGAGCTGAACCACCCCTCTGAGAGAGACAGAGAAAGAGAGGGGAATTTTAGGGAGATCTTATTTAAAACCCGCCATGATTACATCCAAAATAAATCGGCCTCTTGTGGGAAACACTTGTACTAATATATTTGTTCTTAAAAGAGTCAAGGAGAACAGAAATTCCTCTAAGGTAATAATGGTAAAATAAAATTCAGGAATAAATTTGTTAAATTTTTGTCTCTGAATTTTCTGGACCTGAAGCTGCACTGTGAATACTCTTCTTTTTCCTCCTGGATAATATTTCTGTGAATGATATTTGCCAGCAAATGCAGAATAGGCAGCCTTGGACAAGCCTTGCAGTCTGAAAGTGTTAGTTATATGAATTTTAACTTCTAAAAAAAAGAATGACAGAGACATAATCTTGAAATTGGGCTTTAAATCTCCATAATGACCAATAATAAGTCAAGTCAAATTATACATGAGGTTATATATGTAAAATATTTAATAAATATGAATAGAAAAGGCATTATTTTAGATAATTAAGCCACACAAAAGCTTCAGATTCAAGTCTATTCCAAAAAGCAACATTTATTTGCTTGTTATATGGTCAGAGTTTATGAAAGTGATTTAAACTGGCTTTACTCTTCAGCCAGCCAGAATATATTTGTTTCTAACCTGCCAAACAGGGTTACTTTACCACTTACTTTACCAGGTTTAAAAAGCTTCCTAGAGTTGATGATAATTACTGTCGTTCACTTACACCAAAGTCATTTAAATTGTTTCGGTACCAAATAAAATGTAAATAAGGCAGCATAAATATGAGAAAAAGTATTTAATCAGCATAAACACACCCAATCATATAAAATACAGGCATTAAGATGTTTTTCTATCAAAAAAAGTTGAAAATATTATAAAAATATTAATACAAATGTATAAAACACTCTGCATGCACAAGACATGACATGATTTCATGGTCTTTGTTTTATGATCTATTGTCTCTACAAACTGTCCCTGTTACTGTTTAGTGCATGTTTTGTCAAAAAAATATCAGCTTCCAGTGTCATGCAGTCAGCTATTAGGTGCACTGAAGAATCTCAGTCTAGTAATAAAGTAATAGTAGCTTGGTTTTAACAATAGGTAAGTTGGGAATATGAGAGGATAAAGGGCATAATTATAATATTCAGTTTATAAATTTATACCTTCATTTTTTTTATTTATAACCAAATCCAACTTCACAGATTAATATAATTGTTAGTATGTATCCACATTATTATGAAATTATTTCACCACTATACTAAATAGCTTTGCTTCATCGCATTCCTGGCTATTATTTTCTGTTTTTGACACATTTCTACTCTTTTACATATTTGATAGCCAGAATATTAGAACGACCTGTCTAATATTGTGTAGCTTCATCTTGTGCCAGCTAACACACCTCAGCTTGCTGGCAAATGGACTCAGGATATGTGGTATCTATCACTGGGATACTGTCAATGGATTGTTTGGGACCACTGATGAAACTTGTTCATTTTGCAGGTGTTTGATTAAAATAGGAGTTCAGATGTCAGATAAATGCCTTGGACTTTCTGAGGAGCTTCTACATTATGAATTGTTGGAGAGGCTGGTGCAGTCAGGGAGTGCTGTTATTCACTTTATCTGAGTTTAGGTAAAGACTGTTCTGCTGTACACCAGCTTATTACCTCACTATAACAAAATGATTGCAGAGCATCAAAATCCAAAAATAATTCTTTAAAGCCAAACATAACAGGATGCATTTTGAAAATAGTTTTCATCTTAAAGAAAAACAACAAAAAAAACACCAGTTTTATGTCTTTCTTCCTGTGACCTGCTAGGTGACCTCATTATATGTGACTATGAGAGCTAAAAACATCAATATTTCTTTCCAGACAAGGGCTGCATCATCATGTTGGTTATTTAAGCTACAACAATTACTCAGTGTTAGGGGAGCACTTGGTCATCATAATGTGAAGATGGCTGTGATAAAGAGCTGTCGCTTCAATGAGCGGTGATGGGGACTGATAACAAGTGGAAAGGCCAGCCAGCAGCAGTGTTTTTGTCGTCACTTCATCCTCTGTATTTGTGATTGAAGTGACCTAAGATGACAGCCCCGGTGCCCAGAGAGATACGAAACACATAAGCCAGAGGTTTGCCGTATTATGACTCCACAGTGTTTACTTTCAATACTGCAGAGAGTGTCCATTGTACAGGGTACCTGCTCTGATGTGATGCCTGCATTTTTCCCCTGGGTGAGGTGGATGCCAAGTGGAAAGCTAAAAACATTTTTTTTTTATTTCCAGAGCAAGTTTATCATTCTGATGCTTGGTCCTGACTGTGAGAAGTACTGAGGTTGTGTGCCTTGCTCAAGGGCCTAATAACATTGAGTTAGCATTCCCCGGGTGACAGAGCAAACTTTTCACAGCCTTCTTTTCCACCTTGAAACCTGAGCATGTGGAAGTCTCCTTTCGCTTTTGTTACAAGTGACCTTAAGGCTGCCTTATTATTAATGTCTGTAAATAACTGTGAAGCTATATAGCATTATTGTTCAGGGATGTAGCAATGGTATCATAAAGCTTGTGGTTTTGTCTTAAAGGTAATAACCCAAGTGAACCACTGTGCTGAAAATGTGCTAATTAGTTTCAGAAATAACTTCGACTTGATTTTAAAAATTGATTTGCATGAATAATTTAACTTATCTTTAGCTGAGTTAAACTTCTCTCATGAAATGAGCTCTAACCTTGTGTCCAATGGCTCCACTGGGGCTCCCCATGCAAGAAAAAGCCCCTACTTCCTTTGCTATTACTGCAATGAGGCACTTTTTCATGTTTATTACTCTCTTGGAGAAGTGTCTGAGGTTAAAAAGAAATAGTTTGGGGTCAAACCTTTTGAGTGGTTGCATCTTTTAAGTTGAACTTCCTTGCTCTCTGTGCTTATGAAACCTTCGATATCACAGACCATCCGGGGCTGAAGGCCTGCTGGCTTGCATATCAGAGTGGCGGCTGAATGGAAGTACAAAACAGCTGCAGTGCTGGCCGTCTTGAAAAGTGATAAGACACCACTTGCTCATTTCTTTCGAAAGCTTAGTTTAATATTTGAGCTAAGCAAAAATGCATAAAAAATAAGACTTGTACTGTTTATCTCTTTAATACGAGAGCTCTCCTGATAAGCTGAGCTTCAGGAGCCTACGATGGACCAACACAACGCCCGATGATGCATGATGCAGAAAAATCCATTCAAGCAAAACAAGTGCTATCTGAGATTTTCCTGTTTATTAAGGACCTGGTGTCTTTTTTTCTCTCACTGAATGAATGCACATGAAACTTCTATTGAGGATTGTACAATAACCAAAGAGATGAATGTGAAACAAAACTTTGTTCTTCTTTGAGGAAAACACAAAAAAGGAACATAAGACATAAGAAAAGCGAGAGCAAGACATTTGAAGGGTAGAGAATACTTGTCTGGGAGATTTGTAGCACTAGCACAGCTACCAGTGCTTCAAATCCCTTTGCAACCCTCCTAACAATCACTTTTGAAACACCCACACAAATACCCAAATACAGGATCTACCCACCAAACCTCCAGTTTATCATCTGTACAAATCCTCCTCATCCTTCTTCTCCTTATTAACACTGCTCTCACTTTTTTGTGTCCTTTACTCACACTTGCTGTCCTTTCTTCCAGCCTGCTTTTGATTTTGAATGTGCTGATTTCCAATCCTTTTATCCCTTCCTTTGCAATCAGCCACCTTTTTTTATTTCAATCACCACCTCTGTGGAGTGGGAGGCTGAGAGACAGCTTTGACTGGAGAGTAGACTGGAGTCTGTAGCTGCTCCTAGCACTGATATTAAAATTGTAACTGTCTCATTGTCTGTGTTTAGAAAATGATTAGCGTGGCATATAGTCCTGAACTAGAGCAAGATTTGTTGGCTTGCAAATTATCATGGCAGACAGATATATGCATTCACAGCCACAAGTAATACCTTTCTTTAGAGGTGACTAACCTGCCATTTCAAGCAAAGCTTTCAGAATTTTTCTGTCACTCCGCATAGCTGGGAGCTCAGAATTTTGAGTATTTTTAAATATGACAGATATGCTATAAATGAAAAAGTCTTTGCGGGAAATATAATTGCAACTCTATTTAGCCACAGCATTAAACTGAACATTAAATATTTGAAATGAGCCTATGACTTCTACCTTTTAGATAAAAAGGTGCTGTGTAATTTGCTGTTTCTGCCCTTTGCCTTTACCCTTTAACACACACACACACACACACACACACACACACACACACACACACACACACACACACACACACACACACAATACCAAGTGCCTCATCCCGACAAAGTAATTACCAAAATCTCCAGACAGCTAGGGCTTATACATGTAGGCCATTAATGTTGTAATCATCTCTGTAGAGCCCCAATGACGACAAAATTAGCAGAAATCTCAGTGTGAGTTCAGCCGCTGTGTGAATCCTTATGAAACCTTAAAGAACACAAGATCCCAGCTGGAAGGTGTGCACGTGGCACTATTACAGAAAATCCAAAGTGTTTCAAGGATAAAGAAAACACAGCTCAACCACGCGAGGACAGTACTCATGAAAATACTGCATGTTAGCAGAGTAAGCAGAGAACTGAATTTAGCAGTGTTATTATGGTGACTGTTCATTTTAAACGCATATTAAAGATTATTCTACTCTTGGTTCAGTATATGAGGGGATAGCCTAATATGGTCATCTCACTGAAGCTCTGGTTGTGAGTCCAGAAGTCCCACATATATATGGTTTCTCCATTCAGGTGGAAAACGTATTGGAGTGACAGCACTGTGTACATCAAATATCCATCTATCAACCCCTTAGCCGTTCCTAGGCTAGCTGAGAGACATAATCTTTCCAGTGTGTCCTTGATTTACCACGTGGCCTCCTCTCGATTGGATATGGTCAGAACACTTTACCCTGAAGGCACCCAGGAGGCATCCTAGTCAGATAACCAAGCAACCTTTGCTGGCTCCTCAAACTATGAATTTTGTTTTACAGGCACAAAAATCATAACCAATCGGTATAAGTAGGTGAAGTCCAGTTTAAGATAAATATGCGTTATTTTGAATTGTTAAACATGGAAAGCTACTCTACTCGTGATACACTGGAAATGAGCATAAGAGGTCCAACTTTCAATGTTATTTTATGTTCTTCCTGACTTACCTGTATTGTCACAATTCGTGGCAGCGGCTGGCGAGTGTTGGCTCCACCTTCAATGGCAATACCCAGGGTGCTGGCAGTCTTTGCCACCCTCACTAGTGTAGCGGTAGGCTCCAAAAGCCCTGGCTGAAATAAGGCAGAGTGAGGAACACGAAATGAAAGGCATATTTATAAATACATTCATAACTTTATAAGATAATCTGCCTTCAATTTGTTGCAATTTGCTTGGCTTACACTGTACTATACTGTATGTTTGGCTATTTTAATGGAGCAACAATGAGCTTCCTAATGGTTTCCCTTGTTTATTCTGAATGAGCAATCAATTTAACACCTTCACAAGTCAGAGGACAAAATAAAACACATTTAATTTCCATTTCCATGATGTAGTCATGTTTATGCTGGGTCTTGTACAGTTTCCTTCCATTTATAGGTGTTTATTTCCTTTATAAATGAATCTGAAACATGTTTTTGGGTTTTTATGTCCAGGTTCCAAGATCAGTGTGAGTTAAAGGGATTCAGTGTAGTGGTTAACTTGTATAACATGTATAATTTAAAAAACATTAACTATTAAAAGTTCCAATGTGCTTTGGGCTTGAGTGTACTACAACAATCACTGGATTACTGAATACTTCAGACATCCTGAAAACCTGTTAACCGAGCCATTATTTCTGTTATAAGAGGACTTGGGGCTGGATCCCTGATAAACTCCCAGAGGATCCAAGGAATCAACAATAAAAGTGCTTTAAGAAAAAAAAAAGGAGACAGAGAGGTTGAATCAGAAATAAAACAAAGGTTTAACAAGCTACACTTTCTGCCAAGAACTGAAATAAAAACTACAACAGCTCGTTTTTTTTTTTAGTAGTAAGGAAAGGGTTACGTTATTAACCCTTTAAGACCTACCATACAACCATGTCCGCCAGAGCTTATATTATATTTTTACATGCTGTAGAGCCATTTTTGGAGCATTTCAAGTTGCTGTACACCAATACAACCATTATAGCCCAAATTGTAATATATGTATGCATTAAGTGCATAGTAATTACATAAATTGCAAAAAAGTGCAATAAACTACAAAAAAAATTGAAAATCGTTTTTGCTTTTTTAACATATATTTCTAGTTAGAGAAATTTAAGAGGCTTATCCCTCAAAACTGTAAATACAAAAAAGTTGCAAAAACTAGTTTCCCACCACAGGAAATTTATTTTGAGCGTCTTCATAGTTTTATTTTTGAAATTCACCAATTTTTACATACTGCAGGAAAAACAAAAATAAATATTATAATGCAAATTTGCAAAAAAAAATAGCATATGCATCAAAATACACTATTTCCAGCAGTGCAATTTGAGTCCTAAGCATCCCAGAAACGACACAGAAAGTCATAAAGTCAAACATAACTTATAAAAACACCAGTACAGCCTTACAAGGCTGCATGAGTCTATAAATAGACTCATGCAAAATGGCTGAGTAGGGACTTCAGAACTTGTCAGAACAACCGCCCATTTCTTAGATTTCTTCTGAACCAAAGTTGTCCCGTGATAGTTGTCAGTACATTCAAAAGGAACTGTTTATAATTTACAACTTAAAATGACACCCACACTGCTGCCACAGTGTAACTTAGTTTAACACAGTTAACCGAAGCCGTCAGTCACTGAGATGTGCGTGTCAGTGCCTTGTGATGGCTCATAAGAGGCTCAATTACTCCCTTGGTTTCCGCCCCCAAACTGTCAAAAGGTTTGAGTTGAATTTGACAATCAGAATTCAGAATTCAACTTTGAGTGTGTTCCCTGCGACAGCATGTATAGCCAAAGCTCTCAATAAGCAGAAATTCTTATGGGTGTTGTGGCTGCTTTGTTCCCTTGCCTGTTAAGCTTCACAAACATTTGTTAAATTTGTGTGTGCATACTTATATTGTTGGAGTGGCAGTAAATACCTGCATACAGCAGTGTAACCTCTCAGCTACTATAGCCTCACCGACTCATGAGTTCCCCTCAGGACACAGAAGAGGCAGAGACTAGTTCGTGCCATCACCAAACGTCTATTCAGATCTGCCAAACACACTCTGTGCAATGACACTTATCCGGTGGGTAAAGTCCACTCAACTTCACTACAATAACACAGGAACACAGACTTCTGTCCGCTGTGATTCCTTTGTCTCAAACGCCAAGTTCCAGCATCCAACTGCAGAATAAGTAAGATACTAATCAGTTACCATTTGTAACTGCATCAACTTACTGGGCAATACTCCACCTGCAGTCTCTAAACCACACTCCACTGCTACATTGAGTTACTATTTTTCTCCTGAGCTTGTTTTTAGGAGGCTTGTATAGTGCCATACATATTCCTGGCAATCAACTGGCAATTGGTCATAAAAGGAAAAGTGAGTGTTCCCCAATTAGCTGCTGGCAGTTGATGTGAAATTGGCTACAAAAGCCCAAGTCACAAAAACCTTGAGACCAGTCAGTAACTCCTTGGAAACCATCAGTCGCTAGGGAAAAATGAGTAATCCCTGACTGGTTAGTGACTGGTAGATGGATGTTGCTGTTGCAAGGTGAAGTTGGTTGCAAACTGGTTTGTGATGGTGCATTCAAAACCTCCTTACAATTCCTTTGGTTGCTAGCAGATCCTTATTGTTGCCTGTAATTTGCACTGAAGGTCCTGCATTGTCTGCAAACACTCACCAACTGCTTGCTAAGAAAAAGTGAAACTGTGAAGAGTGCAGTACAATCTGGAAATGAACATCAGTAAGCTTCAAAGTAAAAGTTGTGCCTTTTGAAATGTGTTGGTTTCAGCAGTAAGACATACATTTTACTTTGGAGGTCAATGTGCTCCATTTCTGATTTGGATTATACGAGTGTTTGCAGGCATGTTGGCTTCTTTCATGCAAACGAATGTTTGCAGGCAACCAACACAATCACAAGGATGTTTCCTTTTGGATTTCACACAGCACCAGTTAGCAATCTCCAGCAACCACTTGCCAACCAGTCAGGTAGTACAGATTTGACCGAAGACCAGCTAAAACAGGTGGCCAAAGGGTTGCTTACAGGCCTGTGTGACTGAGGACTAAGAGATATGCTTATATAATCATCCATACTCATTTTAGCCTTGCGTAAGTGAGGGCTACATCACCTCCAGAGTAAAATATCTAGCCCTTTAAATGCTTGACATTCTATCTCTCACTTTGTTCCTTTTGTCCGTCTCATATTTTGGATCCAACACGTCTTTTCCCAAAACCTTTATCAAAACCTGTTTGTTTTACTCTTGGATTAAGAAAACCAGTCTATGAGTGACCTTTCTGACATAAAGGAGTGTGTAGTAGGGATGTGGTTTGGAAGAGATGGATGTGGGACATCCATTAATCAACTCTCTCTTTTATGCAGTAGCATGCTGGAACTTGGAGACAATGACAATCTAGAGCTTCTTAGTGAAAACCTTAAGCAAAACAATTCCCTACACCACTGACATACTTCAATAGCCCAGAGAATATTATTGCTTGGTGCCAATGAAAGGAAGTTGTGAATGCTATTACCCAGGACATCAGATACTCATCTATCTTAGAACATGAATGGAAGACCCACAAAAACATGTTTCAGCATTTTAAAACTGGCAAGAGAGAAATATCCAGTTACGTGATCAGTGGTTTACTCTATTTTCTTGAATGAATTCAAGCCATACTTATATACTTACTCAGGTAACTGCCCCACAGTTCTGCTTTCTGCTGTCTTTTGTTTGACATAAAGATGAGAAGACTTAAAAATGCCTTCCTTAAGTTTATTAAGGGCAAGATTTTATGAGCACATAACTCCACTCTTTTCTGCAACCACTTGCCTGACACTCAGGAACAAGCAGAAGAAAACATTTTTGCTTCTTGGTAGTAAAAAGGCAGCTTTTTTTATGTTACACAATCTCTTTGGATGCTGAATTTATCAGCTCTCTCTCCATAAACAATCAGACTACTCCCATCCTTGCTTGTTATTCCTTCCATCAATCATTAAGAACCAGAGAGGGATTTGTGAATTTCATTAGGCTACAGCGCAGTCAGTGATTAAACAAATGATGGAGCATGTGACTCGATGAATGACATGGGTAAGAAATAAACAAATGAGTGAGACAAAGGAAACAATCTGCATGAGCAAACAGAGGGAGGAGAGAAAAGATCAAGGTTAGGATTAAGAACAGACTCTCGAGGAGGATTAGCAATTAAGTGCATACACACACACACACACACACACACACACTTGTACTTCTCTGCTTGTGAGGACCCACTCTGTCCTTGGACGGACATTCATTTCTTAACACATAAATCCTTAACTACAAGCCGAATACAGTTCTGACCCATTTCCCCTGAACCTGAGCCCTTTGATGAAGTGAGGATCCAAGAAAATCTGTCCACTTTTCATATTTATTTTCAAAAAAATGTCTCTACTTTCCCACAAGGTTACCAAAACTGCCCTTGAGTTTAAAATACCAAAGATATAGCTTTCAAAACTGCTTCTAAAAAAAGACCCACAGTTTAAAAAAAGGTATTTTTCAGATTTCCAAAACAGCTGTTGTTCAAGAACATCCCCACCTTGGAGAAATGTTATTTAATATTGAAATGTGACCTTAAAAGTCCAAAAATGCCCTTTAATTTCTAAATGTGGCCATTTAATAATAAAGCCTTTTTTCTATTTTGTAGGATAGAGGTGCTTGAAGAATGAAATTGTCCCATGGAGTTCTATCACACATTAGCTGTTGTTTAATCAGGACAATGTATGAATAGTGGAGGTACTAGTCTGGTGGATTTGCCTCTAGCTCCTCGGCATAATGAGTAGTTGCTCTTGCATGATTTACCTTGACCAAACGGCACAGAGTAATTCCACTAGTGAGAATGTGCCTTTGATAATGTCTGAGGTGCAAGTGTGAAAACGACTCGCGAATGTCATTCTTAAACCATAATCTGGTCCTCACAAAGAGAGAAATACAAGAGCACTCATGGCTAAATTATACATGTCTAATTTCCTGAAGTTTGAGCGTTAATTCAATCTTCCATGCATGTTTAGCTTTGAGCTGCACTGAAGAACCCCCCTCACCGGTTTGGAGGGGTTGTCCCCCCCGCCTCCCTCCTGGGTGTCTCGGGGGAGGTGTGTGCGTGAGGAATGGGAGCTACTTTCTTTCCTGACGTGTCCTGACTCAGCTATGTCCACCCCGCTGTCCTCACTGAGGGTTTGGCCACTGTCTGACAGCTGAGACAGGGTGCCACCTGAGGGGAAGCAGGCACACATTAAGTCAGGGAATCTAAACATAGCATGCATTTTTTTGACCTCTAAACCATTAAAATTCAAAGTGTGTATATAGCTCACTGAAGTAGAACATGGTATCAAATAAAGGGAAGTTTTTTAGGTAAAGATGTTATTAAGCAAAAAAAACTATTTTTTGATGTCTTTTGGAAAATCATCTTATTTGATGCCAAATTAAAAGCTTGTTTAGATTAGTGATGTTTGCATACAGTATGAGTAATTTCCAATCTTCTGGGTATTTGCTCAATTAAGCTCATTAAGCCCAAGCAAACACATATTTAGAAAGATTATACACCGAACATTTTTCACCCTCCTTTATATCTGACACTGCATATTTAATAATAATTAGCAAATCTGAGAATTTGAACAGTATCAGTAAATGTGTTCAAACTTCAGCATGTTTAATTCTGTCAATTCTGTATCCAAAGCACAGTTTCATAACCTGCTGACCAGGATCCCACTGACTGAAAGGATTACAATTGCAGCAAACTGCCCATGTGAATGATGCATCAGTCGTTTAATTCATAGATGTTAGATTAGATCACACAGGGTTAGGAAATCCCAAGACATTAAATATTGTCCCTAAATGCAAAGCACAATCTTTTAATTTGAGTTTTTCTGTAGTGCTTAAATTATCAGCTCCAAGTATTGGAACCGATTAATTCGTGCAAATAATTTTTCATTTTATTTTGGAATATTTTATAGATAAATACCCAGTCACTTAAATTGAATTGTTAACAGATTAATTTTAAAACAAATCTGTAACCATATGTATCAAATTCTTTTAAAAACAAACAAACTTCATCCTCGATTTATTTCATTGTTTGGTTCATAGACTGTATATAAAAGACGGCTCTACCTTTCAGGTCTGAAAACTGAGAGGCTTTAAACCTGCATTCTCCCTAATGGTCAGCAGGGGGTAACTGCTTTGGATGCGTTTCCCTGTGACCTGAGTAAACACTTTTTCAATGAAGGTATAGTCTCAAATGCCAGTTTAAATTCAGACTAAAGACGAAATGTTTATTTTAGTAAATTACGGTCTTCAACCACAAAGCTAAATATGACTGGGTAAAACAAATGATATCAAACCCCTCAGCTAGAAAAAAAATCTTCCTCATATTAAAAGGCAAAGTAAAAACTTTTGAAAAGCTTTGAGGATCATTTTTAGATTTTCATCTAACATAAGGTCAGTTTAGAATTTGTTTTTTTACTCTTCATACTCTTCACATGTACCTTTGTTTTATTTTCTTTTTGTTTTTAATGGTATCAAAAAGGCTAAGATTAAGCTAAAAAAAAAAGAAGCGTGCATTGGTTTCTCATTCGGATCTATCTCTCAAAAACACCATAATGGAGACAGTGAAACACTTGACTTTAAAATAGGACCAAACGTAAAGGTCACTTGGGCTGTTACCCATCTTTTCTATACAGCGCACGATTTTCAACATATCAGATCTGTAGCTCTGTATTTCATACCTCGAGCTTGGGGAAGTGGCCGCACCTCATTGACATCAGGTTCTGCGTTGGGCCTGTGAACCTCCACTGTAACAAACTGCTGTTTAGACCCAGGAGAGGAGGTGAGGGAGGATTTGGTCTTGGACGCTGGCTTAAGGGACAGAGAAGGGGGCGGAGGAGGGGCAGGGAGTGGAGGAGGAGGCGGAGGTGAAGGGGACGGGGCAGCGGGTTTAGTGCCTCTGCTGGGCGACTGCACCCTGGGGAAAGGGCCAATGTTGTGCTGAGTGACTGTGGACAACTGAGCGGATGTTGTTTTCTGTTTCTTGGCCAATGCAGAGGGCTCTCTCTTTCTGATAGCTGCGTATTCTTGAGACGGGTCCCTCTGGCGTTCTCGTTTGTGGTGTAAAGAGGGTGAGGCAGGAGCGTGTCCTGGCTCGTTGCCGTGGTTCTTAGAGGCTGTGGCTGTAAAGTACAAGCCTGAGTGTGAGGATTCGGAAGAGGGGCACTTGTTGAGCGGATCTCTTCTACTTGGGCCCCTCTGCACCCCTGGTGGGGGCGGAGGCTTGAAGGAGGGAGGGGACTCGGCTGTGGCGGACTGAACATCATCCTGAAGTGAGAGGATATATTCATCATCATTGATTAGGGGTGTAACAAAATATTGTAGCATAATGTGCTGTGATTAAAAATGTAACCATGTGATTGATGGAGCTGAAACTCGCAAATCAGATCAGTTCTGCGTCTGGAAAGGTTCAACTTTTGTCTGTAGTCATTAAACACCAGAGGATGCAGCGACACTGTCAAATGGGTCGTGCGCCAATATTTTGAAATTAGTTTTTTAGACAATTTGACAGAAGAATTTTTATATGATCTGTTTATGTGCAAGTCTATAATATGCTGGGTCGGTCAGTGTACCTATATTTAGATTTATGGTGATATTATATGTAATTTCGTTTTTCTTTGTCAGGAGTTTGAGACTGCTGAAATGGACGTTCTTTTTCTGCTTATTGAAAAAAATTCACTACACACCTGAATGATTGGAAGGTCCCTTTAAAAAAAACAAACCAAAAACCTTTGTTGAACCAACTATGCAGAACTCCTGCACAGTGTCTTGCAGACTGCCGAAATATTTATTGGATCATCATATTTTGGGCTTTTTTCAGTGTTGTTAAATTGTAATTTTCCCTCTCCCCCCTGGAGGAAATTGGTAAAGCTTTTGGTAAATTAGATTAAATTTTCAATCCATATTTATTCTGATAAGTTGCTTGGGAAACTCACAAACTGTGAGAACAAAGTTATACTAGCAGTTAAACAAGATGTATCCAAAATTATTATCCTTCCTTATATATTTTTTTCACCTTAAAAACACGGCCAGACGATGAGGTTGGCATATGTAGAAATAAACCCAGTGGCACAAGGCTGCATGATTTAGTCCTAAAAGCTCAGTTTCCAATAACTTTTTCCCCCCAACATAGTTTTTTTAATGGCTTTAATGCATACAGTTTCAGTGAAACTAATGAGCATTTTCAATTTTGCTAAACTGTTATAATTCTCATCACTTTTGCAACCTGCTTTTATGATTTGAAAGCAGTTAACGACAACCACACATTGATTTCTAAGCACCTATAATTTTACTCATGTATCCTTCATTCTGATATATTAGTAACACTCAGTGCATACATCAAAGTACAAATTTTAGTGTGGAAAAAAAAAAAGAAAAATATATTTTTTTTGTAGTTTTAAAGATATTTTTTTAATGCTCTCCTTTGATTCTTGGGCAATGCTGAGAGTTCTCTCGCCAGGGACAGGAACGGGTGCTCACAAGTACTGTGTCCTGTTTGCAGAAACCAGGCGAGGGGCAACCAATCAGAGAAAGGTGCATTTAAACCAAGAGTAAACTTAAAGGGGCAGGATCTACACACTGTACTTCAGACAGTAGATTTTTGTTTAACTGCTTCTAGTGGAGTCCATCACTGAACAGAACATAATAGGTCCCCTTTAAGATGAGTTCATATTGTTTTCTTGTCATTCACACCATTTTTTTTTCCACTCACTCCCTTGCATTCACATATTAGACACACAATCAACAACTCCCACCAGCTTCACCACCAATTCTTGTTGAATTGAAGTCATTTAACTTGGTGGTTTGATGCTGCTGGGATCCTGGGTTTACAGGTAAGAGTGCTCAAACAAAAACTCAACAGTGGAATGAACAACACTGTGTGACACGAGTGCTTTGCCAGGATGTGGAGCGAGACATAAAATGAGTGTAAAAAAATGGTTTAAAAAAACAAAAGGTATGATTTGAGCAGCAGGTAGCCTTGGGTGATAGCAGGCTGAAAGCTTTCTCCTTAACCTCACTCTTTTATCCTTCTGCAGACAATAAACAAACGAGCCCCCTGATATGTCTATAACTTTGGAAACTGGGGTTGCCATGGTATCTTTTTTAACACAATAGCGCAACAACATGGCTAGCTCAGGTAGGGAGCGAATTGGACAAATGGCACAAAGTGCTGAGTCTAATCTCTTCTTTCTACACTACAACAAAAAAGGACAGAGTGTGCACAGGCTCTTACTTTTACAAAGCTCTACCTCTGTTTCTTTTTGTTTTCGTGAAGTGCAAACACTTATCATCAGTATAAAATTCAAACCCTGCAGGTCACCATGTCTAAAGCATCTCTATCCAGCCTCCACACACAAACACACATCTTTTTCTACCTGTTTTTCTCCCACACCTACTCACTGCTCCCTTGTGCAGTATCCATCTTTATCAGGCTAAAGCAGGGGCTATGCCTGCCTGCCTGCCAAGCTCACCAGAGAGATGTCGGTCAGCAGCATGTTCAGGCTCTCTGGGGGATCCTCCTCATTACTCTCCACAACGCTGTCATTCTGGGAAAAGCAGGACAGAAGCAGAGGAAGAGGATCGGAAGATGGAAAGGTGAAAGAGAAAGAATGGGATGGTGAAAACGGAGACCAAAGACAGAAACAAGGGGTGTTTGAGTTTGATTCAAGTGAAAGTGAGAAAGCTTCTGAACAGATGTTAAACACAGATGTCTATTTATCCCAAAACAAAGCCGAACTGGGTTTGGCGAATGTTCCTCATCTCCTAGAAAAGGGAAAGACGTCATTTCTGTTCGCATTTGCTTGCCAGTCTCAGAGGATGGCAAGCAAATAGGACACGCACATACACAACCACACTCACTTCATAATGTCTTCTTTCATAAGCAAAACACACATGCTGCGAAATCGATAAAGAACCATCAGCTCAGTTCAAAGCAGGATTTGCAGGCTCAGTCCCACTGGCGTGGTAGAGAGGAGGTAATTTGCAGAAGATCTGTGAGCGATTCCAGAGCAGAGGAACTGAGTTCAGAGAATTGCTGCCCTTCATTTAACTCTGACACTAAACCAAAACAAAAGCCCCATCAATTTGGCTTAATTACCCCTCCTTGCCGCATGTGGAGCACTTACGGCCAATTTATTTATCATAAGAGTCAATCGACTTTCTACGCGGAGAGATGCAATTTTACACTGTAAGCAGTCAGAGCCTGCTGCATCCGTATGTACAGTTTGTATGATTATGCTTAGCCACAGTTACAATGCACAGCAGAAACATTACAGTAGGTACAAATGCAGGAAATACTGGGATGTTTGTCGCCTGGGAAGACTGCTGATTCTCCAGTTTTAAAACCTAAGCAGTTATGCAAGTTATACCATTCGTGCTGGTGTAATGTCTGCAACCCACTGCTTTATATGTTGATATTCCTGATCATCTCTTCCCTCTTGACAAACTGCGAGCCAATATTGGTACTACATGCAATCTCAGTCTTAAAATCTTGAATTTACATTACATTAAATTGAAAGGCTCAATAGGGATGTAATGGTCAATGTCATAATACTGTGATAGCAAAAGTATCAATGGCGTTGAGAAATGTGACACTATAAAACAATATGTTTAACAGGCAAAAGACTAGTAGTCTGAATTCAGCCTAAGTGAAGTAAGGCAAAAGAAAGTGAGATCTACAGAAACCTAATGAATCCTTCCATCATCCTGCTGCACTCCTTCAGAACAGTGAAAATGGCAGATGCTGGTGTTTTGAGGGCACGGATGTAGGAGAGAGATGGTTATGGAACTGTCTGCAGCCGACATCGCAGATGCTCATGACATCAAGACTGTGTATCAGCTTTTATAAAGTCTCTCATGCACACATGATATAATGAAGCATTGCACAGTGCGATGAGGACTCAAAGACCAACACATAAGTAATGTTGTACTGAAAGACTTTGCAGAGTGATACCAAGGAGTTTGTAAGAGACAAACCTGGTCCTGTTTTAATTGTTCATTGTCCAGGTGTACAGCCAGTAGGTTGTTTTACTTTTACTGGAGGTTGTTGTTTCAAATTGACTTGACTTCTTTGTTTCTTATGCTTGCCATCTTTCATAACATGAATGATATTATATGGAAGGTGGTACTAGCTAGCCAAATCTCTTAAAGGAATGTAAAGACACAGCACCTTGTCCAGTGGTGTGTCTGAAACCTGCTATCTAGCAACATCACACACTAATTTCTTTTTGTCATGATCACAGGTGTATACAGGTCAGTCGTAGGAAATACTTTTAGTGCCTGGTGTAGCTCACTGTCCTCATAAGTGTCAACTTGATGGAACAGAGAGAAAAATAGGAAAAGCCATGCTGGACTTCTTGTTGTCTAGCCTCATCATAAGGCCTCACTCACACTAGAGTGGAAAAAAGAGAAGAACCTCAGTGTTGCCAGGAAAAACCTGTGGTTGGTGAGTGATTGCACTGAATGTTTTAGCTGTCTCAGACTGATTACATGTACAGTCGTGGCCAAAAGTTTTGACAATTACATAAATATTGGAAATTGGAAAAGTTGCTGCTTAAGTTTGTATAATAGCAATTTGCATACACTCCAGAATGTTATGACGAGTGATCAGGTGAATTGCATAATCCTTCTTTGCCATGAAAATTAACTTAATCCCAAAAAACCTTTCCACGGCCTTCCATTGCTGTCATCAAAGGACCTGCTGAGATCATTTCAGTAATCGTCTTGTTAACTCAGTTGAGAATTTTGACGAGCACAAGGTTGGAGATCATTATGTCAGGCTGATTGGGTTAGAATAGCACACCTGACATGTTAAAAGGAGGGTGATGCTTGAAATCATTGTTCTTCCACTGTTAACCATGGTGACCTGCAAAGAAACGCGTGCAGCCATCATTGCGTTGCATAAAAAAACCTTCAGGGACAGATTGATCTTCTGCAGAAAGTATGGTGAATGGACTGCTGAGGACTGGGGCAAAGTCATATTCTCAGATGAATCCTCTTTCCGATTGTTTGGGGCATCTGGAAAAAGGCTTGTCTGGAGAAGAAAAGGTGAGCGTGACCATCAGTCGTGTGTCATGCCAACAGTAAAGCATCCTGAGACCGTTCACGTGTGGGGTTGCTTCTCATCCAAGGGAGTGGGCTCACTCACAATTTTGCCCAAAAACACAGCCATGAATAAAGAATGGTACCAAAACACCCTCCAACAGCAACTTCTTCCAACAATCCAACAACAGTTTGGTGAAGAACAATGCATTTTCCCGCACGATGGAGCACCGTGCCATAAGGCAAAAGTGATAACTAAGTGGCTCGGGGAACAAAACTTTGATATTTTGGGTCCATGGCCTGGAAACTCCCCAGACTTTAATCCCATTGAGAACTTGTGGTCAATCCTCAAGAGGTGGGTGGACAAACAAAAACCCACTAATGCTGACAAACTCCAAGAAGTGATTATGGCAGAATGGGTTGCTATCAGTCAGTATTTGGCCCAGGAGCTGATTGAGAGCATGCCCAGTCGAATTGCAGCGGTCCTGAAAAAGAAGGGCCAACACTGCAAATACTGACTCTTTGCATAAATGTCATGTAATTGTCGATAAAAGCCTTTGAAACGTATGAAGTGCTTGTTATTATATTTCACTACATCACAGAAACAACTGAGACAAAGATCTAACAGCAGTTTAGCAGCAAACTTTGTGAAAACTAATATTTGTGTCATTCTCAAAACTTTTGGCCACGACTGTAGTTGCGGTGACCAGCTGGTTGAGGTTGAGGGTGCTGACACACTAAGAGTATATTCATTAACACACAGATGGCTTGGGATCAGATGGTAAATAAAGTTTTGTTTTCTTCTACACTTCAGCTGTTACACGCAAATTCCAAGTTCGTCTGGAGAAAGAGTTTGTGACAAAACAGCTCTATCTAAACCAAATAATAATCCCTGCGCTTCACCTGTGTCTCAGTTCTCAGGTCCACACACAGACCCCATCAACTTCTAACAGAAGAGTTTCATAAACATACCAATTCTTCTTCAGCCTCCCCTCGTTCATTTGAACTGCCACACTGTTTTCACAGAGAGAAACCTGCACTTATACTATATTACTTTCTGATTATGTGTCCTTATTTTTGAGCCCCCTAATTGCACTGCTCTCGGTAGAATGTTGGTCATTAATGAAATAAACTAACTCTTTCCTTTTGTTTATAAATTTATAATTTATAAATCTAACCCATGGATTCAGCCCAGTCTTTGGCTGAGAGAGTCCACCTGATGTGTGGATTCTGTGCAGCCCCATTAGAGATTTATCACAGATAATCAAAGTATTGTGGAATACAGATTGCATGTAAGTGCCAACTTAACCTTGTTCAATCGAAAACTGAAAGACTGGAATGTTTTCTTCTGACTTCCCAAACTGAAGAAATGACTTGAAAAGCAGCTTCCAGATGAACAGAATCAGCTTTCTGGCCGTGGTCTCCAACCATTGTTTTCCTTAGTGTGACTGTAGACTACGGCAGCATGTTTTTTTTTCTATTAGGAATTTACAACATCCTGTATAATGTGTAACAATGATCAACTGTGCACAGCACCTATTTTCATTCCCAGCCAGATGATGCCCCTACATTGTTCAGCTCTTACCATAATCAAGCTTTTATTGTGTAGCCTAAATCTAGCATGATGTTCTATCTTCAAAAGGAAACATAATACAGTCTGGTCCTGTCCATCCACAAATCCATGTTTTTGCAACTTATTCAGGTCCAAGTTGGTGGAGCAAGACTCTAAGCAGACATACCAGGACCCCATCTCTCCCCAGCCAGCTTCCTAAGCTCTAACGTGTGAATAGGAGGCAGGATGTCCTGCTTGTATCCACAAACCAATGGTAATATTTTAATGTTTAAAATGTAAATAATGTTTAGTTAGAGTGTTCAGACTAGGTCCACGAGGTTCACGTGAGGGTAAGGGTGGGGGTTTGGCAGTTAGTTGTAGGGTAGAAGTTAAGAAGTCAATGAGTATCCACACTATTATAAAAACATGTGAGCATCAGAGGGTGTGCATTTGTATTCACTTGAGTATACCATGCTTTGACTCTAGTTCAGAAATCTACTGTTTTTATTCTCCCAAACCCACCCAGTCACCCATGGGCCCAAAACAGCACCAGAAGACACACACATAGATGCAAGGTAAGAATGCAGACCACCACGCACACACCCAGTATCTGTCACACATGTAAATGTTGCTTCTCAGAGGGGAAAGTATAAAGGCAGGCAAAACCCATCCTGGGCATCTGAATGAGAAGGACTGTTTGGTGAATAAATCTGCAGACAGTCGACAGCTTATCTCCGCTGTCAGCTTAGAAACTGTGTGTATGTGTGTGCAGGTTTGCGTGTTCGTGCGTGCAACCACTTATCTTTATCCAGCCAAAGACCAAGATGCTGACACACTCACTACATGCTTACATATTTGTGTTTGAGTTGCTGGCATCTGTAGTGGGATCTACTGTAAATTGAATTGTGCAAAAAGCTTCCTGGTAAACTAAAGCTGTGATTAAAATGATGCAGACAGGCTCATTGTCCCTTATCACAAGTACATTGTGATCAATAACAAGGATAAAATCAAGGAATCTGGTATATTCCATTGCAGGGTGTCTCAGAATGGCTAAATCCAAAGTTTTAGTCTTTGCCCGAGAAAAGCAGCCTTTAACTACTTGGCAGGAACAGCAATTTCCCATGTGGAGCGGCTGCAGTATACTATAGAAAATATTAGGCTCATTAGGTTAGTGTCATATAATAAATGCAATGTAATGACCATTGTCATTGTTGCCTTTTGGTAATAACACTGCAGAGAAAAATGAGGGGATGTAATATTTGCTGAAAATTCTTAATAGAATTCCTTCAGAGGAAATAGACCTGGTGATAGTTTGTTGAACTTTTGTCTTAGTGACAGGAATCTCATTGAGACTGAAGCTGAGGGCAAAACAGCAACCGCCATTGGGTGGAAAACGAAGCCAGTGAGGACATGACAAAAACTATAGGAACTGACTCATATTTAAAGCCTCAAGTGGCAATTAGAGGAACTAAAAACTGTTAAAAAGAGTTATAAATATTCTGATTGTGAAGTTTATGGTTAATGCTAAGCACCATTACAGTCAAGCTCACTTTGAGTGACAAGTACGTGCATACGCAGGAAGATGTAGATTGGTGTAGCCACTGTGGGGTCACCCACCTGCACTTTAGTTTTGTGAGTTAGTGTTTCTGACTTTCTGAAACCAAAACTGAACATAATTAGACAAGCAGGTGATATTATAAACAGTATAAAAGTTGAATGGAGCCTCTGATTCTGAAAAGTAAAGTCAGCTATGACTGGCAAGTCATTAGCCAATAAACTCCAAAACAGGATTCTGAAACCAGTAGGTGACATCATGGCAGCTACGGCCATAATTTATACTGTCTGTGATTTAATTAATGCTACAAAGTTTGGCTGTCAGGCAATTCTTTGAAAAATACTTCAAAGGCACCGAAACCCACAAAAACAGTCAAGATGTCCAGTGAGACCTAGCAGCCAGCAATCAGGTACAGCGACCTGTGTGGGGACATGTGTGACATAGTCACTGTTTCATCCCCAGTGACTTCGTTCATTGGCGAAGTACATGTGATCAACACTAGCATATACATTCAGAATCTTAACAACTGCCACATTTTACAAAATGAACTTTATGAACTTTAAACTGGTGGTTGGTCTTGTGATTGTAGTTATGGCAACCAACTGGTCCCCCAAAGGCTGAGTGTGCAACACCATCAGCCTCTGGGAAACTATTACTACTACTACTACTTTTCATTGCAAGGCAGTTGCTGCGGTTGCCCAGTGGGAGTCAACCAACCTTCAAAAACATGGTCTGACTAAGTGCAATCGCTTGAGTTACCAAGTACCTATATCGTTTTGCAGTTAAATCAGGATCCTGCAGCAACTATGTCACTACTGGTGGAGCAATTTTTGAATTTATCTTTCAAATCAATGAGACTCTGAAATTAGGTAGTTAATGTGAATTTCTGTGTGTGGCAACGGATTTGATGACTTATTGCCATATAGTCATAGATTGCTCTAACTGTAACTGTCAAGATGTTCCTATTCAATTGCAGACTGATAGCAGAGTGACTCCACCTTATTGATATTTTATCTCCATCTTAAAACACTAAATGTGCTTTGAACACAGCAACCAGAAGCTTGCTGATAGCTACCAATAAGTTTGGTCATGTTGTGGTGTGAAACAATTGTTTTGCCTATTGTGACTGTAGCATTAGCCAGCTTTAGTTGATAACTTATCACCTGTAACAGTTTACACATGGGACCTTGTGGCTCAATAATGCCAAGAAGTTGATGGCGAAATTGGGACATATCAGCTTAAAAATGTCAGTCGTGGATATCATTTTATATAATATCCAGAGCAGTTGGTGCTTACACCCTTTTGACATTTCTTGTTCAAATTAAGGAAAGAAAGAAAAAGGCAAGAAGGAAGAAAATCACTGCAAACCATTTAAAAACACCACAAACCAAGGTGAGAGCTGGAACGCATGCATGTCCGCCTGCCTACGGAGGAACTTAACTCGAGTGTGTATTCTGTATGTGTGGGTCTGTGATGGAAAGCATTCATCATTTTCAGCAGTAATTCCTACCTCCATAATATCTATCAGCCACAGCAGCCTCTCCTACAGAGGGAGAGAGGGAGGGAAGGTTTTTAGGGGTGAGATGGAAGTGAGGGGGTTATCAAGGTGGAAGAAAAACGCAGCCTATCAAATATCAGCAAAAAGACTTTGTAATCTCAGAAGGTAGGCAGCGAAACATATCACTGTTCAGCCAACAAAGTCCACACCAGAAGAGTATCTATTCTGCAGTAGAAACTGTAATAATCCACGGAGACATATCACACTACCATCTCTGTCTTTCACACTAAGCCAAGAGAGACAGAGGAGTGAGCAGACGGCCAAACAGGAAAGGAAGCAATTGCAATACAAACAGCCAGACAGCAAGGCGAACTAGGAAAAAAGGAAATACTCCAATCCATCCATCATATTATATGCAGCAGACTAGACTGCTGCTTTGCCCTCAAAGTGTCAGAAATAAATAGTAATAGCAGCAGGTTCAAAATTACTGTAAGTATTTTTTAAGGAAATAAATTAATTTAAATGTTTTAATGTTGTTTTCTATTGTAAACGTTCATCTTAGTTAAGAGTACCCACTAATTAAGTAGAATCACATAATCATTGCACTAGTAAGCACTACTTACCCGTGCAGAGCTGAGGGTGGTGTTGGTCATGAAGCTGGCTGAAGATGATGTCAGAGTGTCTGGATATGACACCATGGACAGGGAGTCTGGCTGCAGGGCTGAGGCGCCAGCTGCCCCCTGTCGAGCTTTAAGGGCCTGAATTTCCCGTCGAAGGACCAGCCCATCAAAACGCTCCAGGTCCTGTGGCGCAACCAGGCCTCGTACTTCAGACAGCAAGGAGAACTGAGGGGAGGAAAGTACAGAGAAGGAGAAACAAGGAGACAGAGTGATTTGACAGACTCTGTTGGGCGACTGATCTTTAATTAGGATTAAATCCTTTTTTTTTTTCTAATGGTAATGCTATCATCTGGAAAATGTTAGAACAACAGTGTCACTGTTCACAGTGAAGTTAGTTTTACATCACCACGGACGAACAAGAGGTCAACTGAGAAAGAAGCCCCTGCTCCACGATCAAAGCCAAGTCCCTTTTTGGAAAAAAACTTGTAGTCAGATAAGACAAAGGTTGAGGTTTTTGGCCACAGTGATAAGAAGTATGTTTAGGGAAGAAAAGGTGAGGCTTTTAAACCTATACTGTTAAACATGCTGTTGGATGCAACTTGCTGAGGAACAATTAACCAAATATTACTGGGGGTGTGGACTTGTTTACAAGTTGAAGTAAGTGAATTTATTTATATCGGGCTCTTTAAGATACAAATCACAAGTTACTTAAAACCAACCAACAAACCAACCAACCACAAAACAAACACCCCTCCCCCCCAAAAACCCAACAAAATCCCCCTACCAAAATAACAAAACCACCAGGATTTCAGAGATAAAAATAAAGATAAAAAACCAAAAGAAAAAATAATATCCAAATCCAGAACAAGTCCGCTGATCTTACAGATTGTAGATTGGAGTGTTTTGAAAGAGTGGAGGCCATGACACTTTAGTCCAGATTTAGGGGTGGATATAGAGCCCACATTAGATGACTTGAGAGTCCCGCTTGAGAGTCATATATGGGTGCAAAAGTTTGCTGATGTGATTCACCATTCAAAGACTTAAAGGTGAACTCCAGAAGCTTGAAAGAATTCTGAATAATGGGAGCAAGTACAGTGAGACTGGCACAGGTGTGAGGTGAGAGTGCTTCGAGGATCTGGTAAGGAGCTTTGCAGCTGCTTTTGATCCAGGGAGGCTTTACTGAACAGGTGAAGACTGAGTTACAATAGTTCTGGTGAGAGAAAATGAAAGCATGGATAGAATGAGCATGAACCTGTAGGTTTTGATGTACTGATATTTCTCATCCACTTCCCCAGTAAATACCACTCTCAGGGAGTAGTGAGTGAACCCAGTCCTCACAATAACTGTAGTATTTAAAAATGAAACACTGACTTTGTGCTCACAGCATCATGCAAAAGTCTTTTATTTATAATTTATGAGAAAATAGGTCCACCAATTTATTTAAATACGCAAAAATATGGAAAACAGAGTTCATACAAATCTAATAAGGCTGAAAGTCAATATTTTATATGACCAACCAAGCTCTTAGGCAAGCTTTCTTGTAAATTCTTTTAGTAGTTTTCAGGAATAGTTCTCCAGGCGTCTCGTCAGCAGACACTCACTGTTGCACCTCTCTCCTGACCTCTTATGTACTTATTGATGACAATTTGAGCCAAATATTTCAAATTTGGATCCATTATTCCTGCTGCTGCTAATTTTTAGTCCAGTTTTTTTTGTAATTTAACACATCTCACATTTTCCTCCTGTTTCCTTCCTTAAGAATGGCTTCTTGATTAGGTCACTCTCAAATTATTAGATTTTTGTGACAGGCTCATATTAAAAATTCAAAGATATATTTAAAATTTAAAATTGGTTCTTTGGTAATTGTCTGTTATTTGAAGACAAAACACTGATTAATCTCTTCACTTAGGTGCATTTTTCATCTGTGAACAGTGTGTAAGTGGCTTAACTAAAAACAAACAAACAAAAAAACCCCACAAATAAAAGGCTCAGGTAGAAAGATGGGACTGACAATGAGTGAAAAAGCAGTTTACACTGAAAGACCACTTTAAAAATTACAAGGAAAATTTTGATTTCTTGAAAGCAAAATATAAAAAGCAACGGACAGCTCAAGACTTTTTGCACAGAACTGTACAATACATATAAATTATACATGATAATATTGTAAGTCATGCCACAGTGGTTCTTTTTCTGTGGTTATAGTTATACAGTTACACGGAAAAGGGACAGAACACACAATAAACAAACCCAATGAGTTTTCCTGATATTTTGCTCCTAGACAGTAACAAGTATGTTTTCCTTGATAACACACTCGCTGTATAACTGTGTAGTAAAAATCTGATATTGTAACTAGCCCTAGACTGAACTATTTGAATAATACATTATTTTGATGTAGAAAACCAAAATAAAATTAAACCGTGTATCATCATAACTCTACAGATGCAACCATATACCAGCAGACCATATTTTCTTTCTACTTTAGCTGATCTAGCAGCAACACTCCTGTCATTAACCTGTATTTGTGTTTACGCTTTTGGTGATGCAATGAATATAAAATAATTAAATTTGCAGCTGAGCAGACTGGTAATGACTGCCGGTCAACAGAGTATTTGTGCGCAAATTGCATTCCCATTTTACTGTCTGAACTGGCAAATATGTAAATGAGAACAACTGTGTTGTGAATATGACTTTGTTAAGGTGCAGTAAGTCATTGCAGAGAGCAGAGAAAGGCCAAACACAATCAGACAGGTGGTCTCCTTCCCTTATTCCCTCCCTTTATCTCCTGCTTCTTTCTCTCTAACCACAAACATAATTTGGTTTGTTTAAACAAAGTCAGAAACAAATAAAATGCGCCACTGAGTTTTAGGTTAATTGCTAATAATGAATGGCATTAATCTACGCTCTTAAGTGAGCTGCATCAGCGGCTCTGATAAAAATAGATCCAATGCCTAAGGATAGCAGAGTGGACAAAAGAGCTGGGAATGAGTCACTCCATATGTGCAGTCAGTCGACAACACAGACTGTCTACAATGGCATCAGATCAGCTGCAGTAACCATGGTGAAGCTGGAGCACAATCCAGTCCTGGGCACATTCTCCAGTTAGATGAAAAGTACGTAGTGCATGAGGTATTTGGCTTCATGTGAAAAACGGTGTCAGATACAGAGAATTATGTTAAAAGATTTCCTGCGTGAAAATGAAATGAGGGATTTTTCAGTGTTAGGTTTACCTGTGAAAAACAACCAACACAGGCTGGTTTTTGAAATTACTGTAAATTGTGTGTGTTTTTTTTTTTCATTTGTGGGTTTTTTTGGTACATTTTACACATTATACTGAGAAAACTAAGTGCACTAAGATGGAGCTTCTTTATTTATACATTAGCTTTATTTTGTGGTCACTTTGGCTCATTGAAGTTGAATAAAATCTAGTTTTCTAAATTATTTTTTTAAATGAAATTGCTTTTTTGGTGTACTTGCTCGTACAGTATCTCTAAATACATTAATGCCATTTGCACAGGCTTTCTGTCGGCCCATGATACTGCAGTGTACTTAAGAAATTGGAAATAAAATGTCTTTGATTTATCGTGTTTTTTTATAAGGTGAACTTCTGCAGACTATGAGAAAATCACAACACTTTTAAGAGCTGGGGAGGAAGGAAAAATAAAACAAGCATAAATCTCAGAAGAGCTAAGAAAACTTCAATCCCACACAGAGACTTTACAGGAGAACACAGGCAGAAAATGTATTCTCTTCTGATCTTTCTCTTTACTTTGTCAGACTCACACAAGCCTCCTCATAGATTACCTTTGCGTGCGTGTTCAGCAGCTCAAACAGCGCCATGACCAGCTGCTCCACTCCTATGTGTCCGTCCCGGTACTCCTCCACGTAGTAGACCATGGTCTGTCGCTCCGCCTCTGTCAGCAGGTGGCGTGCCTGCTCCTCCAGCATGGCACGGGATTGATTCACTAGACTGGACAGGGTTACCTGTGAGCCTGCCACACCCTTATAAAAGCCAGACTAGATAAAAGAAAAGAGACAAATGATTGACAAAGGCAATCAGGACTTGTATTATTTTATTTTTAAAATTGATTTTGATGTCTTGTTTATTTATTTTGGTGATGGAGTGAAGAAGCAAGCTGAACTGAAGGGGTGAAGAACAGGTCAGGGAGAGGAGTGGTGGTGGAGGCAGTTAAATACAATTAAGAGATGTTTTAGTGAAAGACGAGGCCATGCCTGATGGAGGAGGAAGAGGAGGAGAAGGAGAACATGGGATGAGATGAAGAAAGAAAACCAGAAAGAAGTAGATGTTACAGAAGTAGGAGGCGTGTTCGAGTGGCAGGAAACAGATCAAGGCAGACATAAGATGTCAATCCCATACACACAAAACTATCCATCAAGCCCTTAATTCCTCATATAAATTATCATTCTACTTCCCTTTTCCAGCTGTCCAACTACCATCTATTATCATTTGCGCTTTGTGGTGCCAGCACCACAGCTTGCAGGAGGACAGATACTGTGCTGTTCACACATGTGGGTGGCGTTTACAGCCTTTATATCCATCTCTGTAGTGCCAGCTGGTTTTTCTGTCAATCATAAAAACTCTCTGGCAACTTATAAATGCCAATATCACTTCTTCCGCTCCTTTTCTCTCACTGTCTCTTCCCTTTCTTTTCTCAGTTATCTGCTAGCCTGCATGCAGCTTTTCTTTAATTAACTCCTTAATCAAAGACAACTTCAAAGTCACAGCTTCAGGGTCTGTGTCTGCCTGTGTTTGTACAGACAGAACCAGGAGAAGGAAACAGGCTCGGCGCCGCCTTCCCTTCCTCCCTTCCTATTCTCTGCCTTCACCTCGTCCTCAACTCTTTTTAGCACTTGACCGTGTGTATCATCGGCTGTAGCTGTTGCAGTGTCCCAATCTCAGCAGAGCCAACAACTGTTTAATGCCCAAGGTGAACTGTGGCACTACCACACCCGAATCTTAATCGCTGCAATGCTTACCGCGAGAATTTCTCTAAAGCGTCTATGTCCCAGTTATTTACCTCAAGGGCACAGTGGATTGAACTGAAGAGGCCACAGAAGGCATGTTAGTCTGTCTCTTGCTGTCACATTAGAGGGCAGATTGGCACTTGAGGGAACTAATGAAATCGGTCATCAGTCTACTGGAGTGGAACACCGGCAGACTCGTGCTAATAACTTCTGCTGGAAAATGTGAGGATGGAGAGAGGCCGCTTTTACTGTAAAGCTGTGGTTTTACAGTTAATGGATATCCGGAAAAGGCCAGCCTGTTCCCTGGACCTGGTCCATCTCTGAGGTCACTCATTGGCAGGGTTTGTTAAATGCCAGATAAACGGATTGGCAATTTTATCAGAGTGACAGACAACAACGGCTAGGACCACAGCCGACATCCAGTCGATAAAGAGCAAATCAGATAAAGTCAGTTCAAAAACTTGCCCATTTAAATGTCACGACCCTTATCTTTGCCAGAACTTGAGTCTGATTTAAAATAGGGAGGAAAACTTGAGAGGCAAAAGATATGAGAAGATGCGTCTCGTTGAGTCAGTCTCTGCTCGTGCCAGGGTCACAATAATGTAGTGTACAGCAGAGTATTATTCCACTACATCTAGTAGACAAGTAGATGCTGAAAACAATGAGCAAAATGTGTATGACAGCTCCACATGGTTGTCACACTCCATTCTGTACCAGTCTAAAATCTGGGTGGGGAATTAAGCAGTAGAACAATCTCAGCTATTAAAAATTATTCTTACAGTTTTCTTTAAAAGTGGTTATATGCTGTTTTCTGGAGCTGAACCAATATCGGCTTAAAGTGACCAGTCACAGACATACTGGTATCGGCGTATATTTATTATCTGATAGAAGAACATAATTAAAAATAATAATTTAAGCATTAAAATAACAACTGAAAATCCCAAAGAATGTGCGAAATACACTACTGATTTATAAGCTAAGTGTTAGGTTCATCGCCAGACATAACTGCTGAAAACTACACAGACTGTATATCAGAGATGAAGGTAGTCATCATGACACGAGCCGCTGGTTAATGAAATCCTGTTTCAAGTAATTTAACTGTTGCTAGCTTAGTCTTTCGAAATCAAATGTGATGTGGAAAGGATGAATCTGAGAAACCAAGGGACCCTCATGTTTCAGCGACTTGCCAATTAAAAGGTGGTTCGGCTCTGAAGAATATCTCGTTTTGCTCTTCTGTTTTACTCTAAAACTGACCTTTATTTATGAGCATCATGTAAATAAGATGAGGCACTAGCGATTAAGATCATTAGCCCCACAATTTCTCTACAACTCGATTTGTTTTTGCAATCAGAGGAGGCTATTAAAAAGAATGAGTTCATTTTTCATTTCCTGGAAATCATACCTATTTTTTTATATACAGCCCAGATACATATTTTTTTTATATCTTTAAATTACCACTCAGACTGTATGTGGTTAAAAGTGGGAGTGGCTATGGTTATGACTAGTTTAGAAAAAAAAAAATCTAAACGGGCCAAAACAGCTACACAGACTAAAACCCTGTGGAGGAGGTTGTCACATTTGTGTTTCAGTTACTGGGTAATATTCTTTGATGATTGTTATTCCTGGTTTTGGTTATCTTTCATTTATGCTCAGTGATCTTAGTTCTTCCTTCCTGTGTATTCTTCTTAGCCTGTGTTTAGTCTCTGTCCCCATGTTTTCTCTGTACCTGTCCTGGTCCCACGCCTCATGTCTCGTGACCCTTGTCTCTATGTTCCCTCTGACTCCGACTCAGTCATGTCTCAGTGTGAAGCCCATGTCTCTGAGTCTGTGTCTTTGCGTATGTGTCATGTTTCTTGTTTTGCTTTGATAGTCTCGTGCGGTATGTCAGTGTGTCTAGTTTTGCTTCCCATTGTCTCGTTATGTCTAATTAATCCCAGCTGTGTTTCCCTCCTGTTTCCCATTCCCTCATTACTCCCTTGTATATTTAAGCCCTGTGTTTTCCTCTGTCTGCTGTTGCGTCATACTCTCACTATACTATGTGTTTCTTCCCTCTGTGTTTCAAGTCAATTCAAGTTTTCAATTCCTGGTTTAGTTTCTAGTTTTGCTTTGTGTTTGGATGTGAAGTTCTCCAGCATTAAAGCTGAGTTTTGAGTTTACTCCTCCGTTTATGAGTCCTGCGTTTTGGGTCCAACATCCTGCCACACAGCACACCATGACAGAGGTGGTCTCAGTCCAGTTTCAAAAGAATTCCAGAGTGATTCTCATGTGGTGAGAATGGGATCTAAGCTTGTCCGGGTCTGAGTTAAACATAGCCATGTATATGTTTTCATTCTAGGATATGGAAGAGCGCGGCAGACATTCTGACTGCTGTAGATGGTAGGCATAAAGTCAATGTAAATTCTTCAATCAAAAACACAGCAGCTTCTCCGTGTATTTATTATTGTAGCTCTCAATAAGTGGACTGAGTGTTCTCATGTGGCTTGTAGTGACACATTTTTGCTTATTTCTCTGTGTTACAAGAAACCAGATCACTGGAAAAAGCTGTACATTTTACACACTCATTAAATGATTCAGACCACAGTAAGTATGGTGGGAAATAGTTAGAAATGGATTGAAATCTGTAAACATCTGTTATTACATGACCAGATATTATAATAAATGAGGGCTTGTTCTGTATAGCTGTGCCACACTCCCAACCCCAACAAAGAGATTAAGTAGTCAAAGAAAATCAACAGCATTGTAATATGATTGTGTTTTTAGTTTGTTACAGCAGCTTCCAAAAAATAAAAATAAAACTACTTGTTTAAATATAACAGCTGTGATTGAGATTAACCCTGTGATATTACCTTGACAATGAATTTGTCCATCCACACTGTCTTGAGTTCTAATTTTAATGAGGATGCAGATTCAGTGAAAACAAAGCTATATATTAGTGACCAATGAAATTAATTCATGTTTTTCTTCTTGACTTTTGAGAACAGTATAAAGCTGACAAGAACAATCATAGGCTGCATATTTACAGCTCTTATTATCACGACAACAAGTTCAATCCCCTCTAAAAGTGCAGATTTCCACAGTTTCTCACATTCCTGATCTCTGTTTGTGGACAGTTCAGTACCATTTTTCCTCACACAGGTTCATGCACCTTTATAACGAGTCGAGGAAAACAACTGGAGAAAGGCTAGAGGGAAGATTACCATGCTGTAGCTGTAACAGTTGACTGCAAATAATGATGGTACAGATCGGGCCTGACCTTGGAGGGCAGAGCTTAGTATTAAAACCTGACACTGTTTCTACTGGTGTGTTGAAATATTAGAACCTCAGAAAAACAGAATACAACAGCTTTTCGACTCTATCATTAGCTTCATCTGTCAGAACCTGAATATGTTAACTTTAAAGAGGCATTATGGACCTACATTCGTAGGGTGATTGTGTTTGAATATCCGTTTGAACATCATACTATAATGCTCCACCACCAACAGAAGCAGCCATAAACAAGCGGGTTTAATTGGTGGATTCAGATCTCGTGAGCTGTTTTTATTCTGCACACATCTGAGATGTGAAATCGACCGTCCTCTTAATTCACCTGTGGACTGCAAATCAACTTCATTAATGGGACAGGTGTGGTCGCTTATTACTGCAAAGGTTTCTTTCAACCCAATGGTTCTTAAATAAATATGAACGAGAAAAACTTTAACTTTTTGTCTTTGGGAAAATCTTCCATGTATTGGAAAATAAAAATTAGTAAAGAAATCAATCTGCGACAGATCAGGAGTGTTTGACACTCTTAGAAGACAGGTTAATTTACAATATGTGGTTATAAAACACGGCGCTTTTTGATTACCTCTGCTCACAATGCATGTCTGCTGCCTGCAAATGCTCACATCTATTAAACATCTGACTCATAGACAGAAACATATATTTCTGTACAGCTGAAATTATTATTATTGGCAGACTTGATTTTGCATTCATATTTGATTGAAGTTTGAGTGAAACTGTTTAATTAAAAATATGCACAAACTTCTGATTTGTTGATTGCTTAAATGGATTTAATGTAGAGGTAGTGTTAAAACAGATAGATAGGTAAGTAAGATAGTTAAGAATTGAAAGGAAATTAATACCTAGCAATACTGAAAACTGGACTGTTTTCCTAACTTGACATTTGCAAGGCACCTGTATGGGTGTGCCATAAAGTTGCACAGTTGCACTCAAGGAAAAAAAGGTTTCCCTTATAACAGAGTAACACTTATGTTCTAAAAAGCTGAAATGAAATAATAAAATGAAATCAAGTCCTTCGGATTTTGCCAAATCCCACTGACAATACAAAAAAGTATTTTTTTTTTAAAAAGTCAGACCACACCTTGTTGTAAAGCTTATCCAGATGGTGTGCAAGCAAACCCACATCTCCTATCAGAGATTTTAGATTTCATTAGGCTTGCTGTCAATATATTCAGACATATCAGCTGCAATCTTTAGATTGCTAACTCAGATGCATTGGCGAGCTTCAGTGGAGACTAGCGTGCTGACAGACGGGATCCATTGGTTTGGAAATCACACCCTCTCAAAGTTTGTGCCCGATCAAGCACAATCACTGTGATAGTTCCAGTTTACAGCTGACAGAGTTTAAACGTGTGTGTATTGGTAACATTTACGTAAGAACCACTGCAATTTGATTTACCATCAGTCATCATCTTCAGATTTGTCTGCTTTGTGTTTGTACTGTTTCTGTACCTATTTATCTTTACACAGACTGATGGTCATCATTCCACACTGTAATCTGATCTGTTGTACTTGGAACACACTGAGCAAAGGTATGCCATTCAAATATCTAATTTGCCTTTCAAATTTCTACTGCTTTTTTCTGTATATTTTGCTTTTTAAGGAATCAGAATTTCTTGCAATTTTTTAAAGTAGTCTTTAAAATTTTGAATTCGATTTTTTTTGTTAACGGCAGGTCCCATTCCTTCAGTTAAACCTATAAAAAAATGCCAAAGATAACAAAGATCGCAAGGCATAAAATGGTATTTTGTACCAGCTAGGTGATTTCTAAACAGCTATTAGCTGAAAATGTAGGCTATGCTGTTATTTGAGGAAACAGGACAAGTGGAGTACAAGAGAACTATCTATAGCAGATGAACATTATCTAAAAGTCATGTCATAGAAATAGAAAAAGAATCCAGCTCCAGATCTGAGAGATGCATCTGGCCCTTCAGCTAATGCATCTACTGTTCACTGAAGCATGATCAGTAAAAGGTCTCAGTGGAAGTGTGGCTGTTAAGAAACACACTTAAGGAAGTGAAAGAGAAACAAAAAAGTCTGAGGTATGTCAAATTACACAAGAACTGGACTGTGAATCAGCACCAACAGGTCAGATGGAGTGATCAATCCAAATTTTAAAATTGTGGTTCAAACCATCGTCCGTATGTACAGAGAGGATCGGGAGAGAGGTAAACAGTGTGTCTACAGCCATCTGTAAAACATGTTGGAGGCTTGATCATGGTTTGTCATTTCAGCCAGTGGTTTTGGGATCTTGTCAAAATTGATGGAATTATGAAGGCTGAAAAGTACCACCAGATTTTGATCCACCAACAGTTCCATGTTTGCGCATGACAATCACCCCAAACACACTGCCAATGCAGTAAAAGCATACCTGGATAGAAAAAACACACAGTGGAACACTATCAGTCATGGACTGGCGCTGCTTATTTGCTGTAATGCATTTTGTTGTCTCTCAAACAACATTGACTTCTTTAGATCAGAGCCCAAATGGGGTCAGAGCAGAATTAATGATTGAGGATTGCTGTGTGACCTATTCTTAATTAATTTGCTTATCGGTCTGGTTTGGCCTTTGGGCTGCAATTACAGGATGAAGGGAGTGAGGAAGGGGGCATGTAGGACAGCTGATGTGACCACTGGGATAAACTGACTCTACAGGCACCAGCCCGAGGATGTGATGAGAGGAGGATACAGGAAATTATAGGATAAACAGAAACCCCTTTGCTTGTTTAAGCAGCAAAATCAGCAGCAGATCACTCTGAGAGAGATTAATATTTATGCCGAGGATGTGTTGCCACAGTGTGAGGTTAGCAGCAGGGGTCGACTCTGACAGTGGCTGCCTAGCTCATGTGGAGGAGCTGCAGAGCTGTGAATTATCACCTTCCTCCGTTCTGCTGAGCCCTAAAGCCCTGCTGTTATACATCTTACCCTCTTAATTCGTCCCCATGCACCCCCTCTTTGTCTTTGTGTGCGTCTCTCCCTCACACACACAAACACACAGACATACACTCTCTCTCATACATATGCAACATATTTGAGTACAGAGCCTCCACTTTTCCTCGGATATACTGTGCATTAGCTGTTTTTAGGTTATTCTGCACTCATGCATTTGGTTTTATTTCTAACACTGCTTTATTTTCTCTACCTGTGTGCCTACAGAAAGCACCTGGTGTTCTTACAGCCAGCTCAGGGATTTCTAGTGATTCTGTAGAAGCCTGTGCTTTTATATTAAAGCAACTTTAAAGTGATACAGAACAAAATATATTGTGTGAAAACCCAGAAAGTATGTGGATACCTGAACATTGCGAGTGGGGCCCCAGGTGTGGCTGGGGACATCCACAGGAAAAAAACACAACAACAAAACAGACCACAAACCATACAAAGCAGCAAAGAGGCACGCAAAACAAAAAGTCAAAAAACTCCAAAATACCAAACACAACATACGATGTAATGCAAGAGCTTATTCCCACAGACAATCAGACTCCCGAGGCTTGTACTAAGCAGCAGGATTTCTTCTTCTCTAGGTAACATAAATGTTAACAGGTATGAAATCCTACTGACCAATCAATTCTCTGGGAAATAGCATCGCTATTCCTAGAAGATACTTCTGTGTGCAGATAGTAGGAGGGTGTCAAGTTTTTGTTATTAGTGTCTTTGTGTCGTAGAGCCTTGGATGCACCTATATTGCTCAATTTTTTTTGCCCTGTTGGCAAAACAGATTTTCAACAATTGTATTGTTTTCTAAGCTCCTAAAGCAGAGCATCTATTTGTACTTGCTGAGCTTAGAACAAATTTGCACAAAGACTAAGCCTACATTTGAAATCTGTTGTTGTACTCTCATAGCTTTAACCACCACCGGGGCTACAGCTAAAAGAATTAAAAACTAAAACAGTCTTTTAAACATTTATAAAAGGAAATCGTCGATTATAATCCATCACTTCTTCATGCCTTAATGATAGAATTGTGATACTGATGAGCCCATTAACTTGCAGTACACAGTAAGCACTTTTGATGGCTTTTTTTTGCCTGTTTCAAATAGGGTAAGCTTTTTTTAATTTAACAGCTCTTTTCCAGTCTTTCTGACTAAAACATTCAAGCACTCACACATTCATACAGCACCTTTAATACTAAACTACTATACAGTGCTTTTATCTCACACACAGTCACACAGCTGATTTATCTGTGACAGCTCTCTTACTTTCAGTCTGTATGATGTGTTTAACATTTTTACATTTCCCTGATATTATGGTTTTTTTTTTTGCAAAATCAGCTACTCTGCTGCCAGTACACTTATCCATGCTTATGACCGGTCAGCTTATCCTGATTGCGAATATTAAGGTCAGTAAATACAGATAACAGCACGATACTGGGTATGCCTAAGTTGCTTCGTAGTACAGGGCCCTGAACCCTCTTTAAATATACACAATCATAAACTATAAATACTCACTCCCAGAAGTGTTATGTATGTGAAGTCTGTTTCCTACTTTATATCTAAGAGAAAAACAATTTCATTCTACCACAGTCTCCTTGCTTTATGGCCCAAGGACAATAAAGTTAACTTTGACTTTAAAGGAAGGAGTTAACAGAGCTGAAATGACTTGTTTTAGATAAGGATGAATCCAAATAAGGATTATTTTGAACATCAGTCATGCAAAGCTGCTGCTATAGAGTCCAAGAATAAAAAAATACCCAATTCAGCATTTACAGCCACTGAATGCATTATACACAACAAGATGCATAATCTGTCATCACAAATCTAATACTGCAAAACACTGAACATCTCAAAGAAACAACATATACAAGGTATATATATGTAAATACATTTACTGGGATCTTTGCTTCTGTTTTGGGGGTGGCTGTGGCTCAAGAGAGAGAGCAAATTGTAAGGTCTGTAGTTCAAGCCATGGCTCCTCCAACCTGCACAGTATCCTTGGGCAAGATACTGACCCTGAGTCGTGCCTGGAGCATCTGTTGGAGTTGAGTGGCTGAACATTAGGTTAAAAGTGGTTAGTAGGGCTGGGCCATATTATACCGTTGATGGTAATACCGGTACAATGTTAGGCAACGATAAGAAAATGAAATATCACGATAGAATATGGGTAAAACGCGCATGCGCAGTGCCTTTGTTTTCATACGCACATGGCCGAAAAAGCATGGCGCAACGGAGAATGAGAAGGGAGAAAGGGATGTTGAGTGAAAGGATGAACCAGAATTGTTTTAAAAATGGTGCAACTTCAACTGGTTTGGTGTTTGTCTGTCAGATACACAACAAAGCACATTTTTTTTGTAGAACATGCAAGCGGGCCGTCGTTATTGCCGTATTTGTCGGACTAAGGTGCTCGTAAATCTGGGAGTAATCTGGGTCCTAAACTCCGTCATTCAGGTCCCAAAGTCAAACGAACACTGCAGCATCACTGAGAGTTAAAAACTGTCTAAATTCTTTCATCTTTAATAAAAGATCAGCATTGCTGCTTTACCAGGTGTAACTATGAAGTTTAACATCCAGGCATCCATGAAAACAGAATTTATTACATTTAACGGAGTTAGAAGTTAGCAGGAAGTTAGCAGAAGTTAGCTTGCTAGTTACCTAAGCATGATATAGCATGTTCTGACTGAGAGATTTCTGAAAAATTCAAACGTACAGCTCTGCTATCACTTCCAACATAAATGAAGACAGGAAACTAAACAGCAGTGACGTTTGTAGGGTTACTGAAGTTGGGCTAGCTGGTATATAATGATGTGCTACGTGATCGCTAGCGACACAGCTATGTTAGCATAACATAAACAGTGAAGCTGAGGACGAACACTAACACTTTTCCACTCGTATAAAAGTTAACGTGAAGGTTCCTGATGGTTAGAGACAAATGCAATCGCATGGCAGGATGCTGTAAACGGACCAAACTTCAGTCAGGAGAACAACTGAGATAATCCATCCACAATACGAGGTTAGTCATTAATATACTGCAACAACATGGGAATCCGGTTGTTCAGTCTGACGTCACTAGCCGTGTCTGGACCTAAACTCCGCTGCAGGTCCATATATCAAAATCACTATGGCATTACTGAGAGTTGAAAAACTGTCTAAAGTCTTTCATCTTTAATAAAATGATCAGCGTTCTGCTCTACCAGGTGTAACAATTGAGTTTAACATCCAGGCATCCATGAAAACTGGAATTTATGACATTTAACGGAGTTAGAAGTTAGCAGGAGTTAGCTCGCTAGCTTCTATCTAAAACAATATAGCATGTCCTGACTGCGGGGTTTTGGAAACAAATTAAAACGTACAGCTCTGTTATCACTTCCAGCATAAATGAAGACAGAAAACTAAACAGCAGTGACGTTTGTAGGGTTACTGAAGTTGGGCTAGCTGGTATATAATGATGTGCTACGTGACCGCTAGCGACACAGCTATGTTAGCATAATATAAACAAGCTAACTTTTTTTCCACTCGATAAAAGTTAACGTGAGTGTTCTCGGTGGTCAGGAACAAATGTAATCGCATGGCAGGATGCTGTAAAAGGACCAAACTTCAGCCAGGAGAACAACTGAGATAATCCATCCACAATACGAGGTTAGTCATTCATATACTGCTGCATGGGCTGGGCTGTAGTTACATCCTAAGGTTTTAAAAACTGAGCTTAAATAAATGATTAGCGGTAATAAAAGCCGAGGGAGGTCAACAGGGATCACTGACTGTTTTAGGAGCTTTTTGAGATCAAATAGAAGAAAATACATAACATTAAACATGTTAACAACACAAAAGCCATATTAAACACAGACTACTTTAGACCCGGAAGTAGGATTCGTCGCGTCATCACTGAACAACCGGAATAGAGCAGCTGTGATAGAATACAGCATTAATGAATCAATGGTACAGAAGTGGAGGAAGCAAGAAGAATGAGTTGAATAAAGTTTGATTTATCTGACTGCTTTGTTTCGCTTAATGTGCCTTATAATCCCGTGCACCTTATGGTCCGAAAAATACATATTTGACTTTTTTATTTGGCACACTGCAGTTTAATGTTGCAAAGCACCTCTTTTTAACTTCAGTGGATATTATACATGGTTATGCTCAGGATATGTCAGCCCATTTCTACTGGAAATGCCTTTTGGTTAAACTTTCAGCAAGGAATTTGCATTTGCACTGTTAAATTTTATATAGCTTTAATGCACAAAAAAACAGCTGCTTGTTTAAGTGAAAATAAATGGATGGTTGTCTTTTTGCGCTAGTGTGAGGCAAGAAAAAAGTTGTAGTTGTTACAGATTTTTATTGGTTATTCATCATTTTATCTATGTTGCGATCTAAGAGTGGTTATAAAACTTACATTTTTGGAATCCTCTACAGTAGGGGTGCTGAAATTCAGCCTTGCTTTCAGAGGGGACAAATCCACAATGTTTTTGATGCAGTAGTATTCATTTGCTCACAATCTTATGTGACAAATGGCACATTCAGCGAGGATTATAGAGACTATTTGTAGACCAGTCAAGCTCTTTGGTAATAAACTTATTAAAGAAGGAATGATCACTCTGAACTTCTGCCTGTGTAACTGTGCACATAACATCATAAAACATCCACAAATCTGTAAGTTTAGGAAGCTGATTGCAAAAAGTAGGGACTAGCAGGGGAGGAAAAGCAAACACAAAACTCAAACAAGCAAGGAAATGATATACAGTACAAAAATCCACTGGTACACACAGCTGTGTAAAGGTATGCACATTGAAATGCACACGAACAGAATTCTTTGATCTAGAGGATCAAAAGGAACCACGACCATCATGACAACATGTATTTCACCAAGGACAGGCTCTACGACAAGGCTTTCAAATGGATGCACAGTATGTTTCAAACAGCATGATACAAGACCAGTGATCTGCTGACACTTTAATAACAGTATCAGACAGTATTACTATCAAAGCGCTTCAGTGACCATGAGGAGTATATACATTATAAGGGAACGGTATAAACTGCTGGTTTCCAGATACTGACAGCGCCATGTATGAATAGACAACCATCTAAGCATCAGGTTGCTGCTGTATATAAACATATTTATTGCTATGAGGCGGTAAGAGCCCAGAGACTCCCAGGGCTCACTATGCTGTCACTCTATGCATTAGGACGAAATGCCTTCATAATGAATGTATGCCTGTTTTGTTTTCCCTTCCTGGCACGGTGGTGAGTTGTAGCAGCTCACACTGTCGTTTTTATTTATTTATTGTTTTGATAGCTTTAACACCTGTTAAAGTTGATTTTTTAAATTTGTGATTCAAGGAACAGTGAAATGGCTACTTTTTATTTTGCAGGGCTTGTAAAGTCAGGTTTTACAAGTCTATTGGTTTTTCTTTGTACTTTGGCCACCTGAGAACCTTCACCAGCTGATTATTTCCATTCCTCAGAGCGAGGCTTGAGGGGCCACAGAGGAAACGATGGGGTTTTAGCGCTGTTCTATGATCATTATGGGGCATGTGAGGTGTTTGGACAATAATATGGAAGATCTCGCTGACCTGATTAAACCCTAGAACGAGCACTGTGAATGATGTGCTTCATGGACCGTTGCAGCATGGCAGTGAGATCACATTCACACGGACAATCTGAGCGGCAAGAGGAAATGTGAAGGGACTGGACCACTTGTGACTGAAAAGTGGTGCAATCCCAAATATGTTACTGTGAATAAATGTTCTTGTGGTCTGAATATTGACCTGATAATTGCTGGTATAGGTCTGTATTACTCGCAGAGGGATTTCATCATTGCTTTTGCTGTTTGGATTTCTCAATCAGGTGACACTGAGGTCATCCAAATGACTGTGGCTGTGGTTAATAAACAGATCCACTTACTGGACATGCAGCTGAACACTTTCTCTAACATCTGTCTAAGCTCTGCTGCCACAGGCACATACACAGAAAACCTGCATTTATTCTTGACTAACGCTACTTATACAATATTAGATTTTGATTTATTGAACTCTTTGCTTATTTGTATCATACGTATCATTTAGATTTCTTCAAACTGGTAATTGTTAGTTAAGTATGAATATGGTAAATATTATGTTGCAAAATTGCTCTTTCCATAAATAAATAATGTTGGTTGGCTTGGATAATGCAGGTTTAAGGAACTTATGCACTGGCTTTACATTTCACAGATGATACATCCACCTTTTTTGTACAGTTAATAAATCTAATTTAAGCTACAAACACTTCTATGCACAAGTCTGACAAAGCAAGGCCTCCACTGCGTTCCGTCACTAGGACAATGTAATAACTCCTTGCAGACAAGAACCAAAACTGTGCTGTGTCTAATATTGCACTATGTGTGAATTATACGTTGCCCACTAAGCTGTCATTAAAATAGCACTTTAAAGTCCTTCTGCGGAGAATATGCCCTTTGCAGTCAGATTATAAATATCTCTTTAAAAGGAAAAATTATGACTTGTTGCTCTTTCTAAAGTCCAGGGGTGTAGGGGCATTGTTAATATTAATTGTCTTTGTCAAATGAGCTGAATACTGTCTGATTTTATTACTTGTGCCTACTGCCCTGCTGTGGTTCAGATGAAAATCAAAGGCTCCATTGACGTCACAAGCAAGAGGGCACTGTTTTAAATTTGTAGCTGAAAACCAAACAAATTCGATCAATAACAGATCAAAATACAAAGCTTTGGGTTTTGTATTTGTATAAGTCCGTCTTTGCTTCAAAAATTACCTTAAAACCATGCCAATTATTACTAATTTTTAATTGAATTAAATTATTATTATATATATTTTTTTTTTACAAATATTGGAACAAGATTAGGCTATATTTGTGAGGAACAGGTTAAAGCAGGTAAAAGTGCAGAAAAATGATTCTCTTTCAAAAAAAAAAGTAGGGTTGATATTTAAAATGGAAATAAAAGAAGTGATTTGTAAATCTCATAGACCCATATTTTATTCACAACACAGAGTTAGGACAGGTACAAGTTTACCATCTGTTCTTCTTTTAACAACATCTTGTAAATGACTGGAAACTTATTTTTAATTTCATGATGCACAAACTGTTTAATGCAGGAAAAGTCTGGAGTGTAGAGTCCGCGCCAGTACAGCATCTGGACTCTTCTACTTTGAAGCCGTACTCTTATAATAGATGTACTTGCAGCTAAGGAAGGCCTTACCGAAATAAAGAACCGACAAGCTTTGCCCCCTGAAGATGGCGGTGTTTCTCATGTTCACATATGGTTTTAACCTGCATTTGTGGACGGCACAGTGAGCTGTGTTATAGACAGCAGCCTCTGGAAGTGTTCTGAGCCCATGCAGTGATTTCCATGACAGAATCACAGCTGTTTTTAATTCAGTGTTGCCTTAAGACCCAAATCACAGGCAACCAATAATGTCACTTGCGTACAGAGATTTCTCCAAATTCCTGGAACCTTCAGATAACATTATGTACTGTAGATGAGAGTTTTTTAGTGTTGAGGAACAATTTGTAGATGCAGTGTTAATCCACTGGTGAACCTCTGTTCATCTTTAATTCTGAGAAATTTAGCTTCTTTAAGATGCTCTTTTTACACACAGCTATGTTATTTAATGACCTTAATTAGTTGCAAAGTTCCTCCACCCACTTCCTTTTAGCACTACTTCTTTTTTAACTTTTGTTGTCCTGTCTCAACACTTTTGAGACATTTAGCTGACATCAAATTCAAAATGAGGTAATATTTTTCAAGACATATTAAAATGTCTCAGTGTAAATAGTTCACATTTTTCTATGTCCTATTGGGGATAAAATATGGGCTTTTGAAATTTGGAAATCATAGCATTCTGTTTTTATTTACAGTTTACAAAACCTATTTTTTGAAATAGGGTTATACTTATAAGCTTTAAAACCTGTGCTAGTGATTGATGAAGTCTACTGCTATATAAATGTCTGCACATTTGAACACCTTGCGAGAAATTTTTTAAACACATTTTCATCAAATTTCTTCCTCTTGTAGTATATGTTCTTGGCATTGATGCATAGGCACCGAGTGAGGAGATGTGATAACTTGTATAAAGCACGGGTGTTCTGCCAGTTAAATTCGCAACGACACCAGTTATAAAACTGCAACATCAAAAGCTCAAATCCCCCCTGAGACTTGGACTTTTATCCTGTTACCTCAAATTTACAGTGAACTGCAAAATGAATCTGAAAAGCCAAACAAAAAACCTAAAAGGTGTCTTTCAACAGAAACGCGATTGGCAACATACATGAAATTCTCAAGAAGCAGTTAAAAAATGCTTATGTATTTTGTGCAGGGAAACCGTATTTCCAGCAATGTCCTGCAACATTATATTTAGCACATTAATGGTGTCATCTAGTTGAGTCGCAGTCCCACCTCCACAGTTCATGTATGCAACCAATTCTGGGAGTTTTTCATCAGATGCCAATATTTCTCTGCAGACACTGGATAGCAGAGTGGATAGGATGGCAAGTGTCCTGTAAATTCTTGGAGAAGATGAAAGAAAGAAAGTGTACTTTATTGTACTTTATTGGTCCCCGTGGGGAAAAACTAAGTGGTCATAAATTCTCCTGGCTGAGTCCGCTGAAAGAGCCAGAATGGCTTTCCACACATGACTAACACACAGAGCTTGTAATGCAGGGGTAGAATCCACATAACAATAATTGTAGAAATGTATGGCGCTGAAATGGCAATGCTTTTACTCCAACAACTAATGGCGTGCGATAATATTAATAAAGTTACTGGTAGACAAACGTCAGGTTACTCTCCTCTAATTTACAAAGGTGGGGGAAGTATAACACTGGTAAATTCAGAACATGAGTCTGAACAATTTCAAAGTGTGTATGATAATCAATAAATCAGGCAAATAAATAAATAAAGACATCATGCTCATATGAAGAATACAGATCTATTTAGAAATCTATAAATAGCCTACCTGATATTAACAAAATTGATGATTAATGTTTAATCAATCAAACAGAGTAGGGAGAATGTTTTTTATTAGTATTATCTTGAAACATGTATTCTTTGAAAAAAAACAACTTCTACTATGTACTTTAGCATAATTATGTAACCCTAATGAATAATATTTTATTGAAAGTGAAACTGGATAAACGGGGGGCGTGGCTGGAGCCAGCTGCCACAGGGCAGGCGGGTGGGCGGGGGTCACCCTGGGCAGAGGGATAACAATGAAAGACAGACAAACATTCACACTCACATTCACACCTACAGGCACCACCACAGAACGCGATGTGAGGTGCTGCTGACTGCTAAATTCAGCAAATGGCCCAAAATTTGAGCTGTGCTGCCCACTGCGCTCTATGCTCTCATTTTTTTGATCTTTATACTTAGTCTATGTGCTCACTCCCTGTCAGCCTTTGTTACTACTGGTCACACAAATGTACATCACAACACGGTTGTTGCATTCATGAGTGCTCCCTGGACAGTGTGCTGCTCTTAGCTCAACATAACATGAAACTGTTCATGCGTGGCAGAGGCCACTGGAAAAATGGGGTTTCAAAAAAGCAGAGGTGCCATTTATGTTTTTTTACTGTGTCACTGTTTTGCGGTCCCTCTTCATGACCCTTTAAAGAAGAGCAGATGCTCTGCGGGAAGCTAAGCAGTGAAGCTAAGCTAAACCCTAATTTCTCTTGATTTGATCGATGCTGGTGGACCTGAAAATCCTTTGCAATAGATGCAGGTCAGATCTGACACAGAGCAGCTTCAACGCTCAAATGTTTTAAAATACTTTCATCTTTGACAGAATCCATTTAATGCAAATCAATTTAAAATTGAGATAGTGTTTATTTATTTATTTTTTACTGTTTGTTTAATGTCAAGAGGGAACACACGTGGCCTAAACAGTATGTAAAGTCAAATTTATTTATATAGCACATTTAACTCATTCACTGCCAGCCATTGGCAGTGAATGAGTTAAACCCATTGACTCATTCACTGCAATTGACGGCTATAGACGTCAATGGCAGTGAATGAGTTAAAACAAAAACTGTTGACCAAGGTGCTGAACATTTAAGATCATCAAGGGTTAAACTTAGCCATAGAGATGATAGCACTGACAGTAAAACCAATTTTGCTATCTTGGCAGATTATAGCCATTAGCATACAGTGGGATTACTGCGACGTTATTTCTATGAATAATCATACCTGCATATTTAACCTTTTATCTCTGAGCTCCTGATCAGTGAGCACAACCCTTTAGTTTGCATGGCACAAGTTAGCTTTCTTTCCAAAATGGAAACTCTGACACAGTACATAGAAGACATTGCTGTGCAAAACAATGTCTATAACTTACTTTTGGGATCATGTCTGGAGGAAATGTCTTTTATTCTCAAAATACCCCTTGCCTATCTTCCCTGCCTTGGCTCTTTCTTACACAGGAGCTTCATGGCCTCCCTGCTCTGTCAGGAGACTGTCCATCAGAGCTTCCATAATGAAAAGTGAGCTCTCCCTCTCAACCTCTTTCTCTGCAGTCAGCTGCTGTCTCTTCCAGCTTCCCTTTTGTTTCTACAGTCCAGCAAACTTTACTCTTGCTTTGCAATGTCACGGTCAAAGTCAGCAATAAGGACAGCACAAGTGCATTTTATGGTGAGTGAATGAAAATTTAATGTGTTGGGTTTACCACATTATCTGGGTTGATTTAATGTTTTAATAGTGAGTAAATTGTATTAACATGTGTATTAACATGTGAGTGTAAGACTGAAACATGGATCCTTGTAAACAATGTATTACGTAAAATCCCCAAGTGGCCTTATTAGCCCAAATCTGAACTGTACGTGCAAAAAATCTAAAATATGCACAAAATATACACTTAATTTAATATGACTGCAGTAGTGTCTCCCCAGCTCCTGACAAGACCAATCAAAGTATCTGAAAGTTTTCAACACCAGCTCTGCAGCACATCTAGACTTATTGCCTCTTCTTATTCACACATTTCCAAATTAATTGTCAGTGTAATGTCCCATGACTGGTGAGACTTTTAATGATGGAGTTAGCCTTTAAAACTGAATAGCACGAAGTCTAACAAAGGTTATTAGCAAGCGACATGACTTTAGCAGGACAAATCAGGACAGGATCAACAACAGCAAGTAGCTTCTTTTTTTTTTTTTTTTCACCAATGGACTGATGGAATGACAAATGTCTGCAAATTCAGAGTCAACAGTGAAGAAGTGCTCGACATAGTGAGTAGATTCAGAAAAAAAAAATCACAGAAAAATGTGATCCTCATCTTTTTTGTTTGCTGACTAAATGCAAATGTAATTAATTAATGAACTATATACTGTAGTAATCGTTGTTATTGCTTTATCAGTGCTTGGGTCGATTTATTGTAAACTATTACCTTTAAACTACAATTAAAATATGTATCTAAGAGACTAAAGGTGAGAATTTACAGGCATAACTTATTCATTCACAACCAGTAACTGAATCAGAATAATATACTATGGTATGCTATGATATTATAGCTCGATACTGGCCTAAAATAGATACATCAGTATCAGTCTGCGTATATGCTTTTCATCCCAGGGTGTAATATTATGCTCTTTTCTCATCAGTACTGTACCCGTATTTGCTGCAGCAAGATAAAAGTCCTCTTTAGAGTCTCTATCAAGGGGTTCGATGGGTGGTGAGGTTATAAGTCATGTTTGTCAACAAGAAGTGCCACAAATTGGTGAAGACAAGATCTAAATGTAAGAAGCGGAGGTAGGTGGTAACCAATCAATAAAGCAAGCATTTGGTTGCTGATTAGAGAATTAAAAAAACCCACACAAACAGAGGGCAGCAGACAAGAAGAGAGGCAAGACTGTGCGTATACATTCACGCAGGACAGACTCGGCACACGTGAATGCAATGAGACTGGGGCCAATAATCACACAGGAGGGAATACAGAGACAGGCACAGACATTCAAGTAATTGGGATAAGATAAAGCGAGAAAGTCCAGGGATAGGTAACAACACATGGAAATGTCAGTACTAAGGCCTTAGTTGCAGCAACCTGCAAGAGAAAAATGTGTATTCTTCAGGTGGTCAGTAAGTTGTTGCTGGAGGTCTGTGATAACTGGTTGCAAGGCGTTATATGATGCTCCACCAAAAATGTCCTTGTGATTCCTTTGGATCTGCTTGATAAGTTACAGTGAAAGTGTAAAAAATTGCAAAACAAACCATAATGTTAAATGTTCTCCTGCAAAGTAAAAGTTGTGCCTTACCACCCCAACAAACACAATTCAAAAGGCACATCTTTAACTGTGACAGCAAATGTTTTCCATTTCTCGTAGCTTTTAATTGTGAGTAAATGGCCAGTGTTTGCAGACAAACCATGTTTTCATGCAAACTGCAGGCAAACACAGAAATGTTCTGGCAAGTAAAGCAATCAAAAGTAGACTTTTGGTATAGCACCCTCTTTGTGACCAGTTTCACCTGGCAACAACCAGCAGCCTCCAGCAATCACTCTACATCCAGTTAGGGAATCCAAATATTTTTCCTAGCTACCAGAGGTTGCCAAGGACTCGCCAACTGGCCTGTGGGCCTGTGTGACTGAGGTCTAAAATTAAACAGGAAGTAGAAACAAAGTATGACACAGACAAACCAGATGGAGACAAAGACAAGAGAAACATTGGACACATTTACAAAAATCTAACATCAGAAATACAAGAATGAAACAAAACTAATAAGTCAAATAAATATGAATATCAAAAAAAAGCCCAAACTCCACAAAACTTTACAAGAGTCCAGGACTACAGGGAGTGCAGAATTATTAGGCAAGTTGTATTTTTGAGGAATAATTTTATTATTGAACAACAACCATGTTCTCAATGAACCCAAAAAACTCATTAATATCAAAGCTGAATGTTTTTGGAAGTAGTTTTTAGTTTGTTTTTAGTTTTAGCTATTTTAGGGGGATATCTGTGTGTGCAGGTGACTATTACTGTGCATAATTATTAGGCAACTTAACAAAAAACAAATATATACCCATTTCAATTATTTATTTTTACCAGTGAAACCAATATAACATCTCCACATTCACAAATATACATTTCTGACATTCAAAAACAAAACAAAAACAAATCAGCGACCAATATAGCCACCTTTCTTTGCAAGGACACTCAAAAGCCTGCCATCCATGGATTCTGTCAGTGTTTTGATCTGTTCACCATCAACATTGCGTGCAGCAGCAACCACAGCCTCCCAGACACTGTTCAGAGAGGTGTACTGTTTTCCCTCCTTGTAAATCTCACATTTGATGATGGACCACAGGTTCTCAATGGGGTTCAGATCAGGTGAACAAGGAGGCCATGTCATTAGTTTTTCTTCTTTTATACCCTTTCTTGCCAGCCACGCTGTGGAGTACTTGGACGCGTGTGATGGAGCATTGTCCTGCATGGAAATCATGTTTTTCTTGAAGGATGCAGACTTCTTCCTGTACCACTGCTTGAAGAAGGTGTCTTCCAGAAACTGGCAGTAGGACTGGGAGTTGAGCTTGACTCCATCCTCAACCCGAAAAGGCCCCACAAGCTCATCTTTGATGATACCAGCCCAAACCAGTACTCCACCTCCACCTTGCTGGCGTCTGAGTCGGACTGGAGCTCTCTGCCCTTTACCAATCCAGCCACGGGCCCATCCATCTGGCCCATCAAGACTCACTCTCATTTCATCAGTCCATAAAACCTTAGAAAAACCAGTCTTGAGATATTTCTTGGCCCAGTCTTGACGTTTCAGCTTGTGTGTCTTGTTCAGTGGTGGTCGTCTTTCAGCCTTTCTTACCTTGGCCATGTCTCTGAGTATTGCACACCTTGTGCTTTTGGGCACTCCAGTGATGTTGCAGCTCTGAAATATGGCCAAACTGGTGGCAAGTGGCATCTTGGCAGCTGCACGCTTGACTTTTCTCAGTTCATGGGCAGTTATTTTGCGCCTTGGTTTTTCCACACGCTTCTTGCGACCCTGTTGACTATTTTGAATGAAACGCTTGATTGTTCGATGATCACGCTTCAGAAGCTTTGCAATTTTGAGACTGCTGCATCCCTCTGCAAGATATCTCACTATTTTTGACTTTTCTGAGCCTGTCAAGTCCTTCTTTTGACCCATTTTGCCAAAGGAAAGGAAGTTGGCTAATAATTATGCACACCTGATATAGGGTGTTGATGTCATTAGACCACACCCCTTCTCATTACAGAGATGCACATCCCTAATATGCTTAATTGGTAGTAGGCTTTCGAGCCTATACAGCTTGGAGTAAGACAACATGCATGAAGAGGATGATGTGGATAAAATACTTATTTGCCTAATAATTCTGCACTCCCTGTATGGTAAGGAGGTTGTAATTTGTGCTGTTTTGAGACCTCTGTGCTTGTTGATTTTCTTGGTTTTCACCTAATTTTATTCATTTATTTCTTCATCTAATTTTCCATTACTGGTTTGGTTTAGGCACTAAAAACAGGTTAGGTTTAAGAGAAATGCATAACATCTTCCATATAATTCCATGAGGACAGCCACAGAAATAAATTATACCACCTATGAAATACTAGACGCACACAAACATATATAGCTTCTGTGTACAGCTTCCAGTGCATGCACATAGAAAGAGCACATTACTTGTCTTACCTTTCCTGATGCAGAAGCTCCTTGATCCACAGAAAAGCTGCAGAGAAACAAACAAAGAGAAGAAACAAATCACTGAGTCTTAGTGACCATGCAAAAATTAAACAAATGCACTTGTCCTTCCTTGCAGAAATATTTATTCTTTAACTGACAAATATGAGGCATTAATAATCAGCCAATTAATGCAGCACTTCCACCACATATTTCTAAAGTATGCCTAAACAAACACTACATTAACACACATTAGTAGATGTTGCAGGCACACTGCAGCAAATGTGTACACACCCTTCTCCAATGAGTGTAAAGCTTATGTGTCTCGTGTGACACAAAGTATTGCCATGCTTTCAAATGTTTGGCCAGATCCTATAGATGTCCTAAATATGTCCTCACAGTTCTGACTTCTGACGGTGACACATTAACCTAAACATCAGACTACTTCTGCAGGAATAAAAACAAACTGTGCAAAGCAAGCTATGATGAGTGACATGGCCAAATATCAAAGAATGGTTAATGTAGTGACAGATAAATGTGTATTAGCCGCTTTTTTATTTCCTTTATGACGCAAACTTGATCCAATTTTCCAGACTGAAAATACCTTTTGACAGTATTGACTGATAGGAATAAATAGATGTGAAAGCAAAGTTAAAGTGGCAAGCAATACCGATGTTCAAGTACGATGAGTGCACACACAAGAGATCCTCATAATGGGCTCTTCTGCATTAAAGGAGCAAACTTTGAGCCTGTCTAAACAGTTAATAGCAACTCAGTTTCTCCAGCTCAAGTACTTCCTCTCTCAAATACAAATATATTTGGAGCTTTGAATTGAAAGGGGGATTTGATATCTTGAAAGGCCACTTTTTTTTTTTTAATATAGTTTTGAAAATATCTTTCAGTTATCACAGGCTGATAAATGCACACTACTGGAGATTTGAAGTCTTTGTCATGGCTTAGGTCAGAGATGTGGCAGAAACAGCTGTGCAGTAAGACATTTCACTAGGAAATGTAAAGACGTGCTTGTCTTCAGGCCAAGCTTTCCAGTAAATATAAAGCACACACTAAAATTCATTTTGGGGGGGGGGAAGAAAAACACCCACACTCTCTCTTCAAGGACATGAAAAGAGGGATTTTCAAACATGTGTCATTTTCTCAGCACCACGTCTCTACTAGAGTGAAATGACTCGAGTCTTTACATTCTGAAGTGCCGGCAATGTAAAAGGCTCTAAATCCACAAGTAAACGTGACAACTCAGCACTGCCTTCAGGAGCAGGAATAAAAAAGAGAATATAAAATTAAACTGGAAACACTGCAGTGCAACCGCTCAGTGACACACAGACACACAGTGTGTAGAGCTTGTTTAGGGATTTCAATTCAATAAGACCAGTGGACTTCTGAGACCAGTTTAGCCATTTATTCTTTCTTTTTTATGTTTTTTCCCTGTGTTTTCTCTTTGGCTGCTCTCTTTGTAATGCCAGATATGTGTCATGTGCAGTGGTTCTTAAACTTTTCCTCCATGTACCACTTCAGAAGTTGAAAAAAGTTAGCGCCCAACACGCTACAATTTTTGGCAATCAGTAAAAATAATCATGGATCCAAGCTAAATGTAAAGTGAAACATATTTCAGCACTGTTGTATCAGATCCCTGGTTTGATAAGATCCTCATGGAGTTGCATCAGGAATGGGATTCTCGTGTGCAAATCTGCCAAATTAAACATGTGGGGCTTCCTGCTGGGGTGATGACAATAGAAGAAGCTTCTACTATATTATCAGCAAGAAGGGGGAAAAACAATCAGTCTCATTTTATCTATAAAAATTATGGTGATGAAAGGGAAAACTCATCAGGGAAGCATATAAGCTAAAATGATCACTATCAACTATTAATTTAATTATAAATGTAAATGATGCATGGAATGATCAACATTTACTGGATTCCTGTTTATTATCCCTGCTTGAGCATAATCCATATTCATAAAAATGTAAGAAAAGTGAAACTGAATTAAAAACCTTGATGGAAATTCACCTATGGAATTTATGGAAATACATGCAACCAATATGCTGAAGAGATGAGTGAAGAGAGGGAAAACATCTTTAGTATTTGAGTTTTTAGTATTTTTCCCTGCCTCGTGGTGCATGTTCCACCTTCTTCTTTTGATGTTATTAAGACACTGTGTGAAAATTATGTAAATGCACTCATTGCATTTATGTAGATTTATTAAAATGAGAAAAGTCTGTTTAAGTCAAACCAAAATGACATGTAGTTTCAGCTATGTCTTAATGGTTTCACAGAGAGATATCGTACAGAAACCAGTGAACACAAAGTATAAACATCTACCTCACAGCTGAGCTGCAAGAACCCACATAATAACCATGAAGAGACGTCTCAGATGGGAGGAATGAGCAGATATTCATTGTGAATGTAAACAGATTTTTGTTTAGCCCTTGGTGAATCAGAGTACTTTCAAGTTCTGGGTTGTTGGGTCGATGTGTTGTGTGCTACGGAGTTGATGAGAAAAATCAGTCTGGCATTTACATCAGATTTTAATTTGGTTGTTGGGGAGCACATTAATTCCAGGTTGTGAGCTGCAGATGAGTTGTTCAGGTGTGGCATTTAGAGAGGAGCTCCACACTGGAGGGGGTGGGAGTCCCGCCAGAAGTCAGACGTCTGAATACATTAAATGCTTAAAGACGCTAAAATTCATCAGAGACCAACAGGATGTTTTCTCTGCACTTCATCATGTTCTCTTTCTTTTCTGAGCTGTAGGTGTCTCAGGTTTCAAGTTGTTCCTTGTGTCTGTTTTCATCACTGAATGTAGAATAGTTTGAATATTTACTATTGTTATTATTAATAGTAGTAGCAAGAAATGAGAAACTCAGTGCGTCATTTAGCTCAAGTTCTTTTGATTTACTACTACTATTAATAGTAGTAGCAGTATTTTTTTTGTTAAAAGTTTCTGTTGTGTTGATAATTATAGATTTTCAGTTTCTCTTTGGTACCTGCACTAAGGTAGATTTAGTGAATCCCAGGCCAATCAATCTAATGACACTGTGTTTTTCCACAGGCCAGTGTTAACACTAAAACCCTAAAACATAACAATTATCAGTTCATTATTTATGATGACGTTTTTCATTAAATCAAATCTTCTATAGCAGATTCCCTGGTGAAATCTAGTGTATAATGCATACACTAAAATGCTAAATGCTAAACCTTCTGTGAAACGTGCATCAAAGGTACTTCATGTAAACCTCTGAAGCTAATAAAAAAATATTAATGTGGCTGAGTAATATTCAGTGTTTTGCATGCAGTGTTGAGAGCAAGTAATAAACCCTCATTTAGTCATTTAAAAACACATTATGAAACACGGAGCATCACAGCAGCAACCACTAAGCCATTGATCCGTGAACTGCTACTACTCTCCTTTAGCACTGACTCACAGCACGAACTACACTTCAGCTGAATGACTGCTCACCGCGGAAAGTAAGTCTACTCCGAGGAGAAGATATTGTAAGAGGATTGATATCACTCTCATGTCTGAATGTTTAATAGCGGATATAAATATGGGACAGATAACTCAAGCAAAAAGACTGTCAATACAGTGAGCCTCGTCATCAGGCAGCCCCGGATGGACTCCAGGCTGTGTTGGCTTTCATGCTCTGGTTTTTGCACAAATCAAACAAATGACACACAAACTGGTATGTTGTGTCATACTGTTTGTATGACACACAAACACAGTTGATGTTTGGACTGGTTTCTTTAAATCAAAACAAGGTGGTCACTTATATGTTGATTAATTTATATTTGGTCTGTTTAGAGACCTCGCCACCCTTCATACATAGAAAGTCAGGAAGATCAGCACAGGAAGGGAAGGGAGCAGGAGATTGATGAATTGGTGCAGTGTCTGCAGTGATGCAGACAGTGTACCAGCCTGCTGTGGTGAAGAGGAAGCTGAGATTGAAAGAGGAGCTGTCGATTAACCGGTCAGTCTACGTTCCCATTGTCATGTATGATCATGAGCTGTGAATAGTGACTGAAAGAATGAGATTCCAGATACAAGGAGCTTCAAAGGGTAGCCTGGCTCTTCCTTAGACATACGTTAAGGTCATTTTGGTGGGTGCTACTCCTCCACTTTGCAGGAGGGAGCCCTTTGAGGTGGTTCGTGCATTTAACTGCTATAGGCCTCCTGAATGCCCCTTATATGAGGTGTTGGGACATACCCAACTGGAAGGAAACCCCAAGGCACACCCAAGAAAGGCTGAAAGGACTACAGTATGTTTTTTGGCTGGTTTGGGAACTCCCCAGTGTCTTCAAAAGATATGAAGGAGGTGGCTGGAGAAAGAGGCCTGGGAATCTCTGCTTAGACTATGGCCCCTGCAACCCAGATTAGCAGCAGAAAATGGATGAATCGATGAGATGTGCCATATCAGTGCAAAAATGGGTATCAGCCAGGGTATTAGCTAAGCAGCTTCTTCTGTTGAGATTGGCTTTTATCAACTGATACATGGGAACTGCAGGCTAAGCTTAACTCTGTGCCTGGCTTAAAGTAATGGCTCAGTTTAACTTTGTCATAACAAGAGTGAGATCTAGAAAAGAATCTCAGAAACATGCTGGCATCCAGGACTACTATGAGGAGTCATTTTTGGCCAGAATATGTTCTTTAATATGTATACTAAACAAACAGCTCGGACCAACAAAACTACAGTGGCTTGCAAAAGTATTCGGCCCCTTTGAACTTTTCCACATTTTGTCACATTACAGCCACAAACATGAATCAATTTTATTGGAATTCCACGTGAAAGACCAAACAAAGTGGTGCACACGTGAGAAGTGGAACGAAAATCATACATGATTCCAAACATTTTTTACAAATAAATAACTGCAAAGTGGGGTGTGCGTAATTATTCAGCCCCCTTTGGTCTGAGTGCAGTCAGTTGCCCATAGACATTGCCTGATGAGTGCTAATGACTAAATAGAGTGCACCTGTGTGTAATCTAATGTCAGTACAAATACAGCTGCTCTGTGACGGCCTCAGAGGTTGTCTAATGCTGGGCAGACACTGTGTGATTTTTGGCCCGTTTTGAGACGATTTTTGAGTTGTGCGACCGTTTTGGCGATCGGCCCGATTTTGGCCTTCATCGTGCATCGAGAAGCGATTAACACCTCACGACCAGCTCCCGATCATCAATCGCTTGGTCGTGAGGGTGTCACCGCAGTTTCTCACACTGCGCACGGCAAACACAAATGTCAGCGAAAAAGACGGCGCAGCACGGCAGTGCAGCGTGTGATCTGGACACAAGCGATGGAGGCACAACTTGTAGAACTTTGGAAAGCTCATCCGAGCCTTTTCGATGTGGCTCACAAAATTATCACGACCACAACAACCGTGAAAATAGTTGGATTACACTGCTGCTCAATCACAGCTGCCTGATCAATGTTTTTCATTAGCAATTTAGCAAAGTTGATGGTGGTGGTGTGTCTGTGTGAGTGAAAGACAGAGAGGGAGAGCGAGCGACAGAATTTCTGTTATAACCTTCATTTTATGGACGCACAGTGTGAGCACTCAGGTCGCATCAGAGCATCGGGCCGTATAGTGTGAGACCCTGCATCGTGACCTATGAACTTCTAACCCCTGCGAGTCAATCGTACAGTTTGAGCAGGAGCTGAATCGCGCGACTGAAAAAAAATCGCACAGTGTAAGCCCAGCATAAGAGAATATTGGGAGCAACAACACCATGAAGTCCAAAGAACACACCAGACAGGTCAGGGATAAAGTTATTGAGAAATTTAAAGCAGGCTTAGGCTACAAAAAGATTTCCCAAGCCTTGAACATCCCACGGAGCACTGTTCAAGCCATCATTCAGAAATGGAAGGAGTATGGCACAACTGTAAACCTACCAAGACAAGGCCGTCCACCTAAACTCACAGGCCGAACAAGGAGAGCGCTGATCAGAAATGCAGCCAAGAGGCCCATGGTGACTCTGGACGAGCTGCAGAGATCTACAGCTCAGGTGGGGGAATCTGTCCATAGGACAACTATTAGTCGTGCACTGCACAAAGTTGGCCTTTATGGAAGAGTGGCAAGAAGAAAGCCATTGTTAACAGAAAACCATAAGAAGTCCCGTTTGCAGTTTGCCACAAGCCATGTGGGGGACACAGCAAACATGTGGAAGAAGGTGCTCTGGTCAGATGAGGCCAAAATGGAACTTTTTGGTCAAAATGCAAAATGCTATGTGTGGCAGAAAACTAACACTGCACATCACTCTGAACACACCATCCCCACTGTCAAATATGGTGGTGGCAGCATCAGGCTCTGGGGGTGCTTCTCTTCAGCAGGGACCGGGAAGCTGGTCAGAGTTTATGGGAAGATGGATGGAGCCAAATACAGGGCAATCTTGGAAGAAAAGCTCTTGGAGTCTGCAAAAGATTTGAGACTAGGGCGGAGGTTCAGCTTCCAGCAGGACAACGACCCTAAACATAAAGCCAGGGCAACAATGCAGTGGTTTAAACCAAAACATATCCACGTGTTCGAATGGCCCAGTCAAAGTCCAGATCTAAATCCAATCGAGAATCTGTGGCAAGATCTGAAAACTGCTGTTCACAAACGCTGTCCATCTAATCTGACTGAGCTGGAGCTGTTTTGCAAAGAAGAATGGGCAAGGATTTCAGTCTCTAGATGTGCTAAGTAGAGATGGACCGATCCGATATTACGTATCGGTCCGATAATGACCTAAATTACTGGGTCGGATATTGGAGAGAAATAAAAAATTTAATTCGATCCATTCAATATCACAAAAGCACCTCACAAAACTTGCGACATGGTGTAACCCAGCTCATAACCTTAGCACGTTGGAGCAGTATGCGTCATGTGATAGAGCGGCTGTGGCTTGCGAGACCTGTCGGCGGTCTGGTTGAGCATTTGGAGCTCGCTACCAAACCGGCATTTAATCTCCGACAAAGTTATCCCAGAGAGAAGTAAAGCAAGTGTGTAAATTCACCTCTGAATGTCTGTAAAGCATTCCCAGCGAATGCTGGGAGCGACTGCCTCTTCCCCTCCCTCTCCTGTTGCTACTTCAGTCATGAAACTGATCAATGATCAGCTGATCGGCTTTTCTGTCGCGAGTCCGTCTCTTGTTAGTTTATCGCCCACTTCACGCCAGAAAGAGGAAATCAGCGGATAAACAACAGCAACACGTTTAAGCTTGATAAGCTGTTGTTAGAATTTGTATAAATATTACTTTCTACACCAGGATCCTTTTCTATGTAGCAGAGAGCTGGTAACTGTGCAGGGGCGGATCTAGCATGGTTTAGCCAGGGGGGCAGGTAGGGCATTAACAGGGAAAGGGGGCACAAAGAAAGACTTTTCTTTCTTATTGTCATGTCTAGCTTTTAATAAGTAATTATCTGAATCTTACAACCAATGTTTTCATCTGATGTAAAATGTATAGAAGTCCATTACTGTATATAGTAACTGTTAAGTCTAATATACCCTAGTAAGCTATATTACTAGAAGAAAGATGTTGAATCTATTTAATTATTGTAGAAAAATTATTGATTTCTGTGCATTTTCTTTTACATGTGTATTAAATTAAAGTTGATTACGTCAATTAAGCATTATGAGGCAGAGGGTGGGGGGTGGTTCCCTATTTTTTGGGGGGTTTTTGTTCGGAGTTGGCGACCCTATTAGTTAGGTTGCTTAATATTTCCACTAAGTACTCTTAAAATACCAGAATACGGAGGATTGAGTAGGTTTAAGTTTACTGGATTGATCAGTATTGCTGATCTATGAAATATTTTGGGTGCAGTGTATTTTTTACATACAGGTTTAACAGAATAGCTTTAGTTTTGTTTGTTTTTTAAACTTGAGTATGAACTTATACAAAATGCAGCAAGATATTTAAAAAAAACATTTTATTGATTATAAAATACGCTACATCGGACTTATATCAGTATCGGCAGATATCCAAATTTATGATATCGGTATAGGACATAAAAAAGTGGTATTGTGCCATCTCTAGTGCAAAGCTGGTAGAGACATACCCTAAAACACTGGCAGCTGTAATTGCAGCAAAAGGTGGTTCTACAAAGTATTGACTCAGGGGGCTGAATAATTACGCACACCCCACTTTACAGTTATTTATTTGTAAAAAAATGTTTGGAATCATGTATGATTTTCGTTCCACTTCTCACGTGTACACCACTTTGTGTTGGTCTTTCACGTGGAATTTCAATAAAATTGATTCATGTTTGGGGCTGTAATGTGACAAAATGTGGAAAAGTTCAATACTTTTGCAAGCCACTTGTAGATACAGTGATGCTGAAAAACTAGGCCATGTCTTCGGTATGAGGCTGGACTACTATTATTCCCTTTTTGTTACTTTTCTAAAAGCTCAATGAAAATCCTTCAGTTCAGGATTCAAAGAGTAAACACTTGGCAACGGTGTGAAGGAAAAACTCTCTTTTAACAGGAAGAAACCTCAACCTCAAGGAACCTGACAGATCCACACTAATGGAGGAGCAACCATCTGCTGCGACTGGTTGAGGGTGAGGGAAGGGACATAGAACAAAAGATGCATCATAAAGGAGAGTCTGACTTTAATAATAACTACTAATTAAATTCAAACTGGTGTATAACACATAGAGAGGGAAAAGAGGTGAGTGAAGAAGACACACTTGGTTGCATCATTGGAAGCCTGCAGCAGCCTAGGCCCATTGCAGCGTAACTACAGGAGGTTTCTGGGTCACCGGATCCAGTCTTAACTGTAAGCTTTATCAAAAAGGAAAGTTTTAAGCCTAATCTGGTTGGGGCTGGTTCTGTTTTTCCCTTTTGTTTTCCCCTGTGCTTCAAGAAAACCTTGTTTTCCTGTGATATTTCAGTCATCTGGCTCTCTCTGGACCCACAAAACCATATTTGGCTTCAGAGAAGAACTACACTTTGCAAAACTTAAGCTTCCTGCATTAACCCACCTGGCTTCCCAGCTCACCTGCCTGCCTACTCTCTATCGCCATCTCGTCTCCCCATTTGTTCCTGTTGTTTCATTTAGTTACAGCCACTTCTTTATTTCTAATGCTGGTTTTCACCCTCTTTCAGATCACCCCGCTAAATCTGTACCAGTAGCGATTCATTATTTTAAGTTTTTGTTTAACTCTACATAAAATCCTTTCACTGTTTTCATTTTTTGTGAGTCTGCTCATTGGGTCCTTTTGGCTCGTTGTGATGATATTATGCCAACAGATTTTCTTAAAGTAGAATGCCTAGTAGAGCCTTGATCCTCTTCTGTGGAATGACTTCCCAGTTTGGATTCCAGAAACGATTCGGTCAAAAAGGACACAACTAGGCAAAAAGTCAGCTTATAGGGAGGATAGCTTTAAGGGGAAAAGGGCTAAAATTGCTTGTTTTTGACAGTATGCGAACTGAAGGGCTGCAAATCCCAAGATGATTGAGGATTTTTTTTTAGCTGACTCATGTAAATCTACTTTACTATATTGCAAGAATAAAAATAGCTGGAATCTGGAAATGAGTATAAAAGGGCTGTTTAATATTTCATGCAGTATCAGAAAGTCATCTTTTTCAAAACCATCATATAATTTTGGGACTGTCAGGACTTACCTTGCCACGCTGCTATTGGCAGAGCTCTCTGCAATCTGTGAGCTGGCGATCCACTTGGTCTCACCCACCACCGTCCTGGTGTGCGGCAGGCGGCCTACGTCTTTCACTGTCATCATCAGATGGCGTGATGACTTCAGGACTCTGACGGCCTCATCGTGCGGGATGCTCAGGAAACTGCGGCCATTCACCTCCAAGATCTGGTCACCAACCTGAGTGGGGGGAGGGGAAGAGACAGGAGTGGCGGAGGGGACTGAGCAAGGCGTTGAGGGTGGAGCAGGCAGAGACTGTCACATGCACAGGTTGACAGGTCAAAGGTCAAAGAAAGGTAACAGTGGATGGAGGTGTTGGAGGTGTATATGAAGTATAAGGTGTGTAATGGATGAGAATTAGAAAATTAGGTTACAGGTTTCTTGTTAAAAGTTTGGGCTCTTTCAGATTGGGCGGTGAACAGAAATAATTACACAAAGATTAAAGAACTCCCTGCTCACTGACAGGTTGAGGACCAGAACTGTTCAATATGTAATTGAAAAAGTTTTCATATGTAATTTCACTTTCTATCAAAGAGCTGAGGCTGGAGGCAGAAGGAGAATAATGATGTCCATACTAAACACCACCTTGGATCGTACCTTCTGTCTCCTGTAATGAGCTGATATATTGTAGCTTTAACCCTCCAAGGTGTGTTTTATTTCAGTGCTGGGTAAAGATGAACCTCCAGGACTGCCTCAAACAGCATCTCCTTATTTCTACAGTTATGGCATTTACATATTTACATATGTATGAACAGATGAAAACTTGCTCCCAAGGTTGGGCTACTGAATATGGGCAATGAGTACTATCTTAAAAATATACAGTTTGAATACCACTACATGAATGTAAAAAAGTGGTCTATTTCAACCTGTTATATTATTCTTGAGCAACAGATTAAAAGTAAGGTTGGCGATTTGAAAAAGACATCTTGCCTTGGTGTCAATTTTTCTGTGTTTCTGTTTTAGTTTTTCAAATTTAGTGTAGTTGCTGTATAGTACCACAAGACAGTTCCTCTATCCTTTTTGCAGTGATTTACTAGACTGGAGGACAAGCATAGACCCTGATGATTAGATGTATTGCAATGAAGACCTGGAAACATGGTTGTTGCGAAGTACTGCAAAACAACGGATCAATGGGGAAGTCTCAGTTCCTGTGTCTAACAAACTGCTGAGCTAGCCATGTTGTAGCTTATGTTAGGTCTCAGTCAAACAGGCCTACAGACTGGTATGCAACCCTCTGACAACCTCTGATCCTTAACGGTGTGTTCACACCGAACGCAATGGACGTGAATAGAGCGTCAGGTTTACATGTAAAGTCAATGGAAAAGCGCGATGACATGCGATTGCGGGTCCCATGAAAATTTGGAAGCAGATTTGCGTCGCGAAAACGCCAAAACGCGTGAAACGTGCGTCAGTGTAGCGCGTCTGGCGCGTTTGACTCGCGAATAAAACCATGCGCGTGAGTTTTTGTGTTGCATTTTGTGCATACGCGCGTTTCGTGTCTACCGCTCGAGTTGGAAAAATCTGAACTCCAGCGTCAAATCGCGCCGCGACAACCAATCAGGAGCCTGGTGACGTGGCTGTGACCTAGGTCAAAGGGGCAGATCCAGCCAAAGCCCTTCATACTTCAAAGGAGGGAAGGCTAATCAATGCCATAGCAAACAACTCGGAGCTGTATGACACCAGCTGCTTTCAGTACCGAGACAGGAATAAAAAGGACCGAGCTTGGAGGAAGATATGTAAAGAGATCGGACAACCTGGTAAGTTCATTCATTTCTCTTTTGAAAGTTTTTGCTGACCCGGGGAAGCCGCACAAAAGCTAGCAAGCCACTGCTATTTTCCCACTGACGTACAAATACCGTTCTGCTTTTATGCATGTTGTCATTTAGGAATATATTTTATTGTTTATTAATAAACAGCACACAGTGGTCCTGCTCATCCGTCACTGCTTTGCTTTTTCGCTGATTTTTTTATTGCACAGTACAGCATTGCATTCTGCAGCCTGATTGACAAATTTCCTCCGTGTCGTGTCTCCTGCGCTTGCCAAATTTATCACGTTTGGTTTTGATAACCATCACGTCCAATAGAAAAAACAGCACAAAAACACCCATAACTATGAGCCTCATTCGGAAATAGACACCTGCACCGCGAGGGAAAAAGGCGCACGAAAGTGGCAGGCAGATGAAGACAAACCGCGGCATAATAATACTTTTACGTTTTGCAATCTACAAGGGTTTGAACTTTGAGAATCAATTGTGAGAACTGTGACCAATGTTCATGTGTGTGGGGAAAAAAAGTGTACAAAGTGCGTGGTGAGGGGCTAGTTATTCTGAGAGCCCCTGCTGCAATAAATGAGGGACCACTGTCTACTCTATGATTATTATATTCAACCTGTTAACATGTAATACTGTATTGATAGAACCAACTGATTCTGCAGCAGAGCATCCCCTGTTGCTTCTCCTGGCTCCCCAGTCCCTGAGCTCCTGCTGCTGCACCCACAGGTATGTAACTGTAGCATCAGATGTACAGCAAGCACTGATACCTTTTTAGTCGGTGGGATTGCCTTGTGATCACCTTTACTAAATATCTACAACCAATCTGATTATATCCTGTTTGTTTTTTTTCAATGTTGAAATTAAAATCTAGTAGCAGCCTTCTCATTTCTTTGTGTTTTGTGCTGTTTTACAGGCCCACAGAGGAGGACGGCTCCGAGGCAGATGAGGGACGGGTCCCAGGACGGTCCATCGGCGCTGGAGCTGGCCATCCTGGTGTCCCTGAAGAGGCCACACCAGTCTCCAATGGAGCATTTCCTCCTCAGCCTTGTTCCTGCTCTGGAGAGCAGCTGGTCCTTTTTATTCCTGTCTCTCTGTAAATACTTATATTTTATATATTTATGTTTAATGTTTTTCTGTTTGAGAATTTTAATATTATTTCAAATAAATTTTTATAATGACTAATGTCTCAGTTCTACTACACAGCAAATGTTGGCACACGACTTGACACATGTAGAATTTATTTCATATTATACTAATGACAAAATATACTAATACAGTGGGATGCAAAAGTTTGGGCAACCTTGTTAATAGACATTATTTTCCTGTATAAATCGTTGGTTGTTACAATAAAAAATGTCAGTTAAATATCATACAGGAGACACACACAGTGATATTTGAGAAGTGAAAAGAAGTTTACTGGATTTACAGAAAGTGTGCAATAATTGTTTAAACAAAATCAAGCAGGTGCATAAATTTGGGCACCACAAAAAAGAAATGAAATAAATATTTAGTGTATATCAATGTGTGTGTCTCCTATATGATATATGGGGTGCCTTTGTCTGGACGTGCTTCCCATCCAGAGCTGCACAGCACAGAGGGAAGTTCCAGCGCTCCTGGAATCCCTCTGTGATGGACCGCCAGTCTCCAGGTGAAGGCACAGCCATGAAGTCGTCCACTAGACAGTCCCAGATGGCCGTCGCTACCTGGGGGATGATCTGGCACACCGTGGACACACCAACTCGAAAACTGAACGCGATGGTCCTGAAGGAGTCCCCGGTGGCAAGGAGCCTGGACAAAATTGTTTAAAATGAGTATTATGTGTACTGCAGTTACAAAATACATTATTGAAATTACAAAATTACAAAACATAAATCTTACATAAAACATTTTGTAATTATAAGGATAATTACATGATATATATTAGATATAATCTAAAACAGTCTGCGGTGATTATATACAAATATTCAACTATCCCAGAATTAAACCAGGTCTAAATAAAAAGGAGTGAGTATCACTACAAAGGTTAACTTAGTGGTCCTAATGCTACAGTTTTATATCAGCAAACACCGAGTGCATACATTGATGTGACACCACAGCCATGCTATCATTGCAAACACTGATAACAGCATAAATCGAATTAAATCAGGACTTGATGAGACCTTTCGAGTATCACTAGAAATATTATAAACAGTCGTGTCGATACCACAGTTTGCTATCAGTAAACACCGAGAGCATTCACTGTTAGCATAGCACATCCATGTTAGCAGTGTATAAATGGATGGTTTAGCATATATTAGCACAGGTATCAATAAAGGACTACCGTATTAAATACTTTTACTAACCTCAGGCAGACGGACAGGCGCTCTGCAGGTGGGATTGAGCGCCTATAATTGGTGTCTAGGCGGGCGATTCTTGGACACGCGTTGAGGCGCGAATGTGCACGCGTCAAATTAGGGGCGCTTGGGGCGTTTTTGTTCGTGTCCATCGCGTTCGGTGTGAACACACCGTTAGTCAAAAATGTATATTCCTAAGCAGTTGCTGCTGGCAGAAGCTGGGTGAAATTGTCTGCAAAGAGGGTGCTGGCACCAACAACTGCCTTGTGATTGCTTTTCTTGTTAGCAGTTTGCCTTGATTGCCCACAGTGTGCACTGAAGACACTGACTTTACTCACTGGAATGTGCAAGGTTCAACAGTTCAACAGTTGTTGTTTTACAACTGCTTAGATACAGTCAGCAACCACCAGTTCCTTTCATATCAAAAACCCTTGAAAGAGTAGTTGTCAAACAGCTAACAGATCATCTGCAGAGGAATGGCTTATTTGAAGGGTTTCAGTCAGGTTTCAGAGCTCATCACAGCACAGAAACAGCTTTAGTGAAGGTTACAAATGATCTTCTTATGGCCTCTGACAGTGGACTCATCTCTGTGCTTGTCCTGCTAGACCTCAGTGCAGCGTTCGATACTGTCGACCATAATATCCTATTAGAGCGATTAGAACATGCTGTAGGTATTACAGGTACTGTGCTGCAGTGGTTTGTATCATATCTATCTAATAGACTCCAATTTGTGCATGTAAATGGAGAGTCCTCTTCACACACTGAGGTTAATTATGGAGTTCCACAGGGTTCAGTGCTAGGACCAATTCTGTTTACATTATACATGCTTCCCTTAGGCAGCATCATTAGAAGACATAGCATACATTTTCACTGCTATGCAGATGACACCCAGCTCTATCTTCCATGAAGCCAGATAACACACACCAATTAGTTAAACTGCAGGAATGTCTTAAAGACATAAAGACCTGGATGGCCGCTAACTTTCTGCTTCTTAATTCAGATAAAACTGAGGTTATTGTACTCGGCCCTGAAAATCTTAGAAATATGGTATCTAACCAGAATACCACAAGAGTCCTGACAGGGACTAGAAAGAGAGAGCAGATTTCTCCTGTTTTGGCTTCCCTTCATTGGCTTCCTGTTAAATCCAGAATTGAATTCAAAATCCTGCTCCTCACATACAAGGTCTTAAATAATCAGGCCCCATCTTATCTTAATGACCTTGTAGTACCATATCACCCTATTAGAGCACTTCGCTCTCGCTCTGCAGGCCTACTTGTTGTTCCTAGAGTATTTAAAAGTAGAATGGGAGGCAGAGCCTTCAGTTTTCAGGCCCCTCTTCTGTGGAACCAGCTTCCAGTTTGGATTCGGGAGACAGACACTATCTCTACTTTTAAGATTAGGCTTAAAACTTTCCTTTTTGCTAAAGCATATAGTTAGGGCTGGACCAGGTGACCCTGAATCCTCCCTTAGTTATGCTGCAATAGACGTAGGCTGCCGGGGGATTCCCATGATGCATTGAGTTTTTCCTTTCCAGTCACCTTTCTCACTCACTATGTGTTAATAGACCTCTCTGCATTGAATCATATCTGTTATTAACCTCTGTCTCTCTTCCACAGCATGTCTTTTATCCTGTCTTCCTTCTCTCACCCCAACCGGTCGCAGCAGATGGCCGCCCCTCCCTGAGCCTGGTTCTGCCGGAGGTTTCTTCCTGTTAAAAGGGAGTTTTTCCTTCCCACTGTCGCCAAAGTGCTTGCTCATAGGGGGTCATATGATTGTTGGGTTTTTCTCTGTATCTATGAAGCGCCTTGAGGCGACTTTTGTTGTGATTTGGGCTATATAAATAAAATTGAATTGAATTGAATAGACAGAGCCTGTAATTCACTAACTCGCTTGGCTGTGGTTAGAGCCAACAGCAGAGCGGTTTTAAGAGAGAGAAACTTCAACCCCACTGCCCCGATAGGCTCAAAGGGGTGGTGGGAGACGGCGTCTAAAACGACTGACAAATCCCATAAAGGGACCAGTGGTCTAGAGACTGGGAGTGTTCGACACGCCCCCCACATGAAGCGACATACTATGGCGTTATTTTTGTGCCAATATTCTGAGCGCACGTAAAAAAAAAATTGAGCGCACGTAAAAAAAGTTTGCGGGTGTAAGTGTTGCATAAGAAATTTATTTTGAGCGAAGAAAAGCTGAATTTGAGTGAACAAAATTCATTGCTGCATGCAAAAAAATGTATTTCAGTGTTTGCTATTATACACACACAACTTTCGCTCAGTTTTTGCATTTGCGCTTGCTCGCAATGTGTTGCTCGCGCTCAACTCGTTCTCTACACCGTTATAGTTGTGCCACAAAACCAGCCAATCACAGACTTGGATGCAAAAATATCTGATTGGCTGTTCTGGTCTCCAATCAGCTCGAAATGACGAAATGTAATATCCCAGAATCCATTTCGTCCAAAACTCAAACGAGGCAGTGGCGGAGGAACACAGAGTGGTGGAGTTTGAAATATTTCTCTGTCCGGGTCACAAAACTTTTAAGATATTTTCATGCGAGAATGTAGCTGTGTAAACTTGAAATATCTGCTCGATTCATCAAGACATCACATATTTCCATAAGTGCTCTAACGTTTTTGGAGATTGGGTTAGGATGTGTGATTGGTGAACTAAATGACCTTCTATTAATATACTGACAATCGGCCAAACTGAAAGTGGGTGCTTGGAAACTTAACATATCACCCAACATCTGTAGAAAATAGCAGGTCAGGACATTAAATAATACTTTGTCTCCTAAGTATACAGGAACAAATGAATTCTGGTGGTTTGCCTTATAGTGACTCTATTAAATATAACTGTCATCACAAGTATGTTATAAATTAGTCACAGAGGATGAGCACACCACTCCCCCCTGACACTGCCACTTGTCTTTTTAATTACTTTGTTCTGGCATTTAGACTTTGTGTAGCGTTTAGCATTTTTAAAGTCTACAAATGTCACTTTCTACCTTTTTTCCCATTCAAATTTTATTGAGGTCAGCCAACCAATCCTCACAATCCTTTTAATATTCTGCTGGAGCAGCGACCAATGCAGATCGCAGACTAAAAAAAACCCATTCAGAATCTGCAATGTTTCAGTTTCTTGCGTATTTTCCAACAACCCGAGTTCACCCAACTGCATATCTGCAATACTAATGCACAGTACCACCTCTACCGCTCCATGTCTAAGCACAAAAAAAGCTCTGTCTCTGTAAGCTTCTGCAGTACCATGTTTAATCATTTTTAGTGAGGTCATTTAAATTTGCTAATAGAAATGACACACGTAGGTATGCAAAAGCAATCAATCAAGAAGGCTAACAAGCACCACTGCAGTAAGAGCTGATGCCACTGCAAACCCTTTTTATTTGAGCTGTCAGACTGAGCTGAAGCCTCAGGGACACAAGACAGATCTTAACACAGATTACAAGCTGTTTGTTCCAGCTGTTTGCTTTACAAAAAGCCACTAAAAGGAATCTAGCTGGAGTTCTTAAAGCGTTTGAGAACAGCGCAGCTCAGTTTACTCTGAACTCAGCCCGATTCATCTTTGTTTTACTTGGATTTCACACAGCTTATCCACACACGTGTGTAGAAGACATTTAAAAACGAGCTAAGACATAAAACTCTTGTCACCGTTCTGACTTTAGTGTGCCTGTACAAATATATATATATATTATTGTCTCCAGAAAACAGTGGTCTCCATACTCTGTTGGGTTCAAGTTAACTTTCTGAAAAACCAAACACAGGTTTTTAGAAAAGTTTGGAAATTTATTAAAAGTCAAAGACTCAAATCTGAGTTTTACTTTTTTAAATTTTTAAATTTGGCTTTGATGAGTCTATCTGGCAATACATGTCTGAGAGCAGGCAGTAATGCGTGCATAGTTCCACACTTAAACTGTTTTGTGGTTCTTAAAAGACAGCCAGAATGACTGGAGCGTTAGCTTAAATATACAAGTCAGCTTCCCTGTAAGATAAACTAAATGAGATTTGCTTATTTTATCCTTTAAAAATTCTAGTCTTATCAATGTATTTCTCTGCAGGCTTGAAAAAAAAAATGGCATAAAAATTGTAGCCGTTAGCTCCATTCACTCATTTTCACTGAAGACCATCTCACAAGTGCCCTTTGCTTTCTCCTGGCTAATAAGCAACCAATTTCTGTGTGAAACAGCTCTCACAGATCACCTATCAAACTTTTTTCAGGTAGTAAAAACAGGATAGCATTGAAGATGACGCCAGCACATAAAATTTTGCTTTTAAATCTGCCAAAACTTTGTTGTTGCTCGGTACCATTGTGTTCAGTTTCCTCCCATTGCATACAATGACATTATGTTCTTCAGTGAACATATCTGAGAAAATCCGAGAATCTATGGAAGAAATATTTTTAAAAAAAGATGCTCTGGAGCGAACACATCCTCAGAAAGATTACCTTTCAGATAAAGAAAATAGACAAGACAACACTGGGGTGTTCTCATGATAAGTCTGTAAATGTTCTTAAAAGGCTCGGTCAAAGTGTGGATGTAAATGCCACAGAACAGCTACAGATTTTGGACTCTTGTCTAAGATTCAAAGCTTACAAAAGATGCTAAAAAAAGCTCTAAATGTTTTTGATCAAAGTTCTGATGCATGCAAGTTTGCACCCAGGATGTTAGAAGGTGTGAATGACATATCACATTGGGGACACAATAAAACAGAAATCATCATGACTCATTTTGTGGTTTTATGCATGTTGAATCACTGCGACACTGTCATGGCTTATTTGGAGTCTTCGAGAGAACACGTTCATTATCACCTGAGCTTGTTGGAAAAAACAAACAAACCCAAAACTGTTCATTTCTGTGGTGAGGGTAGGGTTTTATACCTCAGGGCCTCAAACAAAGCTTAGGGGTTTTGTATAAATGCAACTCTTGCAAAGGAACTAGCAGGTACAATAACATCAAACTAACCTAAAAACAAGCTTTGTACTTTTTAACCCCCCTCTGGCTTTCTAGTACATTTAAGAAAATGAATTAAAAATAAATTAAAAGATATATGCTTGGGAAGTATTATGGTCTCACTGTGCTAAAGTGATGTATTTCAGTGCAGTGTATGAAAATAGCATCGGGGGGTAGTCTCCATAGAGCTTCATTGAGCTCAGTGAGCTGCGAAGTAAAAGTAGGGGAGTTTGTGAGGCGTAGTTTATAAAAGTGAGCCAGCCTTCACAGAAGAAGCTGTACACACTATTTGTCTCTCAAATCTCTGGAAAGTTCTGACTAAAATCGTCAACACTTTCTGCTGTTTCTCCATTCAGCCCACTAACATGAAGACTGCTGCAGCGACAAAATCTCCTTTAATGAGAAGGTGGGTCAAAAGCTACTAATTTCCTCAATGGGAATTTGTATAAATAAACTAGAGTAAAAGTAAGAAAACACTAATACTGTGGCTAACAGCTTTAGCACTATTAACCATATTAAATATGGTTTGGAGTAGTTGTATATCAGTTAATGCTTATGCAGAATTCATGGCATTGTAATTGTATCTGTTTGTGTAGGTATTTGTCTATGCAAAGTGAATTATCCAGGGTATTATGCACCCAATGCAGACAATCTTGTATTCATTCCACCACAAAAACCAGCACTGTAAAGCCTGACGATGTTGAGGCTATGCATAGGTAGAATGATGATTTTCGGAAAAGTTGACTTAAACAGGAAAGTGAGCATGTTCACCATGAAAGGGGAGAAGTGCTAAACTAACACCGCCACTGAAAATCAAAAAAAGAGCCCAGGAAGCACAAAGAGTGACTGCTGTGGACAGTTTTCATTATTTTTAACATTTCGTTCATTTCTGCCAATGGACTCGCAACATTACATCTCATGAGTGTTTTTGTGTGTTTGATGGATCATTTGGTGGCACATTCATGATTGTACAACTGCAAAAGTGGAGCATAAAGTAACTGAATCTAAGTGACATAAATGTTTTCGATGTATGTCTCTTACCCAGGGGGGACATAATGGAAGGAACAGAGACATAGAGGACTTGTGGTCAAAAGAATTGGATTTTCCCTTCCTTCAGTTTTACATTTAGAGGGAAATCATTCACCATACCAGGCTCTGTGTAGGACCAACATGCCAGTCTCTTTTAACAACCTACATACAACTGTTCATTTTCTGGATCAAGAGGCTGTGGATGGAAGTGTACTTTTGGCCTCTTCAAATAAAAAGTCCCCCTATAGAAGAAGCACTAAAACTATATCCTTGTTAATGCTCAACTGGTTGCAAACATACATCCGGTTTACGCCTCTGCGTTGAAAACAGCCTTCGACTACCTTTTCACTAACTTCAATAAACTCTTCTCAGTGAGACCGTGGGCTTAATCACTGAGTGCAAGTCTTACTGAACACAACGTCATGGAAATTAGGAGTGAGAACGGAGGATAAGCACACAGTACTGCTACTCACTTGATATGCTGTGTTTTGAAATATCAATATGACGACAGTTGTGGTTACACTTTGACCACATCCATGTTTTTTATAGGGTTTATGGTAGTAACAGGTGGTCGCTTAACCAATCAGTGAAATAGTGTTATGATTACATTAATACTTAATTAGAAGTCTGTTCAACTGCTTATTAATACCAGTATCTAATCAACCAATCATATATGTAAACATGATCAACGTGATTTGTTGAAGCAAAGTTAGCATCAGATGGGGAAGAAAGGTGATTTAAAAGACTTTGTATGCAGAATGGTCGTTGGTGCCAGACAGTCTGATCTGAGTATTTCAGAAACTGCTGATCTGCTGGAACTTTCCCACGTAACCACTCTAGGGTTTACAGAGAATGGTCTGAAAAAGAGACAATATCCAGTGAGCAGCAGCTCTCTAAGCAAAAATGCATTATTGATGTCAGAGGCCAGAGGAGCATGGCAACACTGCTTCAAGCTGAAACAGTACATACATACGTATATACATGCTATACAGTAACTTAAACAACCAGTCGTAAAAACCAAGGTATGTAGAAGAGCATCTCTGAATGCTCAACATATCACACAACGTGAAGACGACTGAGGCTGCAATTAACATGTGCTCACCAAAATTAGTCAACAGAAGATTTTGATGAATTGTTGCCTGGTCTGATGAGTCTGCTGTGTCATTCTGGTAGGGTCAGAATTTGCCATAAACAGTATGAAAGCATGGACTCACTCTGCCTTGTATCAGCGGTTCAGCCTGCTGCCGGTGGAGTAATGATGTGGGAAATATCTTCTTGGCACACTTTGTTCCTCTTAGCACCCACTGAGCATCGTCTGAACACCACAGCTTACAGTACGCAAATATTGTCGCTGACCATATCTGTCCCATTATGACTGGATCACAAAAATATTCTGATGGCTGCTTCCATCAGGATAGAACGCAATGTCACAAAGCTCAAATCATCTCAAACTGGTTTCTTGAACAGTAAGTTCACTGTATTCAAATGGCCTCCACATTCACTAGATCCATTCAATACAGCACCTTTTACATGTCCTGGAGTGGGAGATGTGGATCATGAGTGTGCAACTGACAAATCTGCAGCCACTCCAAATCTCTGAGGAATGTTTCCAGCTCCTTGTTGAATCTATGCCATGAAGAATTAAAGAAATTTAAAAGACAAAAGGAAGTCTAACTTGGGACTAGAAAGATGTACCTAGAAAAACTAGGTAAAACTAGGTGAGTGTAGTATTTCTGGTGCCAGATGGCTGTGGGAGCAAAATTTGTTCAAATTGTTTGTTCAGCTAATCTCTCAAGTACTGCCATATACTGTATACCAGGGGAAATGTGCATACAGAAGGTGTGAAAATATGAAAAAATAAGGCCCGCTCAACACTGTATGTAACTGATGAATTCGTTTGTTAGAGCCGTGCTGTGTATCAGCAGCTGTTAATAAAATCACATTATTTACACCTGTTTGATGAATGAATACAACTTTGATTATGACTCTAATTACACACTGATGAAGTTTTATGACCCTTCACTCAAAACCACATCATTAATTACAGAAAAATAAATTGGAGAATGCCAGGATGCAGCATTAAATTTCCTATAACTAACTCTATTATTCTAATGGCTCAGGACAGACCGATCAATATTTCAGAAAAAAGAATACCCTCAGGTTATTTTTGACTTTATCTTTGATCGTTTTACAAACAGGCATGTTCTCTGTGTGTACATCCTCTGCAGCAGTTATCAGCACGCATGCACAAAGACGTGGTTAAATTTAAGCCACTTGCTGCTGCTGTCATGAAACTGCAGCTGACGTGTATCACTTTCTCTCCCTCTCTCTCCTCATTATTTTGCTCCTCCATCCTCCCCTCCTCTCGCTCATTATGCTTCTATTTGAGAGTAGATGGGCTGTGTTACAAGCACTTAATTTTTTCTGATCGACCTCTTGCGTCACATCAGAGGAGTCATTGCGACGTCGGATTCTGGACAATTAAGCAACAACCGCTAGCAGTGGTGTTTGCAATTCTATTTCTAATCATTGCTGCTGTTTTAATAACAACAAAAACACAGCCTTCGCATAAAGGGGCAAAAACAAATCAGGTGGTGGCGTGTAGTTTAACTGACTGCAGCAAAACACAGCACACAGCTTTAGTGAAACATTGCCAATTATAAACTCTATATGTTTACAATGGTTTCCCCTGTAAGTGAACAAACAGCTGGACAGGGCCACGCACACGGTGAAATGTTTCTCTGCTATTTTTGTGCCTGGATGGACTGTTAAAGGGAGGTAAATGTAGGTAAACAACCTGTCAGTACTACAGTGGCATTTCGGCATAAATTACTTTAACAGCTTTTCACAGCTTGTCCAAGAAATGTGTGTAATAAAGAGTGATATATGCTGAAATCATTCAAATGTTGTGTGAACGACGGGATGCTTTTTAACAAAGGAGAATTCTCCGGTGTGCAATGAAAGTCTAGTAGTAGCTTGCTTGTCCACTTGTCCACACCTTCAGTGTAGTAGTAAAAGTGTGAAAACAATTAGAATAATACTGCAATATTAATAATAAACTTTCCATATATGTAGTACTGTGTAAAAGTTTTTTAGCCACCCTTCATTTTTTTTACAAAAGGGGAAAAGGTGCAATGATTCACTGAAACAGACACCAATGGAAATAGAGTACACAAGGGTGCCTTTTGTTCTGTTCTCTGTCAAGATGATCCCGCAGTGCTTCAATAATGTTGTGACTCAGGCTCTGGGAGGCCAGTCCATGACTGTTAGTCGTTCATTTTATGATTTTCTATTCAGGTGCGCTTCACTGCATTGGGATCATTGTCATTCTAAAAACTTAAGATGTTGTTAATCTGATATTTTCCAGACAGCATTGTATGGTGGATCAAATTTGATGGTACTTTTTCCTCAATTCTGACAAGATCCCCAACACAACTGACTGAAATGAAGCCAATAACCACAACAGAGCCTCCACCATGTTTTACAAATGACAGTAGACACTTACTGTTGCACCTCTCTCCTGACCTCTTCCGTACACAATTTGAACCACTGATATCAAATTTCATCACTCCTGTTGATGATGATTTTTAGTCCAGTTCTTGAGCACTTTGTCTAACCTCAGACTTTTCTTCCTGTTTCCCTTCCTTAACAATGGCTTCTTGACAGCCATCCTTCCACTGACGCCATGATGAGGCTTCAATAAACAGTTGATAGATCAACCAAAGGACCAGGTACATCTCTCTTTCCTATTTCTACAGGACATGACTTTCAGATACTGTTCATCTGGAGTAGATTGTTTTGTTTTTTTTGTCTCCCGCTTGTCCAGTTTCCAGTCTAGTTTGTCGAGTTTGACACAAGGTCACTACACAGCATGCCAAGATATGCCAAGTTTTCAGCTAATAGCTCTTTAAGAATCACCTTGTTGGTGCAAAAATACTATTTTATGCCTGTCAAACCGAGTTATCGTTGGCATTCCTCATAGTTCAGCTAAAGAAATGGGAACAAATGATGTCCCTTTGCAACCATCTGCTACTAAACAAAGTGTCCAAAGATACAATTTAAAACTGGTTCTTTGTTTAAGTTGTCTCTTATTTATAGACAGAACACCATTTAAACCCTTGTGTTTGGTGCCTTTTTTAATGCTTGAATGATTCACAGGTCAGTGTTTCAGTAAAAAGAGGACTTTTTGGTTATTATTCATTCATTCATGTATGAATGAGTGGATAAATATTAAATGAATACTTAAGGTTAAGGTCAGCATGACAGTGCCAGCAAAGTCTTATTTAATTGGACGATAAAAATCTCATTCATCCAGTTTACCTTGACTGTGATTTTCCCTCATCATTCACGCCTCGCCTGCAACATTTTTTGTGCCCCAGCATGGGGCCTGTTGCCTAGTTTGAGAACCACTGCATTACACCATGTAAAAATAAAATGAATCTTTTAAACAGACATAAAAATCAACATTTACCGAATTTCCCGGAGGAACCCACCCGAGGGATTAATGAAGTTTTATCTAATCTAATTATTGAAAAAATTAAATTAACACCAACCACAGTACAAAAATACAAATAGACAAACATCAAGCTGCATTGGGTACATAGATGTGAATAAATTGTAGAGTGCACATTGTCTATACGCAGCCTGACAAAGTTCTAGTACAGAAATGTTGCAAATAAATATATTTTTGCAAGTTAGACAGTCTGCAGGAATCTCTGCGATGCTCGTCCTAAAACTATTTTTAAAAGCAGAGAGACGTTTCCACCTGCTTAAATGTTTCTGTGTCACCGTGCACATGCGCTCTCTAGTTTATTTTGAGTCAGTGCTGACTATGTTGGGGCTCCACAGGAGAAAATGATCTTGCCAGTTTTATTTACTGTTTGGATGAATACAGGGTTAATTCATCTGATTTTCTGATAATCACAATACCTTTGGAGAATCAAATAAGGTATTGTCACTTGTTGCAGGAATGCCAATTATAAAATGCAAGGATTATTATCATGACTAGTTATTCAAGCAGTCCAAGTCCAAGAATCATAAATAAAAATGTAAAGCAAGCTTGATCAAATTTGAAGTTTTACACTCGTAAAACTAAGAAAACTGAGGAAATTCACTGATTTAATTTGCAGGGCAGGATTACAGTGATTATACTGTTTGTTGAAGCTGTGCAAGTTTGGAATGGAGGAATATGCACCATTCAAAGAGAATTTCAACCCTGCTTTCCGCCATCTTGCCCATCCACATATCAAAAACAGTTAGAAACCTTTGAACAAGAGATGAATGCTGACCGTAATCACTCGAGCAATTTGCTTCATAATGGCTGTGGACCTGCAGTGTGCCATATTATTCCAGTGCAGTAATGTGACTGTCACCGGAGAGTGCAACGCATTAGTCATGTAGCAGATAAGTTCTGCAATGTAACATGCAACAATTAAACAAGTAAATGTGTACTGTAATGCATGACAGAGTGTTTAACAGACCAGCGGTAAAAAGATTAAGCCAGAAAATTACAGGACCACTAACAATTATTCTCCCTCTCCTCTGTGTTGCTTTACAAATAATTCTTAAAAGAGAGTATAGTCGCCATTTGTAGAAAGATTTAAATGCTAATTAAAGTGCATCATTTGGCAAGTGGTAAGTGATGAATCATATCCTCTGTCTTCCTCTGCTCACACTAATTGCTCCCCAAAAAAAAATCTATTCTGGCTCTGTCCCCAGTTCCTTTTCTTTCTGCTTTTCCGAGGTGACTCTGATCACAGAAACGCAGCAAAAGTTATCATTAAGAGTCGCTGGTTGAGGACAGCGCTTGAAGAAGTCATCTGACTCCTCAAACTTTGCAGTAATGCTCAGCAAACATGGACATTTTATGAGAAAGTGACTGAAAATCAATGCTTTTGATGGCTGCAAGAATGAGAAAAGCTATAAAAAAAAGATATAAAAGGGTTTCTGGTATGCAATTTCTACTGTCCAACCTGTCATTAAGAAATGGCAGTTACGAGAAGATATGAAGGACAAGAGTTGTAAGACGAAGAACCATTCGCAAAACCCCCAAAACGCTACCATTTTGTCAGATGCCATCTGGGTCTCACTATGACACATGAAGTTAATGGTGCCATAGTGTACTGCCCTGTTTTGGGGCAAAGCCTATTTTAGGAAGTTCAGGCAGTGGTAGAAGTTGCTGGCTTATCTGCTTGGAGACTAGCTTGCCATAACCCAGGACATGGCAATGACATTGACCTGAGCTGGCACAGGAGCGGCAGTGCAGCGTTTTACTGTGTGGTGTTGGTGTACAAAGAAGCTCAACAAGTAACAGTAATCAGAAAGAAACCTTACCCAAAATCTAATTACAAAAGGCCTTTTCTGAAGTCTACAAAGAAACATCTGCATAACGGATGAAGTTCAAATGCAGAAGTTCATCTGATGATAAGAATGCCTTACCAGCTGTTGAGACTGGAGATTAAAATACTCAGCTTTGGCAGAATAGCAGCCAGTGGTATGATACAGATGGATTTCAGTAAAACCTGTCTAACGACAGGTGTGCTGCTGTAACAGGACAATTATCCAAATTATCCATACTTCAAAATCTGTGATGACTAACTTCAAGTAAAGTCTGGATGATACAATATTACAGTACCTGAAGTCATCTGAGAGTGGAGAAAATAACGAAATTAACAATAAGAAGACCCCCAAATCATTTTTCAAGCTGTGGCATTGACAGGCTTCATGTACTGATGTAATTGAGCACCTAAATGTGTCCAACAATTTTTTTGTTTTTTTGAGTGTCTCATTTTTAGGGCTATAATTACATTAGCATTAGGGGTAAAAAAGGATGTTGATTTCAAAACGGGGTGTCATGACTTTGGCACTCATGATAGTTAATACTGTGTGTTCCAGTCTTTAAATAGCATCCGCAGCACAACTTTGTTACTTCACAGCAGGGTTTTACAAACCTCAACATGTCCTGGGTGGTACAAATATGTACCTGCTGCAGAGCAGTGACAGAAAACAGAAGAGGCAAGGAGAGAGACCATTACACTACCTCTGAAATGTCCTACTAGAGCTGTTCGATCAGGACTATTGTCAAAGATTCATCTGACATTATCAGAGCTCTGTGATGAACAGTCCAGGTCAGACAGCTCAGCTCTGAATGGTGGTGGACAGAAAGGGGAGATACAGGGATAAAGTGGCAGCCACAAACCACTGATCCCTAAAGCTACATTGAGAACAGGGAAGCAGCTTTCTCAGGTCCTTTGGCACTTCCTTCACTTAAATACTTCCTTTTCTGTCGCTCACTCTAAGATATCAGGTCATTCTCTCTCTAAACGGCTGTTGAATCATATTTAAAGATTCTTGCAACTATAGCTCAAAGTCACACTGTGTCTAAAATTTCTTTTTCAGTTAGAAAATACTCAAAATACTGGCAAAACACTGATAACCATCACTGAAAGCTGCTCCTGTTGACAAAGACGACTGTCACTCTTGGAGTTTTAGTGAAGGTCTAGTAAATATTAGTTAATAAAACTATAAATTACTATATTTTAACATTATCTATGCCACTAGAAGTCTACATGTAAAAACGTAATAATTAAAACCAGACCTCTCAATGTTGTTTCTGTTGCTGGAGCCTTTTGAAGCATTTCTACTACAACTATTTTTGCTTTCTGTGCAGTTAATTATACGAAAAAGAACCATCTGCAAGTCTGTCCTCCAGTTTTGATGAGTAAGATTATAGTTTTGTATTTGTATGTTACTTATCCACAATTTGTATATATCTGTGACTACAGATGTAACGTGCTAGCCAAGCCTGCAGGGGTTGGCTTTTAACATAAAATTCCACCTTCTTGTCTAAAATCAGTTTACCCTAGAACACTTTTAAAGCTTCGAATCCAATATTAGCAATTATGACTTTTTTTTTATGTATTTTATTTTATTTTAAGATGTCCCAGAATCATGTAACACAATCAGTGACACAGCAGTAAAACTGTAGTCATATCACATCACATCTTACAGGCCATGCTGGCTCAGAGATGTATCGCAATCACAGCTGCATTCAGGGCTGCTCAATCATATGAGAAGTGGTAGAAACAGTGTGGGCTGCCTGTCTCCAATCTCTTCAGGTCTCCTGGATTTCCTTCTATTTCCTTCAGTCCCTTGGAGGTTAGAAGAATGTCAGAGCATCCAGATACAGACTTCAAATAGATTCAAGTTTATAGATGATTTGTAGCTTCTTCCAACACGCAAGCGGACAGAAAGAGTGCGCCAAAGACATCACATTTATCTCTGTTTGAGACCTTTATTGGAAATGATTAAACTTTAATTAGGCCGTTTGGCTTCCCTAACTTTCTTTGTATTGCTCATGATTATATGGGCTGCTTTTAACAACTAATTTCCTGATTCTTTTATTACTTTAGCAGTCTGACTTTCATTGTACTTTCCCCTAGCCCACACTGTCTGCTTGCCTTCCTTTTTTTATGTTTAATTTTCTCCTCTTCTATTTCTTCTTTTCTCTTTTGTCTTTTTCTAATCCTCACCTTGTGTATCTCCCATATATTTGTTCTTTACACTCACCTTTTTTCTTTCCCTTCATTTTATCTCTGTATGCTCTGTCCTCTACATCCAGGCACATGTGCGGCTAACCAACATCAGGAGTGCTTATCCACCATCTGTAACTCTGCACATTTCTTAACTTGCACCTTCGCGTTTTATAAAGCTAAATGAAATTCAACTGTGGAGCCAAAGAACCCCCTTAATAAGGCTGTTTAGTTAAAACATAACTTCAGAATATTACTGCCACTGTGAGGAACTAATCCATAATCATAACATCCATCCAAACACCCGAAGAAGCTGACCCTAGAATTCAAATGAACTATCAAACTGTGATATAGCCCCCCCCACCCACCCCTTTCTTCTCTTATGTATTGAGGCGTTCCTTAGTAATTACCCTTATAATTATCTGGAGTCTCATGGCATGTTGCTGAATAAGCAGAATAGTTTTCAGCAGGGCATATATTGATTATACTTGGGTCAGGACTGCTTAAATCAAACAACTGTAGTTGTTTTCATCTGCAGTAAATTATATTTTGCAGCAGAGATTTGTTCTACAATCTCTCTATACTTCATCATGCAGGAAAAGAAGGATCAATGGCAACAGACGTGATGGTGCTTATGGAAAACACAGCGTAAAAAGAAGCTGCAGTGGAGGTGGGTTGCAAAGTGGCTCTCAGAGGCAGCATTAACTGTATGCAGGCTAACTTTAGCCTGCAAAACAAAACAAACACTATATATAACTTTATATATAGTGTTTGTTTTGTTTAACTTGTACAACACGTTGGTCAAGTTAGATTGTTGAAAATGTGCTATAGAAGTAACCTCTGACATAACTTAAGTTGGCTGTATCAATTGGTGAAATGGCATGTACCACAACTTGTTAAAAAAAGGACTCTGGGAGGAGAGGCTGACCAACCAGCTCAAATAAAAAAGTGTGCCGATTTTCAGACATGATGTTCAGGCTACACATTATTCAAACTGAAAAACATGTTCCAGAAAGCAGGTAAATTTTATCCAAGTGCAGCCCTTGTTTTGTTCAAGAAGATCTTAGATGTAAAAACTAATTAATCAAATCTTCTCTCTGGGGCTTTTTGAAACTTCTTAAAGGTTAACTCTTGATCTTAAAATAGATTAATGAGTAACCTTATTTTGTAGGATGAAATTTTATATTTCAAACTTAAGACACGATGTTGGCCAAAAATGAAGCATTTTTTTATAGCTTCACTGGACAGGACTGACCTTCAAAGGAAAGCTACATTTGGTCTAAAAATGTCATGTAGAAAATAGTTACAGATGTTAAAAATCTTTTTCTTTATAAAATAAGGAAAATCTTTTTTTTTCACTCCAAATAAAAGTTTAAAATAGGTAATTATGCACTATTCTATGACATGGTTGAAGTTTTGGAGTATCCTATTTGTGTTATGCATCTAACATGTTTCCAGAAAGCTGGATAAAATTTAATCCAGGTTTGAATCAATAATGTGACATCTGAACACCTGATCCAGGTTTCTGAATATTCTTGGTTTGTATAAGTAATTTAAACACAACTGCACATATGATTAGAAACCCGTGTTAAATGTCATCTACACAGAAATATAAATAACCAGGTTTCTCATTAAAAAGACAACAACTGGAAAATCATATTGCATGCGAAACACATTTCATTAGTAAATAATTAGCATCATCTAACTTGCTAAATCCTGGCGTGTGCTGATGGTCATTTTGGAAAGTACTGCTCTGTTAAGAGGATTTAGGCGCTCACAGAAGGCTCTGATATCTGCTATGTGGCTGAGGATTGACAGCCAGATTGACAGTTTCAACGCCTGCTGTTATAAACTCAGCCTGCCTCTGACATTTAGAACTTCTGTTTAAGAAATTAAGAAGCAATTTTCTTCCAGACATGCATTTCTATTGTGTTTGCGGTTAAAGAGTTGGACTTAGTTTATCCCACTTTGTGGAGTGCTGTGAAAAAGTATTTGCCCCCTTCCTGATTTCTTTTTCTTGCATATTTGACCTGAGTAAATTCAAAATGCACCTTTTAAGTGATGATTTAATTTACTAATTAAGGGGAAACTATTCAACTTGGGCCTATGTGAAAAAGAAAGTATCACCCCCTGATAACATATATAAATGAACTCAATTTCTCATCTCAAAAAGCAACACACCACGTGATGATCTAAAGAAACAGTTGAAAAACAAAGTAACTGACATATATTAGTCTGGAAAATGTTGCAAACCCTTTGGGACTTCGGTGGGCCACCGTTAGAACAGTGGTGACCCTTTCTAGAAGATTTATCCTAGAGGTCAAAGGAGGTAAGAATAACATCTAAAGCCTGGCAGGTCTCAATTGCCTCAATTAAGGTCAGTGTTCATGATACAATAAGATAGAGTGAACTGGGAAAAAATAGCATCCATGGAGGAGTTCCAAGGCAAAAACCCCACATTTGCCAAAAAAAAGAAAAAAAAAAGAAAAAAAAGAAAACCCATCTTGATTATCACCAAGATAAAAAAAATATTCTCTGGACTCTTGAGACAAAAGTTTTAGAACATAAAAAATTAAAAAGAGAAGTTCCCCTAACCTCACCTTTCTTCTTCACCCATCTATATATTTATATACTCTTTTGAAGACTGTTTCTTTTTCAAAACAAGCTGATAAGCAGAGCAGGAAAAACATCTTAATGATGCAGCTTTGACAGCAGTGAAGTGCAGCACAGCGAGATGCACCTGATAGGCTGATCATGTGTGAGCATACTAATAACCCACTCCTCCAGACTCCCATCACATAATCCGTCCGCACCACAGTGACATATAAACGTGTGGCCAAAAGTTCAGATCTGTGTACAAAGTCGGATCATTTGTTATCAGACCAGCAGGAGCACTTTCTGTTGTGTACCATCACATTTCAACAAAGAACTCCTGTTGACAGGAGGACATGGATCGTTCCCAAAACAAATCCATTACGTGAACTGGAATCTATGGAGCTTCTTTTCGGTGTTCAAACCAAAACCAGACGTCATCCAAACTTACAGATGTTAGAATAACATCGCAAACACTGGTCCGATTTTTTATATGTAAATACAAAGTGATTCTGTTTGTTGTTGCATTGTATTACACAGAAAAATGGATTTATCCAGTATCCAGACTGCATAACACAGATGTACTGATGTAATTATAACCAAACTGGTGGCATGGCGCAATGGGGTGCAATATCATTTCATAGACCCACCAAGTTGGTCTAGACTTAAATACCTCAACAAATACTACTACTGGCACTTTAATATCTATATTCAAGAAAAAACACTGATTATAGGTGTTTTTCTCTAGTGACAAGACAGTAAAGATGACAACGTTATTAAAATTTGGTATTCTCACCACACTTAACTTGCCTTGTTTTTTAAGGTATAAACATTACAAATTAGGCAATGAGCATGGTTAATATTAAACTCACGGTCACTGTTAACATGTCACTGTCACCTACACACTGAAATACAGTTCTGGTTATAGGTTTACATACACATATCATGGGCATGAATGTCATGGTAATTTGGGGCTTTTAATGATTTATTTTAACTGCTCTTTTTCCAGTGTGTAATGATTTACAGCATACGTCTTTAACAACTAAAAAAAACAAGAACTGAATGCACACATTTGAATTTATGCTGGATTTTCTCTAATCCACACACAGTATATATGCATGTTCAAATATATGCATACAGCCCCATTAGTATTTGGTGAAATGTCCCTTAGCAAGCTGCACCTCCATCAGAGACTTTTAGTTACCATTGACAAGAAGCATATTTCTCTTCTTTCACTATTCTTGGCTGAAATGCTGGAGATCTTAAATTAGCTGGTTTCCTGTCATAGACTTGACTTTTAAGGATAATCCACAATAGATTTCAATAGATTTGATGTTGGGAGTTTGGTAAGGCCATTCCAGAAGCTTAATATTAGCCTGTTTGCTCGGGATCAATGTCCTGTTGGAACACCCAACTGTGTCCAAGTTTCAACTGTCTAGCGGTTGATTTGAGGTGAAGTTAAAGAATAATGATGTAGTTTTCCTCCTTCATTATTCCACCCGTGTTGTGCAATGTACCAGTACCACTGGCAGCAAAACAGCACCAGAGCACGACACAACCACCGCCATGCTTGAAAAATGGTACAATGTTCTTAGGTTTGAAAGCCTAACTTTTAGTCCACCAAACGTCTCGTCACTGTGGTCAAATAGCTAAGTCTTTGTCTCAACTCGCCATAAAACCTTTCACCAGGAAGAATTCAGCTTGTTCATGCGGGCACCTACAACTTCCAGCCAAGCTTGAATGTGTCGATTTTGGAGCAGAGGCTTCTTCCTTGGTCAGCAAAGTCTCAGGCCATGGTGATTTAAAACTTCCAGTTCATGGCAGGCTTGAGCATTCGTGGTTACTGGGTTGTTCTGAAAAACATCCTCTCATCAGAAGGTGACTGTTTGGGAGTTCTTTAATATCTTGGTAAAATGGTGATAATTTCAAACACCATGCACTTTCAAACAATTGTTTGAACTGATGATCTTGGAATCTGCAGTTGTTTAGAAACGGCTCTTGTCAATCCATCCATCCTCTTCCGCTTATTCTTGTCAGGGTTGCGAGGGAGCTGGAGCCTATCCCAGCTCCCAGGGAGAGACAGGTTACACCCCTGGACAGGTCACCAGAGTGACGCAGGGGTCTTATACAACCAGTTTTTGTTTTTTAAAGTAATTAAAGAATAATGCTGTACAGTCATTCCCATTGGAAAACAAAACTTCAAAGAATTCATTAAATACCCTAAATTACCATGACGTTTATGCTTAGGGTATGTTAACTTCTACCCACAACTGTAAGTGCAAAAGTGCAGGAATTGCTCACATATAGTTAAAATGCCACTATATTTTTATATACAAGGGAAAAAGCAGAAACAGGAATAGCATGATGTGTTGTTTTACTGTACAAAAAGATTCACCCTCTCACCATTTTTAACTGCCCCCTCATCCACTCTATCCTGGCCTCAAGTGCAGTCCACTTCTGTCAAGTGCAAGCCATCCATTTTTTATGCTCTATGACTCTAATCATTGATGAAGTCAAAGTGTTTCCTCTTTAAACTTATGACAATCAAAATACTTGAAAAATTATTTTTATGGCTCACCTACCCAATTAACCAGTGATTCCACATACAGAAAGCTTCTTTTACTAAAAAAAACCCAAAACAAAACTATCTGTGATTTAATTTGAATCATAGTACCAGTAGACTTTTATCAAGACTGAACATCAGAATGTGTGGCAAGACTAATATCTTTAAAAAGAAAAGAATGGTTTTGCACAGATGCACCATCTTAGAGAGGGGTAGTTGCGCTTTTACCTATTTTATGTTGCGTTAGTATGATTATAGAGGTGGAGACTTGCATTGAACATGGACAAAGGTTTTTAAAAATGAGATCAGCACATGGACAAATGATTCAGATTTCAGACTGCTTTAAATGCTTGGCTGCAGACTGGACTTTTTTCTCTCTTAGCTCTGTATGATGCAAATGAAACTGGATATTCTTAATATACTCATCTCAGATGCACAGCTCTAGCTGTGAGCATACAGCATACAGACCCATTATAAGATTAAAAGGCGATATTTTGAAATGTGGTTTTCAACATTTAAGAAATAAGCTGGAAATTAACAAAACAGGCCTCCTTTAATGTACATTGTTTACACTTCCAGGCTGTACTCAACACTATATGAGGTGTCACTTGATTCAGGTATGAAAGCAGAAAACTCACCACAAAGGACTGTGCATATGACACAGGGCTACCTACAGAAGTTTGATACCAAAATTAACCAGGAACTAAAGAAGTCCCAGCTAGACATTTACAAGAAAAGTCATGATTATCGACAAATGTTTTTAACTATATTCTTTCTTAGCAAAACTAAAACCTTAAGAGTCCCTAAACCAAGTTTTTAATAAGAGGTTTTAGAGTTTAGAGCTCACAGACAACTACGCAGATCACGACTTTAACTTGTAATCCTGTTTCAAACATTATATGGCATTCATTTCTAGGAACGTTTTTGCTGTGGCAGCGACACTTCTGTTGGCCATTTTCCTATCTCTGGTTACTGAAACTATAAACATGTACATTTTTAAAAACAGAAACAGAAGGGGATTATAAAGACTAAAAACAGCCAAAGGAAAATATTTCTCCACAGATAATTATCTTATTCTGTGGAAAAGCAGCTGCACACATAAGAACAGAAAAACGAGGACACAACACCAATGTAATACCTAATTCTGGATGAAACAAAAATTATGTTTCTGTTCAATATGCTTGGAAAAAATTAAATGTGAGATATGTAAGCAGCTTTCTGTCAGCTTATTTTAAGCAGTTGTGTTTATTGGGGAAAAACAGACATTAGTAATTTTAAAATCATATACTTATTTTTACCTTTCTGTTTAGTTACTTTAGCAGACACTCTCTGCAGTTTGGGGTTAGTCACTGTATTATATGTCATTTAAAAGAGCTCTTTTAAGTTAGCTTTCTTTAAAAAACATCCATAAATCTGCAGGTATTGTTCTATTAATCGATACACAGTGTCCTTGGCATCTAAATAAATGCACCAAAAGAAGAGTGTAAGCCTTTTGTTGCTGCACTTGCCAATTTACAGTCTGCCTTCTATAGGAATAAGTCATAATAGAAAGTGGATCAACACTGACTTAAACATTCAGGTCTTCTGCAACTTATCAAGGGTTGCATGTTATCATCTATTTAACACAAATAAATAAATAAATAAATAAATAAATAAATAAATAAATAAATAAATAAATAAAAATGAAATGCAGAAGCAGTGTGTCACAAACTAAGCACACAATTCCAGAGGAATTAAGAGCAGAAGTAGCAAATCAAAAAATGTGACAAAATCTATAAAAGCACATGTTTTGGCAGTTTTTTGGCCCAAAGCACTCGGGTGTGTGTTAACACAATGTCAAGAAGGAAAAACATCAGTAATAATCTAGATTAATGAAAGCAAATACTGCTGCCCACCAATCCTGAATGGGTTACACGGCAATTTCTGAAGTCCATCATTTTATAGAAGGAAAGATTATTCACGAGTGGACGGCATTTTATGACAGTTGTCAATCTGCCCACCAAAATCACCCAGAGGTCAGGCTGTGCAATGGTCAGAGAGAGTGCAAAAAACCCAAGAGCTACATCTCACTGTTAAATGCTGACAGTACGACTAGAAACAGACTGAACAAGTATGGCTCTTTTGGAAGGGTTGCCAGGGAAACACCTCTTCTCTCTAAATAGAACATAGCAGCACAGCTTAGGTCTGCAAAGATGCATCTAAACAAAGCACAAACTCCTAGAACAATGCTGTTTGGACAGACAAGACCAAAGTGCAGATGTTTGTCTATGTTTAGCCAAAACCAAACAAAGCATATCAGCACAAAAACAAAACTCTCAAGCATGAGGGTGGTAGAGTGACGATCAGGCCTTATTTCACAGTCTTGATTTTGAGTCGATCATGAACTCTTCGGTATACCAAAATGTTCTAGAGTCAAATGTGAGGCATGCTGCAGCGGTCCAAGGTCCAAACTAGGGCTGCCTCAAATGACTATTTTGAGTCGACTAGTCACCAATTATTTTTTCCGATTAGTCGACTAATCAGATCATACAAGGATGTAAAACGTACAGCTTATTGCACCAGCAGCATCTGCTCTTATATAACTATCATTAGCTCACAGCTTGACGTGTTTAAGGTATGTGCTAACTAAAAATAAAGACAAGATGGTAGTTTATTAAACTTTTAGTCAAATTTGCAGATTGTCTCAGTAGAGTTTAATAAACTCAGCCGTCTGCTCTTTGCTCCCTAAAACATAAGAGAAGACTGGAGTAAAATCTCGACCATCTCACACTTCTGTTGAATCAGTTTTCTGCTTGACGTTTATTCAGCTGTGTACAAACTGTAACTTTAATCTAAGCCAAACCCATTTACTCAGGAACAAATAAAACACTGAAAAAAGCCAAACAATAACATTTTTAAGTTATCTAAGTGACTTATATATCATGTTTAACCTGAGTAGTGAAAGACCGGCGGGGGTTTGAAAACGATTGTGCCGGAGTTCCTGTTCTCGCCGCTCTAGTGAGCCTGACCTCCCGGTCAGCTTTGAGCGGTTGGGACGAATCTTGTCATGGTCCTGGGCCATGTTGGCCCAGCATTCTTAGTTTTCTTGTATTTTTGTATTTTGTTCCGTATGCCGTGGTTCCTAGGTTCTGTTAAAGATGTTCCTTATTTGATTACCCCCTGTGTGCCCCTCTGTGTATCTGTGAGCCCTCGTTTCCCCTCGTGTTTCATTTAATGTTTTCCCCAGCCCGTTATGTCTGTGCTCTCTCTCCTCCTGTCTGAACCTCTGTGTACTTCCTGTTTTACTTTGACAGTCTCTCGTCAGTATGCGTCATGTTGTTTCACTCCTGCCCTTGTCTCGTTATGATTATCTGTGTCAGCTGTGTTCCCCGTGTGCTCCCACTTCCTTCGTTAACCCTCTGTGTATTTATGTGCATGTCTCCCTCAGTTCAGTGTCGCGTCGTCAATGTCTCCTCCCCTGAACCTGTGTGTCTTTCTGTGTTCCCTCGGTCTTCTGTTAGCATTCCCAGTTTAGTTCTGTTTCTTTGTGAAGCCTGCAATAAAGCAGTGATTTTGAGTTCAGTTCCTGTCTCCGTGAGTTTTGCGTTTGGGTCCTCATCTGCCTCCACACAGCCAGTTCATGACTAGGGATGGGTACCGGTGTCGTTCTGACATAAACGGTAGTAACCAGACCGAAAAGCAGCGCACATTTCGGTGCTTTATTTCGGTGCTTTTTTTTCCTGAGCTGTGATACACTTCTAGCCAATCATTTTACGTTTCCGAGGATAGTAGGCGGGGCCAGGTACGTACGTTCTGTTAGAGCAGAGCTACAGATTAAAAATGTCCAAGGCGAAGCGGTCAAAAGTCTGGCTGTACTTCACAGCAAAATATGCAAACTCAGCAGCCTGCAACAAGTGCTTTAAGCTGATACTGTGATACTGTCAAAGGAGGTAACACCTCAAATCCGATGAAACACCTGGCGACGCATAGCGTTTTTTTTTTAAAGCCCAGAAATGCGCCGTATTTGATAGCTTGCTGCGAGACCTCACACCGAGCACATCTACTGTGCGTGGGTTGCCTGTTATCTGACCCGGAGTTAGCAATATCCCCCAAAAACCCGAAGAGGAGAGTCCTGGCCCCTAGCCCTGCCAGTGTAGCAGAAATGATGAGGATGATGATGCAGCAGCAGCCGTTCTTCTCTGCGTGAGTAGCTTAATGTTCGTGTGTAATTTACGTTGAGTAGGCTAACCACGTTATTACATTAATGCATGTAAGGTGAACTAGCAAACATCATCATAGCTACATGCGGCTGTCTTCTTGTTTGATGGCAGATACTCCCTTCACCCTGGCCAAAAAGGCTAAAATGACCAAAGAAAAAGTGGGAAACAGTTAAACATGAGAGGTTTTGGACAAAGTTTGTGTTTTTTCCATTGTTTAAGCACTGCTTCCAGCCAAGAGTGATACCATATATGCCCCATAGCTGCAGAAAAGGCTAACATTGTTATCTTTTTACAAAAAACCAGCTGAACATGAGAGGTTTTTGGACCAATTTTGTGTTCTCCATTCTTTAAGCACCGGTTTGAGCACCGGCACCGTTTCAAAAGTACCGATTTGGCACCGGTATCGGATAAAACCTAAACGATACCCATCCCTATTCATGACACATCTCCGAAAACGTCTGAGCATTTTTGCAAATATGTGATGTCTTGATAAATCTAGCAGATATTTGAAGTTTATACAGCTACATTCTCGCCTGAAAATATCTTTTTTTTTTTTTAAATTTTGTGACCCAGAAAGAGTAATATTAAAAGTAGCTGCCGCCATTGTTGGAAACTGGAATTGGCTGGGCCATGCACCGAATTCTGGGATAGGTTGGGCCATGAAGGATACACCTGACCCATCTTTCAAATCTGGGGAAAAGGAGCAAGCATTTGTTCGCCACATTTGGAGGAGTCTTCAAATTTGGACAGCCTTCGTCGAGTCGCTGTGACGTAATCGGCCTACAAAGGCCACCTCCGAAGGATGCGGCCCCTGAATTTGGACACAGCTACGATTCCGGAGACTGCTTCTTCTTCTTCAGCGTTTAATGGCAGCTGGCATCCTCGTAGATGCATTACTGCCATTTTTTGTTTCAGTCCGTTATTACAATGTTAAACACTACTACTTATTCTTGCGTCTTTCAGGATCTCACAAAAGTTCAAACACCACATCGACTATTAAATTAGTTGTCGACGATTTTGATAGTTGACGTAATTGTGAGTAGTTCACTAATCGTGGCAGCCCTAGTCCAGACCTCACTTTGATTGAAAAGCTGCGGTAGATAAATTAATGATCACAAACCTCAAAGAACTGAAGTGCAAGTTGTCAAAAAAAGTGGGCCAAAATCCCTGCTAAAGGTGGTTTTACAAGTTACTGAATCATGGGGTGTATTTTCTCACACACTCTTTCTGCACTTTGGCATAAATCGTATTAAATAAATAATGAAATATGTGCAACATGTCATGTGTTGTTGCTTTCATGCTTTATCTGTTTTTATGTCTTGTCACATATTTATAACATGTGTAGTCAGCACTGAATTGGAGAAACAAAAACAAAACGCAGTTCCCATGTTTGTGCCTCAGTAACGAAACGGTTGTACTTGATGTGACTATAAGGTTAAGATTTCTCTTTTTGTGAAACATTTGTTTTGATATGGTCTACTGAGAAAGGCGTTTCTTTATCACCGAGCACTTGCGCCTTGAGGCACAGGCACTTTTTTTTATGCCTCTCACACACACAGAGTGTAGACTTGTCTCATAAATGTGTAGATTCTATCTAAAGCATTCTTTTTTTAAGATAAAAAGGGATGCGCATTTGCAAGTAAATGTTTGGAAAATGTGATAAAAGCCCCTTTAACCGAATTGTCTGTAGTGTAAACCTGCGTGCTCACGTAAATGTTTTAAATCAATGTTTACTCCAAGCTAAGGATGGAAAAAACATTTTACCCTTGCTCTTTCCAAAAAGACCAAATTGAGTGAAAGAGGAGAGAAATGCAACAGAGCACGCATTTGTTCCATCTGTGTTACTGGCTGGCAGCCTGATGACCATGAGAGTACAGTTATTGACAGTCACTTTCACAGGAAATGTGCAGCTTGCATTTATGAACAGCACCTTTCCAAAATCCACAGAGCCTTTTCCCATTTGTCCTCTGTTGAAATTGTATCACAGAGCCGTTGCTGTGACTTTGTAGTCTGAGCCAGTAGATATGATACAATTACCAGTATTTGGCTCAGTGGGGCAATTGATAATGTAGCGAGAACGCTCTGCAGGAGCCACATCACAGAGAAACAGATGGGCTGTATTCCTGCCTTAGCCTAGCTCCTAATGTGAGAGAACATCTGAGTGTCATACCAATCAGAGCAGGTGTGGGTACAGTAAAAATATATGAAGGGAAGGAACATTTAGCAGAAAGACTGTGATTAAACAAAAATGTAATCCTCAGTTCTCAGTGCTAGTTGTTATGATCTGTTTTTCTATCATGATTATTAAGATTTTCACTAGTTGCTACACAACAATCGTCCCTTTGACTCCTCTGGTCTGGGAAAACTGCGGTTCCTACACTGCAACGAATCGGTTATCCTCTTATGCACCTCTGTTGCAGATGTAGAACTGGAAGCAGTCCAAAGTCCCATTCTGACCCATTCTGACCCTTTGGAATAGCGCATGGACATAACGTGCTGGATCTCCTCTACTATAGCAAAAGGTCAGCCATTTAACTTAAAATTCATTTAGGTGATGAACATACAGTCGCAGGATGCCAAATTGAGCTAGCAGAGTGGGCAGTGCATGATGATCGTGTATGTACAATAAAAAATTCCAAAGTTTTTTCTATGTGCCCTTTGAGGGAGTACAATGGCACGCATGTATCTGAGGCCATTTGCAGTAAATCTCCCTCTGATATTTCAGTATGTAACAGTACTCTGCTTTCACAGTCTGAGCCTGGGGGACAAATCCACAGCCCACTAATGGGTGAATGTCAAAAATACAACAATCCTAGCACGATACATGTCCTTCAGCCTTGAAGACTGCAGGTTTTCCACTGAAAATAACTGTTTTGTCTCTAGGTCGCAGCTGGAGACTCCCTCCTACTCCCCCTTGACAGGAAAGCTGGATCAGTTTGACACAAAAGCTGATGTCTGCTCTTAAGATCCTTGATCACATGTGAGATTTGTTTACATTTTTGGCCACTCCCAATAGAGTGTGTGTGGGTTTGCTGCTGAGAAAGGTAGAGTCTGGTGACTGGCCAATTCAATGAGACTGCTGTCTCTGGAGTTGAACATTGAATGGACAGCAGCCTCTTAAACTTGAGCTGACATCTCACCCCTCTCGCTGCCTCTTCTACAGCTAAAAATGGGCCAGCGGACAGTTTATTTATTGACTCAAGAGCTCTGTGTAAGTAGTGTGCTGTTAAAATACAAAGTAGTACATACTGCAAATATTTGGCACTTTATTATGAGTGAGAAGGTGTTTTGCTGAATACATTATCCTCTTTTTTTCTAATAGGACTTTAGGTTGGAGAATTGTCATTTGCTTGCTTTTTGACTTTTTTTGGGGAAAAGTACAATTAAGTTAGAAGCTACATTTGTTGTTTTGGAATTGCCTATATCTGAGACAAAAAAAAACATTGCTCACTATATTGAATAATTATGGTGTTCTCCCTTTTTTGGGAATAGAAATAGTGGAATACAATGGAATCATCATACCTTCTTTATATATTTTTTAAAAAGATAATGTTCATGACAGCAGGAATGGATCATACAGTAAATACAGTCCAGCACTTAATCACTTTACTGATGCAATGTGGAGACCTTTCAAAACAAAATAGTGTGTTTTTTCTACAAAATCCAACGCCATAAAACTTGTAATGGACACCAATAGAGGTGAATAACATCTGTGCCACTTAAATATATAAAATTCTGAAAAAAAGATTTGCTTGATTCTATAATTTTACCATAAACGGTTGAGTTTGCCAATACCACTGGACACACAGGACAACCTTATTGATGCTGTTTGCAGGTAGCAAGGACTGAATGAGTCAACTTCACTTTTACATATAAAAGGGCAGCTCTTGGAGAAATGCAACAAAATCACAGGACTGAGTTGAGCTACCGGTTGTCTTGCCCCTCCTCTACCTCTGACTGTTATTAGTAAACAACCATGGATTTACTAAAATACTCGAGAGAGTGCATTTGCGTGACTAATCTGCTTGTTTGGTTTTTACTCCAACAATATTGCCTAATAACAGAGTAAATTTGCAGTTAGTGCCATCCATCCATCCAGATGGATCATGGGCCCAGCAGGCTAAACAGAGATGCCCAGACCTCCATCTCCTCCGCCCACCCCTCTAGCTCATCTGGGGTGAATACTGAAATGTTCTCAAACGAGCAGAGTCATGGATCCATCTTGGATAATTTGTCTGCATTTTGGTCTTCTTTATAAACTTTATTTTTTCTCCTTCTTAATTTTTAAAATTTTTTCTTCTGTTTTACTTTTGTTAAGTTAATGCATTTTAAAACTAGAAAACAAACATACAGCCAACTTAATGGCAGAATATAACTTGCTTTGTTAAAAATACTGAATATACACCATTTATATATAAATTGTGCTAACTGCAAAAGTACAAAATCAGAGAGTTTAAACAGCTGGTGGTGAAACGGGTATTGTTTTCATGTGAAGAGCAACAGTTGTTATTCACTTCTCAATGGTCCCCGGTGAGCCGGGAAAGTGAGGAAGCTCAGGTGCCTGTCAACAAGCCACACTTTGATCAATGATCCTTTGGATAGCAGGAACACTTTCCTGTTGTCTGTGGAGTCTGCATGCCATATTTGAATCTCATGTTTGCTAAAGTGAGAAACAAGGAAGGCTTCTCCTTCCTTCAAGCTCAGCAGGGGTTTTCCAGTGGTGTGGACCGACACAGTCATAGCTATAATAAGTAGAAATAAATGGCCTGCTCTGCCTTTAAACTGCTTTCCAGCTGGGAAGTCAGAAATAGTGCAATATGGAGCACTGTTTCCACTCCACGGAGCAGGCACATTGTAAAACTGTTTCTACTGTACCTGCAGCCTGGATTTTCTATTGGATCACAGGGCCTTAATGTTTTATATAAGCAGTGAGAGGATCAACATGTTTTTATGCTTTGAATATTAGTTGACTGTTTATTCTACAAGGGTCGGTGTAAATACAAGGACAATAAAAGCGAATGCTAGTTGAGCTGTTTTAAATTATTTTTAGCTGATGTCAGCCAGTTAGCGCCGTCTGTCCTTGAAACCATGGGGTACACAAACAATGAGCACAAGGTAACTGCAGTGCTTGTTATTCTCTCTGTCAGGGACTCAATTAGCATCACACAATTGTTACCGAGCTGCCAGTTTACTGTTGGGTATAGATTATGCAATGCAAGCTTGTAAGTGGTGACATATATGATATCATCAACTCAGTGTACTTTGCTAAATACTCTGACATGACTGCGTTAACTGCATTACAAAAAAGAAAATACTGGCAACTGCCAACGGTACCCCTCACACTCCTAGTATCACCTTGCTCTCAGGTTTTCGCATTTACAAGATTTTAAGAGGACTCACTCTGACCTTGTGGTTGATTTCACTGAGATTCGCCCCAAATTTTTAGTAGATCCTATGGGATCATTTTGAAGCTTTTACGTCGCCTTATTCTCGAGTTATTACATTCACAAACTTCAGTGTACGCCTGCCTGCACGCCCGGCGGGATGACCACAATACCCAATCAGCCTTTTACTGCCGAGTTACTGTGTTTGTACGATCTGTACGATACAATGGCGGGGCACACTTTTTAAACATGAATAAAGTAAATACAGCATACAAGTATTTACAATGCATGTCTGCATGTTGCCTTCTTGGATACACAAAATGTTTTTGCATCACAATGAAATCCATCAATAAAAATACCACTGAGTAAAAGTGCTGACTAATAAACCTTGATATGCAATATAATGATTGTAAACAACTGTTAAATAGAAATGTCCAACAATCTAGTGAAAACGCAAGTGACATATTTTGTGGACGCTACGTTTGAATATTTAAAAATATAACTTGCAGTGTCCCTCCTTATCTGAAAACACAATCACCTGTCCACTATATTAGGTACACCTGTGTTAATGTAAATAACTAATCAGGTCACTTCCACAGTGGCTTTACTATTCAACACATACTCAAAATAAGTGGTACAGTGGACATATATAGATACAGTATGCATAAACCTACTCTTTCCTAGCTGTTCAGCAATATTTTACTTCTTATTCTCTCCCTGTAATTTTTAGATTGGTTTGCTGGCTACCTTTGACCAGAACTCAGACATATTTCCACGCTGAGAAGAGTATGCGGATGCCTCAGTCACCAAATCTTCAAAAAATGTTGTAGGGAAGGGTCACATCCCAGACATTCAATACCATTTATGGAGAAATGCTCTTTTAAAGATTACTTTTATGGCATTTCTGCTGTATTAGACTGCTCACAGTGAAAAGAGGAAGAAATGATGGGCAAGAGAAAATTTAACAAAGCAACAAAAGGATCCTGGTCAATTTCAAACCCATCATAACAGAGCAGCGAGCTCACCAAGCAAGTTGCTATTTCATATTCTGTTTTACCCTTTCTATGAGCCTGTACTGAATTTCCTTCTTGATAATCACAGTTGCTTAAAATTATATCCAGAGAGAGGATAACACAAGCGAACAGCTCTGTTTCAAGTCTGGGCAACGTTATATGTGTTTAAAGATGTTTTTTTCCGTGTCTGACATCTTCTTTAAGTCTGTTGAAATCTCAAACACTTCATCAGCAGCAGGAGCAGCTTTGAGTAGATATACCAATTATTGCTGTGGGATTTTTGCATGTTGTGGCTATAAAGTCTACATGCTTAAAGTTTGCTGATCTTTGAAACTGTTGCTCGCCATGCTTTCTGTATTTCACCGTTCATCCTGAGCTTCCACACTATAAACAAGTAGCTGAACAGCCCTGCAGGACTTCAGCAAATGCAAAACAAATAGCACTCAATATTCAAGTCACTGTGCTCCCAAAGGATTCACTAGACCTGAACTAGTGAGGCTTCAACACCTAGAGGAAGTTAACTCTGGAAATCCAACACCAAAAATAATCTTGTTTAGTGCTTTTTCAACAGGAATGGATGGAAAACCACCTCTGTGTAAACTTTAATCCATCCATGTGCCACCTAGTTGATCTCCTTAAATAAAAGTTTCTTAAATGCCTCATGAACCAACAACAGCAGGAAAAAGAGGAGGTCAAATCCATCTTACAAAGTCTGAAGTGTGCCCAGATGCCACTCTGGTTAACTTCATGTGTTGCCATCACAGTAGGCATGACCTTTCGCTCGGCCTTAATTAAATTAAAACTGATCCAGGCAGATGTCAACCAAAAGGGCACTGGGCAAGGCTGACCTTTCTTCTCTCTTAGAGTGCAGTGGGTAGGCAGAGGTGCAATTTTAGTAGCTTGGCATGTATGTATGTGGACTAACATTAATGCTACATACTAACAGCAAAGGTTTTTATAAGACTCACAATGCAAAGTGACAAGAGAGCAAAATGATGTAACATTTACTCAGCCACACTTTCATTTTCTCTGCAGGCAAAGGCAGTGACATCTCAGCGGTGTGATGATTATAGAAGCCTGGGAATAATACAAGCCATCCATCACAGTAGCCAGATGAGAATAAGCTTATAGACACGCAGAGTGAAGCAGTCGGCTGCAGGGTAAGGAGCTGAAGCGTTGTGGGCAGTTATGAGGGAGCATCCTCTCTCCTCCTGAGCACTGACAAGACAGCGCTCAGAGACATCTTTAGTTTACCCGAGTCTGAGCCCCGAGGGTGTTTGCAACACCAGTGAGAATGCGCCGTCTGATTTATTACATTAAAAGCTCAAACATTCTTGGCTCTTCTGTAACAAGGAAAATCCTAATTTGAAAAATAACTAAAGTGGTTTGGATTGAACAATAATCACATTTGTTCAGAGAGTCCTTCCAAGTGTTACAAGCCTGAAGTTGTTTGAACCTCAGCCTATTAGTGTCTCCTCTGATCTCCTGCGCATGCGTTTGTGGCTTTCTCTCTCCTTCTCCTTAGCGAACGTCCTGTGTTCCCTGCGTGATGGGAGGCAGGTAAGCCTGGGTGATTGGCCAAGTAAGTGATTGTGACTGTGGTTGTGAGAGAAATGATTTGTTTCAGCCAGCAGACACAAGGCTTCCTTATCTGACCACGACTAATCTGTGTGTAGGATGTGAAAACATGCCTGGATCAGTAGTTACGTTAATCACTTCTTTTTCTCTTATCAAGTAAGTGTAGGTTGTATTCTATGGGTTACCTTAAATGGGGAAAAAAGCAGTCTCATGTATTCATGTTGCACCAGGGTGTCCTTAGGCCTGATCATAGCACGAACGGAATTCTGAATCAGCAGAAAAGTTCTTATATATTCTTTTTCCCTCCAAGACCTTTATCTCCAGTCACAAATGAAAACAGAAAGTGTTTGGCTGAATTCCAGGATGAGCCATAAAGAGACCAAAGTATTAACCTCAGTCACTCATCCAGACAAGATAACACAGACAAATCAGGGTAGAAATACTACCCAGTGGGACACAAATACACTCCGCTATTATCACTGCATCAAATTTCACCAAAGACCTTATTAATACATAACTGAAGCTAAGTGAGTCTAATACAAATGCCAAAATATGCCTGTTGTTTTACAAACAGGCGCATAATGTTGCATATGAGAGGCCAATATGGATGCTAAGGTCTAAGATAGCTGCTTACATCCTCTTGCGCATACAAATCTATAATAAAGGTGTTTGCAGAATCCGACAGCCTCGTCAAGCAGTTGGAAAGGTCAGGATGTGACATCACACAATGATCTATAACTATGCTAATGTTTAGTATGTGGAAAATCAAGCACACGTCTTGATCTCACTGAATTTCTGAATATTTGATGAAATTACTTTTTTCCAAATATATGTATACTAAATGTATACTAATTGCCTGTCATAATTTCTCACGAGGCACAGGTAATGTTTTTGTGTCATTGGGTTTGATTAGCAAAAATGTAACACACAGCACAGACTGCCAAAACAATATTTTAAAAAAGGCAAATACACACTTTGAAGCTGAAACCATCCTTGTGGGTATCTATTTATTTTGAATGTGCCCAGCCATCTGTCAGCCTGACGTGGAGGACTATACAGTACTTTATTCAGAAAGTGCTGTGCTGAACCATAAAGTCTCAGTACAGGTGTAATTTGCCAAATTCAGCCTTTTTTTTTTTTTATCACAAGGTACGAAACCTAGTTTAAAATTCTTATACGACTGGGAAATAGCCTGTGAACAGCATTCAAGTGTGGGTAGAGTACATATTTTTTTTTATTCATGCCCCAAGACAAACTCAACCCAGCTTTAGTGCTACAGCATTACGTTAAATTTGTTAGACAGAGCTCGAGGGCTCCACACAGCCCACAAGCCGTACACTTCAGAATGAGTGCACATTATAAAAAAAAATCACACTGCTCTGCACAATCTTGAGATCTTTTTAGGCCAGAAGTCTGAGAGCAGTGCAGACTTCCTGCTGAGTGATGAACCCCTGGTCTCTGAAGACAGCGGGGAGCTCATCATCAGCGCTGACATTTGCTGACACAAATATGGAAACACTGACGACGACGACGCATAAATACATCAACAATAAGGTCACTTTAATGTTTTAATTCTTTTCTAAAAGTTTTGCTCCTATGTATTCTTTGTGAAAATATATACATTTGCATAGCTGTTTACATTGCTGTCCTTTATGATAGTGCACTGTGGTCTTAATTTTGACAGTTTAACAAGAGCAGGCTTTAATTACAAATTTTCAATAAAGCAACAGTAGCAAGCTGTTTTTGTGTTGGTTTTGGACGCTTAAATTAGCATCCACTGAATATTAATTCATTTTTTTTTCTTTTTTCCTTTCATGATATCCTGACAGACATTGTTTTAATACGGAAAACATGTTTTAACAGCTTTTGCTTTGGACAGCTGACAGTGACTGCTATGCTACTGGTGTCAGTGGGAAAGGTTAGTAATTAGAATTTCACAGACATGAGGCCGTGTATGCTGCAGGTAAATCTGTGACTCATTTTAATGACTAAATACCATAACAGAGATTAATTTTCTGCATTTTTGGGCCTCACCAGATTTCACACTTAAGGAAACTATTTTGGTTTGACCAAAATTCTTGCAACTATGTGCAATAAGTTTTTGTTGCCTTTCGTTGCTCTGAAGACTGGGATAGATCTGGGATCACTCAGTGAGGTGATACACTTATGGTATGGTTTGAAACTCCTACGTCGCCTTGTTCTTGAGTTATCACACTCACAAACTTGGGTGTTCAAAGAGTCATTATTTGCAAACCTTATCAAATCTTAGAGTGACTGCAGTCTGTCTCAGTCGGACTGAAAATGTTTAAAGACAGAAAGGCTGAGGGCAACTATTTGCAATCATTTGCCAAATATAAAAAAATTGAATACAATAACTGGCAATCACAGATTTTTCCTAGTCACAAGAAGGTTTCTGTCCTATTTTTTCTCTTGTGTGAGTGATCCACATGTGAAAGATTATTTGTGACTGTGTTTTTTCCTCTTCTCTTGCGGGTTTCTTGACCTCTTCCTCAACCTCTTGAGACAGTGTTTGGCATTTGGCCCTGGAGGCAAAGCCAGGTGTGCGGTGGAGCATCACCCTAAATCAGCAAAGGCCTCATGGAAACATATTGTACCAGGGAGAAAAACAAGCTTTTTTTTAGAGCTGTTACTTATTTAGTTATTTATTTATACATCTGAGCCCTGGATTCAAGTGTAAATGCGCTTGTAATAGAAGTGCCACTGCTTTGTTTTTATTCAGGTGTTTCTTAATGAGAAACTTCCACTCCACATGCTAAGCACTAGGCACCAAAACAAAGAAAATGGGGGAAATTGGGGCAAGAGGAAAAAACAGTTTGAGTGCTGAAAAATCCAGTTTGATGGTTTCACAGATAAGAAGTGGCTCCAAGTAGAAAACACATATGAAAAATAAAAAGAAACAGAAAAGGGGTGAAAAAATTTTTCATTCTTATTTTCTTTTTGATAAAAGTTTTTTTTTGTGGTTGCTAACAGCAATCAAGATATGCTATGCTGAGTGTGTATACCCGTGTGGGCCTTTTAATAGGAGTCTGGCCAATTGGCTGGTTGACGGGCATGAGATGAAGGGCTCAGGGGAGGAGATGTCCAGCCCTCTGTTGCCATGCCACAAAGAATACACAAATCTGTCAGCAATCCAACCAAAGCTATGCACTCAAAGGATCAATGCTGTACTACCTGAGAATAAAATGGTCAGTCTAAGCCCAGTTTTTGTTTAATAGTGTAAAAATAAATAAATAAATAAAATTGCCGCACCATTTAGTCTGTCATATTTGTAGTTTTACTTCTGTTTATTTCTCTTGTTTCCTCTGGGCTTTTCTCATTTCTCTAATTTGTGCCTCCCCATCTCATCTGTCCTCATACTCCTGCCTGTGACCCAGAAATTACTCTTAGCGCATCTTGAATGGGGGCTTGCTGGAGAAGCTATAATCAGGGAAGCACAGGTGCATCCTTTGTGTTTTCACCCCTGAGGCATAAAAGACGCACGGCACACAGCTGGAATATACAAGCCTATCATCTACAAAGTATTTCTTTGCATTAAGTTCATCTGCTTGATACTTTATCCCTTTCACAGCTAATGGGTGCATGGTAAACAGAGATATATATGATATCAGTACATTGTGGCACATGAGAAGAACTTTTATCTGAGATCATAAAACACAGTAATAGGCTATGAAAAAAAGAGAACAGATTGACTCAATACACACATCGTATTTAAGAGACATCGTTTTAAAATTATGGATCCTAATTAAGAATGTCTGAGTTTGTTAATTGACCGTTATCTCGACTCTATTCATGTCTCCTCCTCGCCTCATCTGCTTGCATCTCTGGTAGGAAGGACTGAGGCGTAGAGGAGCAGGAGAGGAAAAGAATCAAGTTTGTACAAAGTCAAAAATGAGAAGATACAGAAGTGTTTTTCTACATGTTCCTTTAACTTAATGGGTGGCTGTAACTCAGGAAATGGAGGAGGTCATGTATTGTTTGGAAGGCTGGTGGTTCGATCCCTGGCTTTTCCAGTCTGCAGTATCCTTGGGCAAGTTACTGAACCCTGAGTTGCTCTCAGATGTGTTTACTTGAGTGTGAATGTTAGTTAGAAAGCACTTATGCGTGGAAAAAAGTATTTTTATGAATGTGTGTTAACGGGTGAAGGCATGGTAAATAAAGTGCTTTGAGTGCTCAGGTAGAGTAGAAAAGCCCAATTTGAGGACCAGTCCATTTACCCTTTACCTTCTTCTCGATTGCTTTGATTGAACAATTTTTGTTCTTTGGAAGTAATTTCCAGGTTATTAAAGCCTGGATTTCCTCTGAAAACTGAAAACAGCACATCTTGTTTCAGCACAGCACAGTATGCGCTGCCCCCCCCCATGGTGAAGAAAAATAGAGATATCAGTCTTTTTAAGGAATGGTCAACTGGTTTACTGGTAGCAGTAAATATGTATAGAAGAAAAGTGGTGAATTGGAAAACTCCATCTGTTGTTTGCAGATTCACTGAAACATCTCTCAAAGGAAATGTCATAACTGGTCAGAGATTTCCTGTTTGAGACGACAGAAACAGCAGATGTGAAAGGCAAATCCGATTCTTCTAAGAATATGTGCTGGCCCATTGGTTAGAAAGATCGCTGTGCTGATGCACCATGGCCCCACATGGCTGCTTGGCAGTTTTAATGTACACCATTAAATACCCACCACCTGTTTTATGTCTGACCCTCTGATCTGACCTCGTTGTAGGACTAGCATGTGGCACAAATGACTTTCTGCTAAATTAGCTATCACTTCATGCTGGTGCTGAGTTACACTCACTCTGATCATGACCAAGTAGTTATTGTTAACTAGTGACCAACAGGATAGTGTTTCCTGAACGTTTAAGTGTTTGGTAGTTTTTCAGGAAGTTGTTCATTAAACTGTTGATCTGAACTTGTTCTTTCTTTTTTTTTTAATGCTTAATGTGACAAGTTTGTAGAGAGAGGCAGATCCCAATGAGAATCCACAGAACACTTGCATGAAAGACTCAGTCACTAGTTTGCTCCAGTCCATAAAGAAAACCATCCATCCATTTGCTTCCGCTTATCCTTTTCAGGGTCGCAGGGGGTGCTGGAGCCAATCCCAGCTGTCATAGGGCGAGAGGCGGGGCACACCCTGGACAGGTCGCCAGTCTGTTGCAGGTCTAACACACAGGGACAGACAACTATCCGCAATCACATTCACTCCCGCATTCACACCTATGGGCAATTTAGAGTTTCCAACTGAGTCCATTGGAAAAGTCCATGTACGGTAAAAGTCCATTTACCCCGCATTCACACCTATGGTGAATGCAGTCAATGGTCAATTAACCTATCCCCACAAAGTGCATGTCTTTGGACTGTGGGAGGAAGCCGGAGTACCCAGGGAGAACCCACGCAAACACGGGGAGAAACTCCACACAGAAAGACCCTGCACTCAGGACCTTCTTGCTGTGAGGCAACAGTGCTAACCACCGTGCTGAGAAAATCACGATGCATCATATTTCTTTTCACTATAAGGGAGACTATAATGTACAAAATAAGACTTGAAACCTAAAGCACATCTATACTGGCTTCACTTGACCACAAAGCTTTTTTATAGTGAAGTGTTGGTTGTAACATGCAAGTACATTACTTTTGTTGTATCAAGTCACATAATGCATTAGTTTAGCAGTTCAGGTAAACAAAGGGATCCACAGCAATATTTGTTTCTGTTTCTTCTCCTCTTTTAAGGGCTGTTGCATAATTTTTGAGTGCACATGTGTTGCTTAGCTAGAGAGACAGCAGAAAGGATAACCTTTATGTGCTGGAGGCATTTGTATTATTTTGAATTTTGTTAGTGGAAAGGACAAAAATAGCATCATCGTGTAAATTTCCAACTGTGCCTGGTTGATATGTGTCTGTCACCTGGGAAGAGCTCTAATTTCAGATGCTTCTGCTGGCTGCGCACAGCAGCTCCACAAAGTGGTCCAATGGCGTGATTTTTACAGGGCTGGCCTTAGACGATGGCACAGCTTCGCTATTTTGCTTCTGCAGAGCAAATTGCTGTAGAGAAAATACTCAGTTTTTGACTGCAAGGTCGGAGTGGCTTTTGGACTCATAATATGCTTTTTTTGTGCAACCTTTAATTAATTACAAATCTGGAACTATTGCTTATGTTATTTTTTTTAAATTGCTGATAATCAGAGAATGGCAGACAGACAGACTTTACACAGGCTTCCTCATTACCTATATGTACATATAACAATAATGTTAATGATAACGAAAAACAGCAATATTCAAATGAGCAGAGTGAGAACTCGACAGAACTGAAAAGTAAAATCACCCTGATATTCAGTGTTACTCCCTTGACTGTAATGCTGTAATATTTACTATTAACCCTTAAACACATAATTTCCTCTCAGTGCATGTTTTTTTTTTTTGTCAGACTTGAAAAAGCTGAATATTTATCTTGCTCCGTACATAATTTGGACTGTTTTAAGCTCGGCCAGGTCAATAAATTTAAGTGTGTTTAATTTAAGAGTAAGTTAGATGGTGGATTGAAGCCAGTTCTATTAATGACTTTAATTGCTCATTTACAATGTAAATCAAGACTGTGCTGTGAAAATGTATCCAGGTGACATATCGAGAAATGTTTTTGGAAAAGGTATTTTAGAAAAATTAAATAATTGTCTCCAGTCATTAATAAATCCAGTTCTGTGAATATATGACTCACATTAAGTCTTCATGATATGTTTGTGGGGTGGTTAAAAGGATGGCTACACTTTAGTTTAGCCAAACCTTAGCCAACCCCTTTAAGCCAACCCTTTACTCTGCTCCTGGGTGCAAATGCACCTAAAAAGCAATGACTCACTTTGGTTTCAAGTAAAACGACTTAGTTTTGTTACCGACCAACAAAGTAACATTACAAGACACTGCTGGACGTTAAATGGTAAATGGGACTGATACTCATATAGTGCCTTTTGACTCATTTGAGGAATCAAAGCGTTTCTACTGTAAGTGTCATTCACCCAATCACACACAGCAACATGGGGTTTAGCATCTTGCCCAAGGATACTTCAGCATGTGGACTGGAGTATGGATCGATCCACCAATATTTACAGTTTAACTGCTACTCATGTGCTCCTCCTTATATTGTACAATTGATGTCATGCATATATGTACGTATATGTACGTACTAGAATTTCTAAAACTTAAAAATATCAGTATTTAATGTCACAGGGAAAAACTGAGTCCACATCATTGTAATTTGTAGGTACTCAGTAGATAAATATAACAAGGCAACTAAGACGAATGACAAGAACACAGCACTGTGAGAGAACAAGAGGAGGCGGTGCTATGCTGGCAGTTGGTGTGTGTGTGAGTGTGTGTGTGTGTCTGCACGTCAGCTTGCTGTTGGAGCATAACTGGCATCAGCCCATTAATACTGTGAAAAATAAGTGATGACAGTTTAGAATATTCAGAACTGACATACAATGAAAAAATCATTAGATTTTGATAACATCAGTTTGCAATTCCATTTGTAGTCATCAACTACAAAGATCGACTGAGGCACACATCTGCTCTCCAAATCACTTGCCCTCTTCAAATTTTGGGAGAAAAAAAAAGAAAAAAAAAAAAGAAACCAAAAGGGAAAATATATTTTCTATATTTGTGTCTTCATGGCAGGTTCCTCCTGCTAATGTCAGTTTTCAACGCTCGACAGCAAATAAGCTATTCAGCCGAAACACATTAAACAGCATGTACAAGTCACTCTGGTCTGTTGAGATGCTGCCGGGCTTCTTGCGCCTCAGCACCACTAACAACATGCTGTCTGCCCGTGACATGTAAGTTACAGTGCGAGTTTGATTACTTTCTCTCTCATTCCTCCTGGTGTATCAGCAGCAGACAAACACAGGAACAAGAATGACTTGAGCTGGCCTTTTCAGCCTTAGATGGTTATGTGCATTTATCTGGCATGCCTCCTATCCTGATGCAATAATAATATTGTTTACAATAATATTTTGAAATTCGAGTCAGGTCAGTGCATTTGAAAACAAGAGATCAATGCTAAAAGAGTAATAATAAAACAATACAACACATTCAAGTTATAGTTATGAAAAAAATAATCAGAGCTCTGTCTGGTTTAAAAGACAAGTTGTAAAAATTAGTTTTATAACAGTCTGAAGATTTTGCAGCAACTACTGTAAAAGAGACGATATCCTTTATATTTAAATCTGTACAATAGGACATCAAGGATTACCTGCTCAGCAGATAACAGAGTAACGTTTAAAGATCAGCGAGGTAGGTGCCAACCCATGTGATGACTTAAAAACGAACAATAAAATCTTAAAATCTAACATGGGTGAAATGCAGTGTTGTTTGCGAATACCAGGTCAGAGTCCCACAGCAGCCTTTTAGACGAGCTGCAGTCGAGCAAGAAACAACTGACTGAGACCTGAATAGAGACTATTGCAGTAGTCACGCCGAGATGAAATGAAGGCATGAATAACCTTTTAGAAAGTCTCTGAAGCAGAGAAATGGTTTCACCTTCACAAGTATCACTAAGTTGAAAGAAGCTAACTTTGACAGCAGCATTTATTTGTTCATCAAAAGAAAAAAAATACTGCAGAGGATCAATCCCATGTTAAAGGTTTTTTGTTTGGATCCTTAAAGGATCGACATTGTCAGGTCAAGGCTTTCCAAATGATGTTTCTGATCGTTTAAATTAGGAACACCTAATGGCATCCAGAAACAAGCCACAATAATGTAATACAGCTGTTAAAAGAAAAGCATTATGCATATATATTTTTTAACCCAGTGGTTTATCTGATGGCAAACCGAGCAGAGCCTGAGCTCAGCAGAGGAAGCTGCAGATGTAGCCTGCAGGTACTTTTGCATTTGTAATGAACAATCTCAAACAGACCATATAAAGAAGCTATTTCCTCATATCGCAAAATCAATACAGTGAGATGCACTGTAAAGCAATATAATGAGACTTTTGGCATACAGCAAGTGTTTTTGGCATGAAAATCGTGTGGGGGAGGAGCATACTAAAATGATTTCAAATAGCTAGCTAATCTTCTCATGTGAATTCCAAAGTATAAGTAGCTATGCCGCAAGACATACGTTAGATAAACAATGTACGTGCAAGAAAGTGAGAGAAAAATGAAATTGAAGCAATACCTTCAGTCCTCCACACTCTGCTGCTGACCCTTGGTCCACTCCAGTGATGTAAATACCCAAAGCGTATTCCGCTCCCCCTCGGATCATCAGACCCAGAGACCGGCCATCATCTAAAACCAGGTTGACCTATTTAACACAAAGAGAGAAACCAATAAAACAGGATGAATAAGGGTATAAATATCTGAAGTATAATATAAATATCAGCATTTTAAATGACACTGCAGTCTCGATTGTTTTCCTTGACGGGCTGCCAGATTTGCTCATGGTGTCGGGCTGCTCACATTGAAATGAAGTTGTGAAACACAATCCATGGAGCAAATGACAGCCCTGCTCTGAGATGGCATTTGAGAGCAAGGAGATGAAGAATTTCAGGAACTACTTAGATGCGGTGAGTCAGCACCATTAATGGGGGAGTCAGAATCTGTTTTGATTAGAGGAACGGCTCTCTGAATTGGTCAATCAGTTGGTTCACAAGGCTCATCCGTGTCATTTCCTCTGATAAGCAGCATGGACAATATCGGACACAGTTTGAATTCAAATAAACCACCACAGGAATTATTGGGGGACTACAAGATATCTCTGCTACACCACCCAATTAAAGTGCTTCTGCAGGGAGTGAGTGATTTGTAGACGATGTACTGTGCATGACTAATCCGGTGCTTCCCTTAAACTTGTTTTCAAAAGATATTCCACTAGAACCACAGCGTCTATTCGGTTTGTGGCCTAGTGAAAAAAAATGTGGTCTCTGATAAAATATGGCCATTACCAATGTTATCCTTGCGCACTAAAATAATTGTGCTTAAGGGCACCTTGTGTGCATCACTCAGATGCCACTGGCTTGGCAACACAGTAGTACACTACGAGAAAAGAGCAGGTCAATGAATCCGACTAAACCAACTAAACCAACTAACTAAAACACTGACATGAATTTAAACCAATTCAAATAAATAAGGTCAATAACGTAAAAACTTGTTGGCATACTTTTTTTAACCAATAAATACAATTCAGTTTGTTTATATTCTTGGATATTATTGTCAGATTTTATTCTACAAAGTTAGGAAAGCAATGTTTAAGTCAAATCTGATTTTGCCTCACACATGCAGAGAGGAGATGCTATGTTATAAAGAAGTATAAATGTAATAAATGTAAATGTGTCTGTTTTCTTATACTTTCAAAACTACAAAAATTAGAAGACAGTATTTATGTGTTTCCTTGTTTGTCATGTATACTGTCACAGTACATGCTTATCTTAACCAAAGTTTTAAATACTGAGGTCAGTGTGTGTACAAGCAATCAAAAAATCCCAAACTTCAGACTGTTGTAAATGTTTATTTTAGATATTTTCCCTATTTTTTTTTTTAAACAGTATGATGTAACTGAAGGGGGTATGCTTAATATATCATGTAACCTCAGGCATTTCAAGATAAATAGAGATTATCCTTGAGTAAAATTATGGACCTGGAAATGAGCATAATAGTTCCCCTTTAATACAGGCATGGCACTTTTACCCCAGGTTATATATATAGTACTGCAGCTGTAGATATTAACCACCCAGCTGCTGCCAAATGACTTGGTTAGCAGAAGAGTTTGAAAGACTTAGGTGGTCCTATTTGCAGTGTGTGCAAGTGTAATGATGGGTTCATTCGACTGTTAAACCGCTTTATTGTAAACTGTCAGGAATTCTAGCAGGGCATTGTTTAGTACCTCTGGGTCATCTCATCAAGACTTTCCTTCAACTCCACAGCTATTTGCATTGGCCCTTGAGCCTCTAGCTCACTTAATTAAGTAATCTTCTAATGTCAAAGGCATCTCTTATTTTATGACACACAACATTACATGCTAATGATTTTCAAATGTGATTCTACCCCAAAACAACAATAAAAAGATATTCGGGAAAAAAAACAAAAAACTTCCCTCCTAGGCCCATTGTTTGCTCCATCCCCCCCCCCTCTACTACTTTATACCAGAGCACTAAGCAATGCTTTTTAATTAACAGTTGGTCAAGCTTACCCAGCTTAAACTTCAAAATACTCTGGTTTCTCTATAATTGCCATTGGGGCTACTTGGATGAACCTAGCATTTGTAGAATATCTACATTTGGAAAGCAAAGAAACAACATCAAATTTTACTCTGTCCACTTGGGGAGGCTCAGTATTGCTTAGCTATGCCAGACTATAAATTGTACTTTTCTCCATCACAATGAGGCTCTTGATTACTTGGTTTGATCAGAGTGCAGCTGTCTCTTGCCAGATTTGAAACGAGGGATCAGTTGCACACTGGCGGCTACAAGATGGCACATATGCTAATATCTGTATTAAACAATGTCACTTTCATCCAAGTGATATACCCCTTGGCAAAGACTTGACATCTGACGCAGAGGTTTTACTTTCATTCAGAGCATATTGCACTGTGGTCCTCCTTTTTAATAACAGCTATCTGCCTATCGGCGATAAGCGAGCCACCTTTGCTCACTTCTAGGAATATGCAGGCATTCATGTTTTCTGTGACATTTATGCAGGACATGGAGCATAGTTTTAATTACCAGATTCATTCTGCTTTTTCTGGCACAATATAGCAACTATTGGTGCACACTATATTCCCCAGCATCACTTTAATGCTCTGTCTGTCTAAAAGAAGTCCCAGTGTTCTAATGTTTCTGGTTTCTAAGCAATGGCCCTTGAGACCTGTTCATTTGGGACAGACAAATGCAATTATGTGTGCAAGTTATACTATTTTACTGTATTGAGTGGAATTTGTAGGTACTGTATAAAAAGTTAAACTGTACCACTTCTCACTGATAACGCCATGCCAGCCATTCATTTGTTAAGTTTACTACTGGGCTGAGATCAGTTGACTGATCAGGCCACTGAAGAAGATCCCATTTATTTGGCTTGAGAAAGTCTTGAGTTACATTTGCAAAATTTTCTTCTTCAGTATCCACTTGCACTGCGAAGCATCATCTGATCATTTTGCAGCATGTGACTGAGTCTGAGCAGAGGTTATAGCCCTGCACGCTTTAGAATCCTGCTACTGCTATCATAAATCAGAGAGCGCCACTCTTCCCCCAAAGGGAAGGGCAATACTAAAACTCTGACACTCTCTCCATGCCCATGCTCCATTTTTTTCATGGTCAACTTTGATCTTGGGTACTAACAATGAACGTCAAGGTCAAATGCTTAGCTCAAGTAGCTACTCATGTCCCCCGAGGCCTACAATTTTGTTGTGAAGTTTGAAGACGAGTCATAAAAAGTTGTGGGTAAAATATGAAGTTTTTACTGATTTTCACATTTGATGTGACGATGTGAGTTTCACTGAAATGAAATCACATGGAGTTATTGGTATCTAACACAACACAAAATTTTGAAAAATTGTATTTTGAAAACTGTGGATACTAGATAAACAAACAGACAAACAAACAGACAGAACCGATTACATAATGTCTCCATTTGGGGGAAGAATTAACACTAAAGTCACCAGTTCCACTGCAGCCATAAATGCACATAACAGTGTCTCCAATACATTTGACAGATGTTGTAGATTACTTCAGATCATGAACTGTTCCCCTCGCTTTACTTTTCTCTCCTCATCAAGTACAAGTTAATTTTGGTTTCATCTGTAAAAATATTAATATATTTGTTTTTTGTTGTTGTTGTTTTTCACAGAACTGTGCCAGCTGTGATGTGTTTTTGGTCTAATCTGGCCTTTCTGCTTCTGACTATAAGCACTGTTTTGCATCTTGTTGTGAACTCTCTGTATATACATTCATGCTCTTGGTGTTGCCTTGGCTAGATGTTGTGAAGGATTCTTGACCAGGGAAAGAGCTGATGATCACAGAATTCTTTCCATGGTTAAAAGAAAAATCTGTATTCATCAATTTTCTGTGATGTTACTGAGCTGGCTGGTGTTAAACTTTTCCATTTTTAATTTATTTTAAAAATATTTTAAGTGCCAGGTTGCCTAAAGTTTTGCTAATTCTTTATAGGTTTATTTTACTTTTTCAAAATTTTACATTGAGTAACATTCTCAAATTTTTCCACAATTTGTAGACATGGGTATTAGCAGATTCATGCACATTTGTCCATGTTTACTTCTGAGAAACTCTTAAATGCTCTTTTTATATCAAATTATGTCATTGACCTGTTGCCAATTAACCTAGTTACAAAATGTTCCTCCAGCTGTTTGTGTTTAGTTCAATAACTTTTTAAGCCCTCTTTTGTTCCCATTTCAACTTTTTTTTACGATGTATTGCTGTCATCATATTCAAATTGACCAGATATTCATCCATCCATTTGCTTTCGCTTATCCTTCTTCAGGGTCGTGGGGTGGGGGTGGGTGGGGGTGGAGCCTATCGCAGCCGTCTTAGGGCAAGAGGAATACCGCATGTGCAAGTGCCTAATGTAACAAGTGACAAGTGATAAGTGGCATCATATGGCAGGCAGAAAATACCAAAATCAGACAAACCCGCAGCCAACAACACAAAGTAATTCATTAATTTATTGCTGCATGGTTTGAATTATTTACTACCAAGAAGTTATGATCCTAAGCTAAACCTGAGCCTTAGCTGGCCAAACAGTGATTGATTTCTGAAGCATCAATATGAGTGTCTGCAGCACCCAAAGCCAGAGGCGTTTTGAAAACCAAGTTAGATTGGAGGCTTGCTACATTTTAATATAGCTAATAAAAAGTTGTACTACAGTAGAATGACAATAAAATTCCACCTTCCCGAAGAAGTAGCTGAGAGAGCATTGGATGTTTTAAGAAATTTGCCAATAAAAAGCAAAGCCATACATGTACTGTCCAGATGCTACAAAGCAACTTTCAGTAGTTGTGGTATTGATACAAAGCACTTGATTGGACTTGGATGCCGTTCACTTACAAATTCATACATTTCAAATTAATGAATGATTAGTAGGTTTCAGATTATCCAAAAGGGGAACAGTTCTGTCATTATCAGAACAGCTGTGGATCAAAGGAACTCTAGCTTGCATAATTCAGAGCATGGTCTCACCCACAGACTAGAGAGCTGAATGAAGCAATTCCAAAAGAAAATAAACTTAATTGAGACATATTTTCTAACATATTTCTAATTCCATCCTATGCAGACATACCATGACTCAAAATTAATAATATCAGAAATAGAAACTAGAATTTCAATGAACTGCCAAACTCTTTTTAGTACTGGATTAATATTTGCTCATCTGCAATGCAGAGCTGAAGTCTGCATTAATAGAGCTGAAGCAGTTAAGATTAATATGTAGCTCTTAGGTGCTAAAAAATTGAAAGTTCTAGTGCAATAAATCTTTTAAACAGCTCTGATAGCTCCTTCCCTGCAGGTCATGAGGTGATGAGAGCGTAAGGTTTTACGGCACTCGAGGTCCAATTATTTTTATCGTTTAAGTTTTTAATTTTAGTATCCAGTGTTATACACTTCTTTTACTGTGCCTAAAGTTAGCCGGCTCACACAACCAAACTTAAAACCAACTCCCATTAAAATTCAGCATCTGAAACATATCTTTTCAAATTTATTCAAACTGTTTTTAACTGTCTCATTTTAAGAAGATTAGAAATTACAAGGTAGGACTAATATTTATCCAGTGGCTGTATTTGTCCAGTCAGGTGATGAAATGCTTAAAGTTCAACCTCATGATTATTGTTCTCTAAGGTCAGTTAATTGAACTCTATGAATATGTAGGATGAATGGAGGATGAAGCCTTTTCTAGCTGTCACTGGATTAGAGCTGGGGTACACTGTGAACTGGTCGCCACCCCATCAGGCTAACACAGTGCAATAGACAACCTTTTCTCCTCACATTCTCACAAACAGCCAATTTAGAATTTCACCAGTTAACCGAACAGGTATGACTTTGAGAAGAAGCTGGAGTTCCCTGTGAGAAAATATGCAGTCACAAGAACATGCATTATAACGCCACACAAAAAGGCCTCTGCACGAACATTTTCTGCAATTCTGGGATGTGATCAAATAGTCAGTTTTGCTTAGGAAGGTTCCTAAATACAAATAGTGGACAAGCAGTGCAGGTCGTGTAAATGTTAATTACCAGTGAGTCTTCATTTCATGCTACAATGTCCTGATATGTTCTGAACCTGAACAAACTGTTAAACCCACAGGTTAACTATAGCAATTATGCCGCAGTAATGCAATCTGTCTGTTATGAAGATCAGAGTGAGCTTAAGGTTTACTATAATTCAGCTTGCATTAGTTATGTGCTGAGTGTTGCTGCATTGCCAGCCTTTAGGATTATAATTAATTATTTTGCTTTAGTCACAGAGGCTGAGAGGAGCAATAAAGGCAGGAGTTACCCTGCATCATGTCTGTAGTGGGAAGAGTGAGGGGACAGGATAAATGACAAACATTTCACTTCACTTTACACATTCCCTTTCTAAACATTCTAGCCTTGATAATAACGTCACCAGTTCATCTGAGTTTATAAAGCCTGCGTCAAGCAACACAACAAGAATAAAGTATCTAAAATGGGCTAGGGGACATTGTCATTTCCACACTGCAGACAAATGTCAAAAATACCTACTGTCACTTTATTAAACGGTGTACTCCAAGTGGAGTCGGATCCTCGGATCCTCTTTTCTTTTCCTAAGTGTATGAATCGTCTTGCTGTTTTTTGTTGAGGTCAAGCGAAAGTGACAGGGACTTCAGAGAAAAACATCAAGTTGTGCCTCAAATGACTCAAGTAAGAGTTAAATAGAGTGGGCATCAGAGTCCAAACAAAGCAGTGCTGCATGGGGACTCGTTGATCTGTATCAGTACAGTGAAAAACCTTCCCTAAAGTGAATACTCCCATCTCAGTCTTAAACCTTGTTCACAGCGTGACGTCTTTTCCAGAGGCAAATTTTTAGTCTGTGCCACTGGAGGAAGTCGAATAAGATTTTTATTTTGTGAAATCTATGAGGCGTTTGATGATTTATGTATCAAATGCTTTTAGACTTTGTTACTTACTTTAGCATCACAAAATTTAGCCTTAGCATACACTATTAATCTTTTGGGGGTGCATTCTTGTGCCCCTTAAAACATACTGGTCAATATAGAGCGTCTCTCTAGAAGTTCTGTGGATGTCTGTGTGCAAGACAGGTGCAGAACACTGACAGGTTATCAGTTAACTGTCCATTTCATTTAAAGTTTCTCACTGGGAGTTATGTTGGTGAACTGCTTGTCAAAGCAAACGATTCTTGCTGTTGTTTCCGCGTACTGTCCAAAACCTAATAAAAAGATATAGTAAATGACAGTTGGCTTCTTTCTGACCAATGCTGAAACTAAAAATGTTTTGGAGGCTTCTTTGCTCCAATCAGTGCACATAGTGTAGTGTAATAGTAAACATAGCAAATACAGGCTGTTAAAAGTACAGGAAGGAACTAATTTTATGTTTTTTTAAAAGGCATTTTTGGTCCTCTAGTTTAATGGTTTGCATGTAAGGTCTCTACCTTCTTCTCATCCCCTTCCTGCAGTAGCTGCATGTTGCTTCGGCGCTGACTGTCAGTTCTTCTCAGAGTGGCGCTGCGATGCTCAGGCAGGTCAGGAGGAGGAGACACGCTTCGGCCCTGAGGGTCAACCCAGGTATAAACGTGGTTGGTGACATAGCCGCCTGGAATGCGACCGACTGAACGCACTGAGAGGCAAAGCTTTTTACTTCCCTTGAGCACCTGAGGAGAAGAAAAGAGAGCGGAGGAGAATAAATTGAGGCCAAATAAAAATTAAAAATAAAAATTTGCTTTTCAGTATGTGCTTGAGTTGAAGGAGCAAAGTATACTCGCATATCTACACTTGAGTCAATTTAATTTGATTTGACAAAGCCAAAACATACTCCCACACATAAACATCCATGGTTATAAAATCAGTGTGAGGGCTTAGAAGAAGATATTGAAGTGAGAGACAACACACACAAAAAAAATCTAGCTGAAACGAATGTTTGGTCGAAAATTAAAGGTTGCAGAGAGAAATGGCCAATATTTGGAAGGCTTTTCTAATATCCAAAAACCCCAAATGACCAAACAGCACCACCACCCACACACACAAACAACAACACTTCTAACACATTTCTACAGAAAATTGCTGTTGGCTGTGCCTCATTGCCTTCTGATAGCTTGCCATATGTGCAATCCCTCTGCAGATCGATGTATTCCCATGTGCCTCGTGGTCTGGAGGAATCAAGCTGAATAGGGTTGAATCTCTTAATGATCAAGAACATCCTTGTGTACCACCAACACAAAAGGACTCTCGACTTTCATTTCATACTAACGAAACACACACTGTTGATTTTTAAAACAGATACTGCAACAATCTCAAGATTTGTGAAATACTGGCTCACTATAGAGCTAGAGTCCAAGACTGTCACAACAAAGACCACACCACAGCGTGGTAAAAGACTTCCCAAAGTTCCTCTTTGTCAGGAATCCAATTTAATTTGTTACACAGTGTCCCTCCATTCTCTTCTTTAGTGAGCTACAATTAAGCTACCCCTCCCATCAATCTTTGATCATTTGTCTTCTTGCTACAGTTCTTGCAAGGAACTACTAAATGCTTCTGTTGAAATGCCTATTAACATATGCTCAGAGCAACAACTAAAATCATTACTTGTCAGAGTGCTGTGGATTGCAGCGGAGGCCCATCTCTTAGAGCACAACAACCCGACTGAATCAATTTCACAATTTTGATTTGTGCCGAGAGATAATAACTTCAATTCTGAGGCAACAAACCCCTGTCAGCAGTGAAGATGCCTGATTGTATTGCCATGCCTTTGAGCACTCTCTCCCTCTTTCACCTCCTGCTCCCTTTCTGGGCGGCATCGATGCAGAACTGTAGATAAACATACATAGCAGATAAGTTGAGTAACACATGAGCAAAGAAGGAAGAAATGTGCGCATATAATATCCAAGAAAAACCACAAACTGCATGAAGTAGAAAGGGAAAACTGCATGTCTTCGTGATTAACTGCGCCAATTATGACTGTGGTAACGTCAAAAACAATCTCCTTGTTTTGAGCAATGCGTATTGTCACCAGAACATGAAATGTGTTGCATCCGTCTGAGCCAGAAGACATCACCAGAGGGTCCTGGGAATCAAAACATAATCATGATGGAAGGCTGATACTGAAAAAAGCAAATAAACTTCATTCATTGTTTAGTCAGCATTGGCATTCCCATTGCTGGGTCCATTAATAGTCTAACAGCACAAAACTAGTAAATTAATTTTTATTACCTACAAGCATGGTGAAATAAGTAAGAGTCACTATATATTACTCTAGAACTGGGACACAGCTATAATTACAACTATAGTTATTATAGAGGAGGACAGAAATTTGTATTGCATGGTGATTAAATCACTGCAGAACCTTTAAAAATCAATTCAGGCTTTGAATGTGCTGCACCATCTATAATCTAAAGCGGTTAATTATAGTTGCAAAAAATGTTTTTGGGATGAAGAGTTCTGCACTGATTGCTCATAAAATGCGGTCTGACTTTCATCTAAGTCACGATTACAAACAAACAACCTTTGACTAACATTACAACACGACTACAGCTGTACTTTTCAGGTCGTCATTAACACGTTGAATAATCGCACACAGAGATAGTTGAAGTATGTGAAACTGTGATAATCAGTCAAATAAAGTTGGAGTCAGATGTTTCACTTAAGAAGATGGGACTGCAAGTATTAGATGTGCAGACAAAGTCTTGTTATTGACAGTTGGTTGATGAATGTGACCTTACAAACAGCTTTACATAGATGCATTGTGCTGGAAAATGATAGTATAACATTTCTTAAGATCTGGCTATTTAGTACTTTGCAATAACACAAATGGAAATTCGGCACACTCTCTTAGGATTGGGCATCTTCCAAGGATTGCACCAAGAGCAGAATGTGCAATCCTGAAATAGGAAAAAATGCACATGAAGGTAACAAGAAAATTAGAGATACAGTTAAAGTTTTGGCAACAATACAAAAGCCTATGTAGCCTTAGTACTGTGTGCCCACACCAAAACCTTATGCATACTGAAATATTACAGCCACACTAGGGCAAATAGCAGTTAGATACTGGCATGATCAAAATTATTGTGACTGTATGCAATGAACTTGCGATCTTGTTGTTTTGAAATGGTTGCTTTAAAGATGCGAACCATATCTCCAACCACTCGCAGTCAGCTGCAGTCTTTAAATCGACTTTAGCCCATTAAGACAGTGATAAAAATTGAAATGTCTGCTATCAGTTTGAGTCGATTAAACACCATCTGTTTGTAATATTATGGCAATTAACTGTGAGAAATCAGTGAAAATTGGGAGTCTGCTGCAATCCATTGCAGTTCTATTACCATCTAAGCACACACATGTTAAAAAGCAATTCACATTAACTACTCAGATTTAAAGTTTACCTCAAACCTTGTAGATTAGAAATAGAAATTCCTCCACAAACAAAGAAATACTTGCTTCAGGATGGCAACTTAACTGCAAAGTGACGTAGGTGCTCAGTAGCCTTGCTTGTTGTTAGGAACATAACCAGAAAGTTGGCAACAAGTTGAAACAAGATGCATAGACGGACTCAGACTAATTGCAATGTATCTGCAATCTTGGCAATTATAAATTAAACAGCAGGTATTGCACACTTCATATCTGATCAAGGCAGTTGATCATCACGACTACTTGTAATAGCAAAATTACCACCAACTGATGCTACTTTTCGTAGTTGTAAGGAGTCTGCTATCCTATCATATACTTTAGTGTGAACGAGCCATAAAGCATGGTGGTGGTGGTATGAATACAGTTTAGGGCTTTTTTGCATTGGTTTGTTGCGTCAGTCTCATATGTAAGCAGCTATGAAACATCTGGCCCCCTGTAGATTCTCCTTTAGCACCAACAACCTACAAGATACAAAAATCAAGTGTTTACTTATCTATCCAGCCTGTAAGTGATGATTAAACTGCTTGTTGTTTGTTAATTTAGTCAGATTTTGTTTTACAATAGCTGACTTAGATGAAGATCCTGATTCCAAAGGCTTTAAAAACTTTTTGCTCTAACTGTGACACACTTTTGTGGCTTTTTTTGCAGTGATTGCTTGGTCCAGGGGTAGACTGGTTTCCTTTTCCAACCAGCATGCACACAGCCTCTCTTTGATTTATAGCTCCACGCAGGCGCTATCATTGTGTGTGCTGGTCTGAGAATCTTGACTGCATTTAGAGGAAATAGAGGGGGAAGGCAAATGAGCAGTGTTTAGACGCAATGAGAAGAGGGAGAGCAGGGCGTTAGGGTAACATGACACACAAGGAGAAAACGGGAAGATGGAGGGTAATGGAGGTAGCGGTGGGAGGGCAGCAGGTTTAACAGGGTCTCTCGTCCTGTGAATAAGAAGCAGCAGTAATCAACAAAGCAGCTGGGGTACACTGGTCCTAATGCCTCATCCCTGGATGAAAGTGCTGATAGTGACACAGGGCTGATGAAGCTCACCACTGCTTCCGAAGCAGAACAAAAACCATTAGGAAAATAATGGAATATATAGTAGGGGATAATCAAAACGGCAACGGCAGGTGAACCGCTTTCATACAATGCCATACTCTCACGGGAGTCCAGGCAATCCATTTCATACGCAGAAGCTTACTGCACAAAGCCTGGCTGCAGAGACCAACCACTTCCATCTCTTAGAAATGCACGGTTCTATACTGCAGGAGGTTTGTGGCAGGAAAATTACTGACTAAGAAATTACTTAGGAAGTCTGAGGAGTCAAACTATAAAGCCTGGTTATATCGTGGCTATTAAATGGTCTCTATGGTATTGTAAATAATTTTCAACTGGGATAGCTAAAGCTTCAAAAACACACTAAACACAAATCCTTTGATTATGTTCTATGCCTCTTATATGCCATAACTACAAGTTATGTAAATACTAGTTCCTCAATTAGATTTATAACGGTAAAATCTTTAAATACATTTAAATAAAAAATGATCGTTATGAGGTTCGAGCAACATCACCTTTACCTCTGCCCATTTGTGGTGCAGCAGCAGTTTTACAATATAGATCCACGCAGTGTTAAACCACACAATAAACGTGGGTGTAGTGAAGACTGGATATACTTCGGTTCCACAACTATTAGTTAAGACTTAAGAGTTATATTATCTGAACTTTATAATAATTGCTATAAGCCTTTATTAAAGCTCTGTTACAATATTTGGATGGGATTAAATCATTAGCAGCATTAGCTATATTCTAGACAGTTTCTCATGAGGTGCAAAATTATAGAGACAGAGAGAAAAAGAGTGAGAGTAATGTGTGCAAGCTGACAAGGAGACTAATATGAGCTAATGATATCTGACAGCAAGAAGAAGAAATGTTATTCATTTAAATGGGCCTGTTTTGTTAGAAAAGAAGTTAGGAGGACAAAATAGGTTAATATCTATAGACTTATGTACCATCTATCCTCTGACCCAGTGGCTGCTGAAGTAGGCCCAGCTTGGCCACGACCCTGAATTAGGTAAACAGTTATACATGTGATGTCACCTGCTGGTCAAATAGGGTTTTGTTTTTTTTTTGGTTTTTTTAGCATTTTGGCAATTGCCTTGATTTTTGTGTGTTTTTGTTAAATAAATGTCAAAAGTGCATCTGACATTTTCCACATTTCACTTGCTAACAAAAGGTACGGTAGCTATGTCGTGCATCTTAAAGCATGCCTGTCACTAACTCTATCCCTGCAAACACAGAGGTCAGCACTTGGTACCCATTAAAAAGAATGCAGACCCAGAAGTGCTTTTATATACAGTCTATGGTTCAGATAAGGCGAAGTAATATAATCCTTTAGTCTTCTGTTACATTTTTTATTTTTTTTTGTGCTGGCTGATGATTTGGCTCTAAGAGATTAAGCCAGTCAAAGCTCATTTTACCAAGTGACTTCACATGCTTGAGAAATTATCATGACTGTGTGACCCCCGTACACAGTCACGCACAGAGACACAAAACAAGCGGCTAACGCACAGATGTTCAAGTTCAACAAAGCACAGGTAAAACGTCTTTCATCACTTTATTTACTGCTGTCAAACGTTACACAACGGTTTGTTCACTCACTTCCACGCTACTACTATTAGCACAAATTATATTTAAGTACTTCATACACAGTGCTTCTGGGGACATGTCTGGGGACAAACATCTTTTTCCCATTTCGTCATTGTGCTGGTCGATTTATTAATGTTTTATGTAAAAAAAAAAAAAAAATCCTAATTCCAATCACAGTATCCTGCTCACAGGAGAACTCGAGCATATTCTGTAAGGAATCACGCAAATACAAACATAAAAGCCTACATTCTTTTTATTTGTATAAGTGTATACATTTTAGGAAAGCAAAATTAGGGGTTATGCTTTCATTTTTAGGACCCTCTATAGGTTACGCCTCATGCGGTGATGGATTGCTTCCCACTCCTGGCATATATTTACAAGTGATACTGTTTTTCTGAAACCCTAATGAAGTGTTTAAGAGGTTTTTTGTTTGTTTGTTTTTGTTTTGTATTTTTTACTCTAGCTTATAGTAACAAATGAATGACAGCATTTAACTTGAAAGAGTTTCCATAATTCTCCCTGCAGCCCATAATATTCAGACTTCCTGTATGCTTGAGTTGTTGAAGCTGAAAGTCTTTTGGAGCATGATGATTTGATTGTCTTTGTTTTTGTTTCCGTCAGAGGCCTCAAAGAAAGCATAGAGTACGGTACTCTAATCTGTCAAGAGATATAAAAATGTTTCATGTGAAAGAACAGGTTTAGAACTGGATGATCATACCTGATATATTAACAGTATTTTTAAAAGGACATAGTTGTGTTATATACTTATAGATGCCCAACTGCAGAGACATGCAGTCCATGCTTTTTCCTTTTTTAAAAAACAAGCAAACACACCAACAAAAACAAATTCAAAGACGAGCCTATTCCTTAATTGTATAAATAGAACATCCCAGAAAACTGACACAGTCAAGTCCCACAAATACAAGCGTATTGTTACCCCTTGGCCCCAGAACTATTCCAAGACTGAAAGGCCTCTTGCAGCTGAAGCAGGGAAAGATCCAATTGATGTACACGAGAAACAAACTCTGAGACAGCTGATCCAACTTTGGTTTGACTTCTTCATAAAAGCAGACTGTTTTCTACACAGATTTACCAGTGAATGAACTCAAGGAAAGGTCTGTGAAGGTTCTCAGTCATCCAGGCCATCGTAGTCTAAGGAGGAAGGAAAGGGTTGTCAACAGTATTGTCTAAATTTTTACTATAGGAAAGTTTCTTGGACTTGAACATGAATAACAACATATGGGGAGTCACTGTTATGGAAACTGGCCACTTTCTGTGTCACTCGATGCTGGCAACATGGAAAGGTCATTGACCAAACAGACCGTACGTAAGTAAAATATGAGTAAATGTGAGTAAAATACATGTAACAGCTGTCCAATGCAATTTTAGAAAGGACTGGAGACTGTAGTGAATTGCCAAATAAGTGGATCCTCTCTTACTTTTTTGTATAGAAAATTGCTGCTGTGACAAAAGATGTCTAGGCTCAGTTTTGCTCCTGATTTACAAGAGCTTTTGGTAACAATATTAATAGTTTTATTTCCATATTTGGTTCCAAATTTAGAAGAAACTGACTGCTCGAATAAGGTCTCAGCAATTCTGCAATTCATGTCAAGCAAGGCTTTCCTTGTGACGAATACGATTTCAAAGTGAATTCAAGAACAATATTGATGTGTGGTAACTGGCAAGTTACCAGCTGCTAACAATAACTTGCATTACTCAGGGAGGACTGAGTTGTTTAAGAAAAAAGTGGCTTACAATCTAGATGGAAGAAGAGTGTGTAGTGAAAGCCCTGGGCGACCGTGGCTCAGGGGGTTGGGAATCGCATCTGTAACCGGAAGGTCGCCGGTTTGATCCCTGGGCTCTCTGTCCTGGTCGTTGTGTCCCTGGGCAAGACACTTTACCCTACTTGCCTACTGGTGTTGGCCAGAGGGGCTGATGGCGCGATATGGCAGCCTCGCTTCTGTCAGCCTGCCCCAGGGCAGCTGTGGCTACAACCGTAGCTTACCTCCACCAGTGTATGAATGTGAGAGTGAATGAATAGTGGCATTGTAAAGCGCTTTGGGTGCCATGAAAAGCGCTATATAAATCCAATCCATTATTATTATAAAAGTTCCAAGTTATTGACATCTTTTTGTAGCTGAAATAACCAAGACTGGATGACTGGAGAGATGTGAAATCCAATGTTCAGTGCCGGTCAAAAATAAGATTCTCAGTACAGATACTGGAGGATGCTGTTTGCTTTCCACTACCTGATGCAAGGTGTTTTGCCCAAACTGGGATTTTCTGGCTCTATTAACAATGTACAACAGAAGTAAGTAAGTGCCAGGAGCACAAAATGAAAAGACAACAAACAACAAGGAGTGTAATTCTGCACCCACATTATCTTAGAAAGGCCTAGGAGATTAAAATGACTGATTACTCTTTGCTGGCACTGCTACATTGTGTGTTCATAATGTGTGTATGTGTTCAATTACAGCAGGCCTGGGGAGCTCCAGAGAACAAGCGAGCTGCAACAAAAGTAGAACGTGCGTTTGTTTGATGGCTTGTTGGAAATCCGAGTGCGCCTGGGAGGAAAGCGGATCTGTCAGCGGTGTCAATGGATCATAGCTGTGCAGCGTTGGCACAATTTTCAAAGTTCGATCTATCAGCTGCATGCGTTTGTGCCTTTAGGAGAAAGGCAAAGCGTGTGAGCGTTGATGAAGTGCGTTACCCCGACGCTGAGCGGAAACAGAACGAACGCAGGAATCACACGAGCTCGTTTCCACATCAGTTGAGCTTGCATGTGTCACTCTGACAGGTAGGCCCACAAGGTGTCAGCTTCACAGCACTGGGTGCAGTCAGTATGCATTATGACAACAATATGTTTTTATGGTGGTGAGCTACAGTCAAATGGACAGTGAAGATTCAATACCCCATCCCTTGTCCAATAAAAATGGACGACTATGTACTAAAATGTTTTTAGTACCTTCAGTTTTCATCTCACATGATACTGTGTTATTTTCTGTTATTTAGCACACAACAACATTTCGCTGCTTAGATATTGTATCAGTCACACCTTGAATGGTAAATAGTAAATGTACTTACATTTATACAGCACTTTTTAAAGTCTTAATGACTACTCAGAGCCACACATTTACATGCGCAAACACAGTCACACTGTGCTTTTATTGTATGCATACATCTTTATCTGTCACACAAACATGCACTCACACACCAGTGTATGCCTCACACCACCCACGTCCCAACTAGTGAACGTGGACCAAACCACTGCGAAGGAGTAGGATTGTCTCAATACTGAAAACGGCACGCTTGATATTATACACAGAAAAATATTTGATAATGTTTGACATTTTTGATACCACATGGGCCAAGAATCACAAAAATTAAGAGGTAATATTATTATTATTTATATATCAATATTAGAACAATACAACCTACCAAAAGATTATCTTAGGTAGTGTAAAAAAAAAAAAAAAAGTAAATAAATAACAGCAATATTTTTAGGTTATTTGAGGTAATGCTGTGCTTTAACTGAATTGAAACCATATTACATTGCTGATCCAATAGAGTTGTCTCAGCTTCAATCTGGGGCTTTCAGAGAGGCACAACACTTTGTAGACACCGTGTAACGTTTTATTATTAGCATTGCCTCTAGCTGCTATCTTAATGATAACTTAACAGATGGCTACTGTGGCTATCGGATAATGATGCTTTTGGCTGCTCCTTCGAGTCTTGTTTAAACTTTCTGCATCCACAAGTCCACCAGGGTAGGCTTGGGTCTGAGTGACATGAATTTAATTAACAAACGAGCAGCGGACAGCCATGTGCCCACCTGCTTTTTTGTAACCACGTGGATTCGTCCACTGAGATTTAACATTGCAATGCACCAACTGTGTGCTCCAGGCAGTGGACTTCAAATAAGTCTAACAGGAATGCCTACTTGACCATACTGTCTCCAGCTGTCCCTGGTCTAGAGATTTATGTCACTGGGACCTAGAGGAATAAATAAAGAATGAATAAATAAATAAATAATAAAGCTACTTTTGGCAATTCAGTTGCCACAAGGGGTGGCACTGCACACTTGATTTGGCAGAGTTTTACACCAAATGTAAAATTCTGATAAAACCTCACAAGGGATTTGTGTTTCTGGCTGGAACTCAACCAGCAATCTTTCCTTTGCTAAGCAAAAATGTTAACCACTACAAAATTGGAGACATTTGACACAGAAAGTATAATCCTGGTTTAATCAACTTTATTTCCCAAGGGATTTCCAGAGCAGATGGAGCTTCATGTTTGGTTTAGCTAAGATTTTACATTGGATTCTCTTCCTGAAGCACCATTCTCAATTCTGTGACTCCCTGAAGCTCAGTTTGTGTCCTTTAGATAGTTGCTAATAGCTAAAGGGAAAATGTTAACATGTGCATCAGCCAGGTTAACTTTTATAACTGTTTAATACTTCAGTGTTGGTGAAATGGAGGCTATACTGACCTCTCAAAAGTCCTCATAAAGACTTTTCAGTGTTGTGACATCAACTACTTCTGTAATATACAGCCATTTACTGTAAAATAACTCATCTGAATTATATGTGGCAGACGGTATAATGTTTTTGTCACAGGACTTACAGCCTTTACAGATATGCAGTGGGATAGGAAAACTGTTAGCTAAAAAGTACAGCTCATTTTTTCACCAATTTCTTTTTTGAAAAATAGCTCTGAAAATGGATCAAATCTAACAACAAATTAAGTTGGTAATAAATTGAACTGAAGCATGATCCAATAAATCCAAAGTAGAAACAGAATCCCTGTTTATCTAAAGATTGAGGATCTGAATAACCCAATATTTGGCTAGTTCCAGTCTTAGTATCTCACTGTCAAAAGGCCTTTAGTGAGACCTTTGGGTCATCTTTTATTAAACTGATGATCTCTCTTGTCATTTTAGTGATTTTAAAATGTGAGCGTAGTGGTGTGCTATGTGTATAAGCTGACACATGCACATTTGTTAGACATAGGGAAGCAGTTTAGGCTCCAAATGAAGTAAACACTTCAAGGATTAATGAGTAATTGACAGGGCTGCAAACACAGAGACTTAATGGAGCCAAGTCATCACTCACAGGGATTTGCCAGAGGAAAACATCTACAATGCATCTCTGCTACCCAAGCCATCTTCGTTAATCCTTCTATTCCCTAATCCATCTTGAACTGTGTTTTGTTTTCCCATTTTAATTTGAATAAATAGCTTCAGCTACCTGCATATGTACACACGTATGCACACTCATCTCTGCAAGTTGCATACAAAATACAAAAACAGTCTGACACTAAGTATGCCGAAAAAAGACTCGGGAAGCAATCAGTAGTAACACTGTATCTGCTGACGATTTTCTCTGTGTTTCATTTAATCTTTTCGGCTGCTGAGCCCATCCTTTCATCACAATTCACAAGGATGTGAATTATTGTGCCTAGAACTCTACTCTGTGATTGATATCTCTACTTTAAGTTAAAAGTAGAAAAAGATTGATGCTAGCTTTATGCAAATGACAGGATGGATAAAAAAAAGAATTCTCTCAGTGTGGCAACAAAGAAAAATCTAATGTTAAAGACTGTTAACCAATTAATCTTATGCAAAGGGCAATCAAAAAGTTCTTCAACTTCAACCAAAAAAGAAAAACAAGAGTCCAAACCAAATTTAAATGTGTCTGCCATATCTGCTTGTGTTACTCAGTACTGCTTTCAGTCTGTTATGACCACTTGATTGTAAGTGTTTCAGTTTCACAATGCATCTCAAACCTTCACAGAGAGCAAACGTGTTTAGGATCATCACTGGTGGCAAAAGCTGGGACTGCCTATGAGTAAGAGATGAAATGGCAGTCTTCACTGTGCAAGCCCAAAATCTGCATATCAGCTGAGGAGTGCAGCCAGAAGCATGATCATCAGAATTTTCTTGCATATCCACTGGTTGTACACCATGAATCTGAGCCCCAGGATCAGGCTGCCAATGAGAGTTCCACATCGCTCATCCCTTCGTCACTGATGGTCAGTCCAGTCTCCAGTTGCCAAGGAAACCCCCTTATTTAACATCCAGTCAGATGTCAATTAATGGCATCCTGTGCTTTCATTAGTAGTCACTATAATCGTTCACCTTCAAGTTGAGAGCAGTTTTAACTCTTTTGCATTGCCAGCAGTTATTTCACCAATCCTCACTTGAAGCCACTGAATGTCATCGGCTTTAGACGGCCTCTGGTCATTACATCACTGCTAGTTTATTCCTGTGTGGACAACTTATAAGATTCTGATGTGTCTAAGAGAGAATATAGTGGAGCAATCTGGTACAATTTTTGACCGCAGACTTCACACTCAGCCCTCCCGCATTCCCGAAATTCTTCAACTTCATAGTCTGCCCGAAAATGAAATTCAACTTGAAGCCCCACTATTATTATGAAGATGCAGTTTCACACCCACTGGTCCTGCTGCACATAGGCCATATGAAGCGGAGTGTCCTCGGTATAATGCATTTTTTGTCCTGATTTCATGAGTTAAATTACTGACGCTTTGGAGAAAATGCCGCGGGTCTAAAGTATGCACAATACACATTTGCGAGAACCATAAAAATGCAGTGGGAACATGGATGTTTTTAAGAAATTTCAAGCCCTCCTACCTGCAAACAGTGACACCAAAGACTAATAGGAGGATACATCTATGGCTAATAAGTTACAATTATGCAGTGATCAATATGGACATTGAAGTGCGTAAAATTGTACCAAGAGAACAAAGTGTCAAGGCGGCAAGTGTTACTATGGATTAATTTACCCCCCACTTGTTCCTTTAGACCACCTCATTAATCAAGCTCGTCTCCTATAGCTCCTCTCCTCCCTGCCATATCTCTTGTATTGAACCCCATATCTCTCAGTGGATGTTATATATGATGCTGCCTCCAGGACATAGATGCCCACCATCTTTCAATGAAATTTACTCACACAGACAGAGAGCAAGAAAAAGGGAGAGGGCAGATAATGAGACCAGCAAATGCCAATTCATTGCTCGCTTTCTGCTTCATTCATTCACAGCCCTATTGCGCTTCACTGCAAATGAGTATAAATTTTCTGTTTGTGTCAATTTAGAACGACTGCATTTGTCATTGTTTTGTTGTGAAACAACACAATAGCGGGGGCACAGTGGTGCAGTTAGCACTATCACCTCATAAGCCTGCTGGTTAACTCCTTTCTATGAGGAGTTTGCAGGTTCTATCTGAGCCTCCAGATGCTCTCGTTTGTCTAAAGCATATTAGGTAAACTGGTGTTTCTAAACTGGCTGTAATATAGATGTGATCTCAGTATGATTTCAGAGCTATCGCTCTTTTCATTAAACTCAGTCCATCCTTTGTTCTAAATTGTGCAAAAAGCCTGTTTTGATTGTCCTGCAGGCGACTGCAGATGCTGAAAGCTCTGTTTCTACCGCAAAACAGAATCAATTAATGCACCTCAGCATTAAGACCTGAGATCTGCATGGAGCCATCGGAAAAGTGCCTCAGATATCAAATTGGATGGTTCTGAGTAATTATCACTGCTGCGGCACAGAGCCTTATGAAAGCATGTGCCAAGACAAACTGAGTTACTGCAGCTACATCAGTAAATTTAGAGATGGTAAAGAAGTGAAGATGCTTAGCATAGATTGAAAATGTAAATGAGACAAAATGCATTTCTTCATGAAGCATTTGAATGCCTGACGACATGACTAATTTTTTATATTTAGGCTTCAGACTTAAGAGGAAATGATTAAATACTGTAAATTATCAGATTTTCTCATCTGAACTAACAGAAGATTAATATCATTGCCTCTGAGTATTTGTTCCAACTCCAGAATAAAATGATTATTATGGTTCAGCTAATATATATTTTTTAAAAGGTTGGCCATGGTTTAAGAAAATACACTGTTAGTGAGGCTATTTCTAAAGCACTTTAAATCATTGCGCCTAGCATCTGAACTCCAATACATGAAAAATGCATTAAACAGACTGCAATTATATGTATTAAATTGCCTTTAGTGCCTTGCTTCATAAAATACAGGATAAATAGATACAATTATTAACTAGTGGAACTTTAAAGCAGAGGTATAGACTGCTGTACTTGTATAAATTCTTTCATTTTTGTTTGCAGCGGAACTAGAAATAGACAAGGTCCAGGCATTTAACCGCTGTGATCACAGCAACATACAGCAATTTAAGAAGCAGAGGGCAGACAGTCTCCTGAAGGACATATTCAACTGCTGCCTTCTTGGGTGAAGATGATCACACATAAAGGGGTCAAAAAAAATTGGCATCTCTGTCAGTGGGCAGTGTTTCTAACCAGCAGTCTACTGTCCACAAATATACTGTCAGTCTGAAGGCTTTATTCATCTGCCCTCATTTCTGTAAAAGACACTTCTGCAGGGAAGAGGCATGAATTATAGAAAACCGGAACTACAGCACCTCAGCAGGAGCTAGTGCATGTCTGCATACGGTATAAGACAGTCTCATTACGCACCACTAAACTGTGAGTGGCTCTAAGTGTGCGTGAGTATTTCTGTCTGTGTGTGTTTTCCTGTGTCTGCATGTGTGTTTATCTTTGTTTTCAGGCAAGTTTGCCTGTGTGTGGGAAGATCAAAAGAGTGTGGAGGCAGTAAAGTTTCTACTGTGGTACCTGGATAGGAACTTTTAATGCCTGGAGACCTGACGTGTAACTAACAAGTGTAGGAAGGCGCTTTATCCATCACTGTACATGCTTGTATACTGTCTGCTTATAGGAGGCATTTTATCATTCTTTCCAGTTATATAATAAAAATTTAAAGTTGCCTTTCATACTATTAACTATTAAAATATGTGTCCAAGATCTAGGCTAGTAACTCCAGCCTGCCAAGGGGAAGAAAAAAAGTTAGATGATATTATATGATAAGCTTCTGATCTTCTGCCTTAACCCAGGTTAAAGCACATGAAAGAATCATGAATGTGAACAAACTGCAACAATACTTTTAGGCTCCAAAACGGTCGTTCTGTGAGATAGCCTTGGACAAAATTCTCAGTGTCAGTAGACGCATATCATAGCAGCAGTAACACTTAAAATTGGCTGTCCTAAATTTCTACCTATTAGGAAAGAACAATTATATGACACATGGATCAATGAAACACCAGCAGCATTGTAAACTTAAATGGAAACAACATGGTTAATAAATATAGTTAAGGCGTGGTTGAAAATGCCTCGCTCATATGATTTGTCTTCCAGATGTTACCATGAAGATTAAAACATACATCACAGTCTAGGATTCAGTGGGCTTCATGATCATATATCAAGCCTATATCTTTATCTAAGTATATCCGATTCAAAGTTTTGGTGTAATAAACTTTGCTGAAACTTTACAGTCTGCATCTGACTTAAGCCTTGATTGTGCTCTGTTGCAACCACAGCACAGTGATGACATAAGAGTATACAGAAGTATACTCAGAGCTTTATGGTACATTTGATGCAAAGTACTTGTGTCAGACATAGCTAGTAAAATCACATTCAAATGATACAGATGACCAATCATAACACAAACTTTAATATTAGACAAATATAAACGTAAAGTAGTAAAGCATACGTAGAAAACAACTGAAGTCATCATTTAAAAAATACGGAGGAAAAAAGTTATCCAATTCTAGCTGACTGCAAAAAAAACGTAATTGCCCCCTTGCTAAAGATTAACCACATTATTTGGAAAGCTAAGTTCAATTTCTCTTTAGACACATCCAGGTCTTATTACTTGGAAGACATGTTGAATGAAGAAATCACTTAAATAGAACCTGTCTGACAATATAATGTACGTTAAAGGATCTGAAAAAGCAACACATCATGCCATGATATTTGCCAGGAAACACTATGATGACTCCCAGGACTTTTTGGAAAACATTGTGTGGACTGACGAGACAAAAGTTGAACTTCTTTTGAAGATTTGCATCCTGTTACAGCTGGTGTAAGCGCTTTGAGATCACCTGAAACAGGCCATTCGTGCTACCAAACGCTCCAAAGTGGCTGAACCCTCCTCCACAGTGATGTGAGTGACTGCCAGTCAATTCATTTCAATCCAGTTACATTTATAAACCCAAAACACAATGACATTTGCCTCAAGGTACTTTATATTATAAGCTAAAGACCCAATAAGTTATCACAAATGTTTGATTTCAGTTCTTGCTGCCAAGAGTGGTGGTACCATTTATTGGGTTTAGGGGACAATTGCTTTTTCAAATAGCGCCAGGAAGGTTTGGGTAGCTTTTTCACGGAATAAAATCATCATTTAACAACTGCATGTCGTGTTTACTTGGATTACCTTTGTCTAATATTTTAATTTGTTTGATGATCTAAAGAATAAAAGTGTGAGAATCATGCAAAAAACTAAGAAATCAGAAGGGAGGCAAATATTTTTTCACTGCACTGTAGACACCTTTGTCCCTCAGAGCAAAAACAGAGAAACTGGTTTAGCCTTCTCTTCAACATGCCTGTGAAATAGTAAGCAGAGCCTCCAGCAGGTCCCTGGGGTCTGACATCACTGGGGAGAATGGCATACACACACACACACACACACACACACACACACACTCTTCAGGCACTACCCAGACACACAAACATAACATAAAAGCGCTGCCTAACTTCTGTTTTTCATGCAAGCAGACACACACATGCACATTCATTCATGTCCTAGGTCACCTTTGATGTGCACAGCTGTGTTGCTATGTGACAATGAAAACAGAAAATCAAAAAAAGAAGATAATTGAGAAAAACAATGTAAGCCAGTGAACAAAGAAATAACCGAGGAGTCCCAGGATACCGAACAATATTATGTGCATTACTTTAAGGATGTCTAGCTACAAGAAGCACCGAGTACCTTGTTTGACAACTACAATGTTATCACATGGCATTAACGCTTCACAATGAATCATAAGTAGATAAAACTACATATTAACATACTAACATCCCTGATGACTTTATTAACATAATAAAAGGTTCTCATCTGGGATCCAGGCCCAGTTTATTATGTTCCAGCTGTCTCTAACAGCAAACATATTTATTGACACCAAAAAAGGTCAAAGTCTATTGAACGTTTGAGTAGATGAATACATAAATAATAAAGATATACAGTAACAAGCACCTTAAAAGTGATGCTGCAGCACATTGGACAGTGAGAGAAAGAGATTAAGATGAGCCCAACACACAAGCCAACACAAGTGCTTGTCAATCAGCTGATCAACACTGAAACAGAGCATAGTATTTACTTTAACATCAAAGTCATTTTAAGCATTTGTAATAATGCAACAATGATTTAGAAGCATAAAAGGCTAGTTAAACATTTAACCCAAAGAGGTTCAGAGGAAAATAACTTTATTAATTAGTAAAATTAACAGAAATGTATTAAAAAGAAGATTGTACCCACAGGCCTATCTCAGCTGAAATAAAGGTGGCTAAATCTCCAGTCTGTTACAGGTCCCAAAGAATACCTATGGTTATTTATATATAAATAATTACATTTATTGCCCATGCTAATAAATAAACAGGTTATTGAATGAAAGGATAAATAAAGAAAGAAATTATTTTAAAAAGCTAAATAAATAATCCAGAAATATTTCCTTATTTTGAATTTTATAACTTAATTAACGCCTACAATAATATTTGTCAACGCATTTAGTAAGATAGGCAGTCATTTATTTATCTAGCTTAAATTTTGAGAGTTGTGGTATTCCATATATGAGTTTTGTGTTGTTTACACAAAGCTGGATGCATGGAAATATAAAAGGCTGCTACTTAAACATATGTTAAAACAGTAGAGGAGAAAAGCAAATAAAATATGCTATAATACAAGGGCACATTGAACCTCTGTAGCTTCAAAAGCATTTGATTTACTGCTCTGCTTTACTGTTTATTTGATTTGGGTTTACCAAAGCAGAGAGGGGCAAGGAGAGAGGAAAATAGGAGGGGATGCAAATGAGTGCATGCGACAAAGGGGAAACAGATTCATACTCTAAAGTCCTGTGCATGTTTTGTTACCCTGCATTAGTCATGCATCTTTTACAAACATAAGTCTGGAAAATCACCGTAGAGCTGCAAAGTTTCCAAGTTTCCGATAACATCAGTCAATCATAAAAAAGATTAGACATTTGGTTTTCCAAAGGGCTTTGATTTAATGTCTTAAATCATCATACTTCTGCTGTGAGCACTATCTGGGCGCACACATTTACCGCAGCATGCTGAACACATAATCGGCCATGCCATAAATCAATCAATACCAACCGACAGAAAACCACTAACTTCAACTGAACAGACAGTTTCAACTCCAGTTGTTTTATCCTCATCTTTTTATCCTACTCGTCTTCCTCCCTTCCTATCAGCGATTGTAAAGAGCCTGATTTAGAGAGAACTCATGGTCAGCTTCTCATCTCATCTCAGAAATCAAGAGGAAGAAAAGCAGGTGCAGCCAAAAATTACATAAGCTTTCAGGTAATAAACAAATGCAATCAACGACTGCCAAAAATGCCATCAAAGCCTATTTCATCTCCATTCTGCTGAATAATCTCAACCGGGAAACCTTTCTGAAATATGAATGAAAAACATCCAAATAAGAGCCTCTACAAACACCTTAAAATACATCTTCTTTATGAGCTCCCTGTTCCCCACGTGCCTGGCAAGTCAAAAGCCATTTAGAGCTTTTATATAATATGAGTTTATGAACATACTGAAGCTTTTTATGGGGCCAGTAGTAGGCTGGGAAAGCATTCAGAATACTGCAGTCAGCACCAATAAATAAGCCCTACTCAAGACCAAGTAGCAGTCAAATCCACATCGGTCCATGGAGGATACTTAGGGGGGCAGCCAATTAAATATACAGGTGAGTGGGACAGGTGGTCATGAATAATGCTGCAGAGACCAGCTTATTTGGGTTTAGCCACTTGCACAGGTTTTCCATCTGTGTTTACCTGCATTTGTCAAGGTGCTGCATCTGGCTAAAAGAGATGAAACTTAAACTGAAATGAAATGTCTGTGGCTTTACCTTGGTTCACTCATTCATCTCGTTAATGCTATTCTTGCATTCCAAATATGTTTTCCTTTTCTAAAAAAAAAAAAAAAAAAAAGAAGAAGAAGAAAAGTCAAAACTGAGACTTTTCTTTCCGAAGTGTGTCTCTGTCTCTCTTCAGAAGGTCTTGGTGCTCAGACTGAATCCCACTGGAACAATGCAAGTATTCTGCATCTGCAGAGGTCTGCAAAGGCCTGAGACGAAACTCGCTCCTCTAATTTTAAGGGAGTAAACAAGGCAACATAAGAGAAGGCTGCGCAAGCAAATTATGTTTATTTTGTCAATATTTTTAATAAATACAGGTATAAACTTAAGCAGTTTTAAAGAAAGATCATTTGCACATTTTTAGACTCCGCTGTAAATTTTTCTAAATTCTTTGACTCTTTCTACTGGAGAAACACCAGCTCTACAGCATTTGCATTTCTGGACAAATGAGTGGACCTGAATCAGGGTTTTCAACGCTAATAAGGCATCCCAATCCACCCATCCATCTTCCCTCATTTATCCAACGCAGGGATTCTACAGCAGCTGGTTAAGCAGGTTTTCGCAGGCATTCTTTTCCTTTTTTTTAAGTTTCTCCTGTGGGATGTTGCTGCACTTCCAGGCCAGATGAGATAATAATCTCTCTAGCGGTTTCTGAGTTTACCCCAGGGTCTTCTCCCAGTATGGTGTTTGCGGAAAACCTCCAATGGGAGGTGCACAGGAAGTTTTCTGATTAGATGTCAAAACCACCCTAGCCTTGTGATAAAAAAAAGAGAACGGTACGCTTTAAAGAATCACAGACCACAGGTGAGGGTTGGAATGTAGATCGACTTGTAAATCAAGCACTTTGCCTTCCGGCACAGCTCTCTTTACCAAGGCCAATGTGCAGACCATCTCATTCTTCAGTTTTCCATCATTTTTGATACTTTAATTTAAGCTTGTTTAGTTATGTGCCAACCGATGACACAAGAACAATCAGACATTGGTGTTAAAAAATGGGAAATTATTTTCACTCTGTCACTGTTGAAAATATCGTTGTTGAAAACAATATAGACCTCCAATATATTAGAGTACTTGAGATTTTGTCTCATTTGTCACTGCAAAGTAATTAGCTTCTCTGCCCAGCCATTAAGAGCCGTTTAAGCCTTCACTGATTTCAAATACTTATCTCAACTGTTCCATCTAGGACATAAGTCTTGTATCTTTCAGCTAATCACATAAAGCAGAAAGACTGATACTCTCTGCCTCCGACACAGGCTCTTAAAGCTGAGATGTGTCATTATTATTATTCATTATTATTCGGTCTCATTTCCGGTCTTATCCATATTCCAAAGTTTTTTGTCAACTGAATTTAAACTAGAAATAAAACCTCTAATTTCCAACGTGGAAAAAGTCTCGGTGACCTTTTCATACACCAATTTGTAACATCTGTTTGCTTTGACACCATTTTTTTTAAGGTGGAAAAACTACTCCGAAATTCTTCTCGTACTTCATAGATGCACTAGTGACAGGACCTTTCCACAGCAGATATTTTGACTTTATATGAAAAGCACCAGGGTCACTAATAACATTACTCCTCAAGTGTTTCCCTGACTGTGTGACAGTGAGTCAGCAATAACAACAGCCGGACGTTTCATCAAACAGCGCGCTAGTGGGTGGAAATACACTTGACACAGTATTTTCACTTTGTTTACAAAAATGGCAGCACCCTACTAGCTTTGTGTATCATGCATTTAAAATTATGCACAGTCAGAAGCGAGCTGGACAGCATTTGTGTCACAGTGGAATTACAGCACCTGTTTTCATTTGCATTTGAATTAAAATACTGTATTTGAATCCCTAATAAACTTTCAGAGTTTAGCTCTTTACTTTACACATGTGTACAGCTAAATCTCAGCTCCAAAGTAACAAGCATCAGACAGGACCATGATGTCAAATGCATGCTGGTGTTTTCTAGCTCCACACTGTCATAGAAATTTCATGGCTATATAAAAATAATGTCAGTCATTCTCCAACCCTGTTTGACGTGTAACTTTGCACACTCTGTGACACTGTCCTATGAATTCAAAGACCTCTGAGGAGGCAGCACTGCAGTAACCGCCTGAAGACATACACGCGCTGTCAAGCCACCTTCCAGCACCCTGCAGTTCTGCTCTGTCTTAAGAATGGCCATCTCCCTGCAATACGCAGCTGTTTTTCACGCTTTCAGTGCTCAGCTATGCAGAAAATTAACTCCAGCGGCTACAGCATTTCCACACAAGCCAACCTAAACACAGTCTCCACCTTTATCCACTCCCTACATCTCGTTTCCTCCTCCTTTCTCTCCTGGATGCGGAATCAAGATGACGTTTCCTATACACCTGCAAACATCCATCTACTCCGTCACATCAGCAGCAGTCAATCACCTGGACACTATTTTATTTGCAAGCATGCATTAAATCTTCCGTCCGCACTGTGTACCAGCACATTATTCATAAGGTCCCCTCCCTAAACTCATTGTATTATCTGTCGATCCATCCATTTTCTTAACTGCCCATCCAGCTTGGGTTTGCAGCAGGGCTGAAGCCTATCCCAGCTGTCACTGGGCAAGAGGCACAGTACAAGCTTGACAGGTCAGCAGTCCACAACAATGCCAACACAGAGACAGACAACCACAAAACCTTCACCTTCATCCCGTGGCTAAGTCACAATCACGAAGCGCAAGGGGCAAGGGAACACAAGTTGTTGTTTTTTTTCTTTTGCTGCATTGTCCACAGATGTAACATTTAACAAAAACCTCCCAACAGGTAGGGCAGTAATGTGCATGATACGTTAAGAACTTTAATAACCTATGAAGAGTGGAAAACACAGACGTTCTAAGTGACCTTAAAGTGGGCTTAAAGTGCCTAACTGGAAAGCACTTTGGCTCAACTGCAGCTGTTTTAAATGTGCTAAATAAATAAAAATGATTCAACTTAAGTTGTTCCTGGGTCAAATCTGGGCTTTGAGACCGCTTGTTGTGCATCCTTTCCCCTTCATTTTCAAGTAATCTCTCCAGCAGCCCTGAAACAATAAAGTCTAGAGCCCTATAATTCTGTTATTTTAGCAGTTGGGTCAGGTCTGCTCTTGTAGTGCACTGGCTTGTAGTATAATATGACAGAGGCTATAAATAACATTGAATTTCTACAACAGAAAAGTGCCATTAAAGTGTATTCTTTACGTTAAAACTATTAATAAAAACATGGCAGTTGGGATACTGTTAGAATAGAACCAAGATGCCTCCTACTGCTAAATATTATCTCTCAGTTAGCCTCAGCAGTAAAGGGGTGCCAGACAAATCTTCACTGGCACAGGGCACAGACGTGTGCACACACACAAACACGCAATGAGTCTTTCATTTTGCTGTCAGCTGTCACTGTCGCTATGAGCGCCTTCCCTCTTCCCCTCCTTGTCCACACACCCATTTATGGCAGTGGCAGGTCTAAAAAGACGTGGGAGGACAGGGGATGTAGAAACAGATGGATGCTGGCACCAGCCGAAAACCAGAGTCTGGCAGAAATGGGCCCAAAGAGAGGCCGAAAGAGACTACCCCATCTGGGCTTGATTCTGCTCAACCAGCCAGCAGCAAACCACGGATTCAGAAAACAAGAATAAAGGGTCCTGTCGCCTGAACACATGTTACTTTTCTGCACTGTTCTGATCTGATTTACAATTTTGGCTTCACAGCAAATATTTAAAGTAACAATGTGAGTTAGTCAATTTGAATGTTATGATTTTATTTTTATTCCATCTTCAGTGAAGCTATACGTTCAAACAACAAATCGTATGTCATGCCCTCTGCCTCCTCTTCCTACAAGACAGGAGTGTTTCTCTTCCCTTTCTTTCTCCCTGTACATGTCTCTCTGTTGTCTTTTAATTATAAGAGTGGGATCAGGTGCACAGAGTGGGGCAGTCAGCTGCTATCTGTCTCCAATCTTCTACTACTTGGCTGCCAGATCATAAACTACAGCTACACAGTTAGTCATGTTTGAGCAATTCTTCTAGCTTCTTCAAGTCTTAATGGAAAATTCTGCACTTCACGTGCGTGCAGTTGTCCTGGATGTGACTCCTTCCACCATACTCGCTTTTTGCTTGCCTGCAATCCTCGCTAGACTTGCTCAGTTTCACTGCTTGTTCTCTCTCTTACTGGCTCTGCCAATTCGGCAGCTCCTGTTACAGGCTCTTCTGCTATCCACCTGTAACCTCTACTCATCTGTTAACACAGTCTCTGCTGGATTCTGAATCCCTGCTACTGTGTTTCTCATATTTATTGTCTCTAAAACACAATCTCAAAATCATAACATTACACAAGTACAACCACAAGTACAGTCAGCAACTTTCCGAAATGTGTGTTTGCTTGTGTTCAGTTTGTTCATGCCTTCCAGGGTGCCACTGTTTGAAACTTTTCGAAATGTCTAACACTAGCTAAAACAGAAATTTGCCGACTACATAGTATCGGATCAAGATCTCCCCTGAGTTCCAGCTCACAGATATTTATTAATTATTAACATTTATTTAGGCAGGTAGCAAAACTCTTGAGATTTTAATCTAGCATTTTTTTTTAATTGCAAGAGAACGCATGTCCAAACATGGGAGAACATGCAAACTTTACAAAGAAACTGCCTGACAGGGTTTGGACCTGTGAGATACTGATCACAACCACTGTTTCACCATACTGGAGTCGATCCGATAAGAGATGAAGTTAACCACTGAAGCCCCACGCCCTGGTACCTGGGGCAAAAAGGAGGATTTCATGTCTAACCGGTTATAACACGGGGTGAGAAATATAAGTCCCAACATGTGTGGTATCCACAGAAACCAATGAATCTCAGCTAAAATCTCATATAAACCATTTCTACAACCACCAAACACAACGAAAACAAGCCATAATTAAACAGACAGTTACATAAATGCGCACAAGTCCGCTAAACAAACAAAACCCAACAAGAAATTCTTCAAACTTCATGTAACTGGCTAAAGAAAGGCTGGTTATCTTCCAGAGCTATCACTGACTCCAAACTCCAAGTTTTACCACACTCTGACCAACATTTACTGAATGAGCTGTATAAGAAGACCACAAAAACACACAGCGGCACTAATGCGCTAAGACAGAAATTGGCTTACCGTCCTGATTTGCTCCGTTATTTTCACCGGTAGCCGGTAGCCACGTGATTATCAGCAGTTACCACGCCCACCTAGCCGCATCAGAGCCGTTTTCCATCAACAACCTCCATTTTAGACCCACCTACAGACAAGCAGGTGTAAATTTGCAGTAAATTTGGGCCCACGTGGATTATGGCCTTACAACGTCTGATTGGTTGAAGTGGTGAACGTGACATCGTTACTATGATTCTATTGGCTCAAACGATTAAAAAGAGGTGTCAGTCATGTTTGTGAAGGTTCTCAGTCATCCAGGTCATCGTAGTCAAAGGAGCTTGCAAAGAAAAGCGTCTGGACTTCTTTAAGTTGCTTGA